>NW_027507686.1:87842887-88253485 GCF_037356315.1 Lithobates pipiens | reverse complement strand
CTCCTTGTCATAGGAAAAGCTTTGTTGTTATTAACAAGGGAATGTCTCAAATTCTTCCAAATGGTAGTGTCTGTACTACAGAAAACACCATGAGAAGGCCTCACAGAATAAAATGGGGCTTGACAGGTGGTGTCACATAAGTAACTCTCTACATAAAAGTATGAACAAGGCAGATTTTGGCTAACTTTGAAACAGGATAGCCAAGGCCAACTTTACTTAGTGGTGATGCGGGCATCTTATCAATTCTTATTGTGCATCTTGAAACAGCCACACCACATGTTTTCAGAGAGTTCTGTATTTCACATGAAGTGATTTGTGGGTTTTTCTTTGCATCCCAAACAATTTTCCTGTCAAGTTGTGGTTAAAATTTTAGTTGGTCTACCTGACCATGGTTTTGTTTCAACAGAACCCCTCATTTTCCACTTCTTGATTAGAGTTTGAACACTGCTGATTGGCATTCTCAATTCCTTGGATACCTTTTTACATCCCTTTCCTGTTTTATACAGTTCAACTCCCTTTTCCCGCAGATTCTTTGACCATTCTTTTGTTTTCCCCATGACTCAGAATCCAGAAACATCAGTGCAGCACTGGATGAGAGATGCAAGGGTCTGTCAGGAGTTCAGAAACTCACTGAACTTTCATACACACACTAATTACAAGCAAACATATCACAGGTGAGGATGGTTGCCTTCAATCGCCATTCAGAAAAAATGCATGCAGAGACAGAAATTTAGTAGGGAGGCATGTCAGCAAGAGGCAGAAAACAGTAACACACTCGCTTTGTTAGTGACAAGCTGCGCAGGGGGGGGGGATGGGGAGTCAGCAAGAAGTGGAAAGACAGCAGTACACTGATCCTAGCAATGAGCTGTGCATGGGCATGTCACTAGAAGCCTGACCACAGGCATATATGCACTCTGTAAGTGAGCACAGCATCCTGTAACTGCCAAGTAGAAGGAAACAGGTGCAAGCTGACCACACTATAATGGGATGTGCTTCTACGTCGAGCATAGTCCATTTGAAATAGGAAAACAGAAGGACTGGCAGAATCACTAGGTATTTCACACAAAGGAAGCAATGCAGAGAAAAAAGGTACTTTTTCTGTACATGGTAACAGAGACATATCAGAAATATAAAAAGTTGGGGTAACATACATCTTAAATAACTGTGGGGAAGGGCTGACCTTGGCATCTGCACCTTGGGTGCAAGAGGAACCTTACCAACCAATGTTTGCAACAGAAGATCCTGGTAGATACCAAGGAGTGTCTTCTAGTCTAAAAACGTTATCAAAATTCCAAGCTGTTCAGGGTCAATCCTCGGCCCTGAACAGTGTTTATTTTCTTTTGACACTTTTTTTGGTGAATGAGTAGGTACCCCATGCTCATTCACATCAGACCAACCTGCTGCCACAATCCAGCGGGCCCTTGTAGCCCCTGGGGGCTCAACACAGGACTGCCACACACAGGCAACAGCTGCTGAGAGGAGCAAGGATGCTTCACTATTGCAACCCAATCTTGACAAAGTAGGCATAGGCCTGAAATGTGATGCACCTTTGGAAGGTATTGCCACTTACTGGCCTAGGTCCAAATCCCAAGCAGACAAGCTCAAGGATCCAGGCCTCTACAGCCAAAAGGGGCAAAGTGATAGAAAGGATGTTCTTGTCATATGTACTCACACTGCCAGTGAATAAAGCAAAGGCAGCAGGAGACCAGATGTTTGTGAAGACACAATCATAAACTAGCTTACAGGAGAAACAGTATCCAGCCTGGCATCCGGTTACTTGAGAGAAGGAAGAATGCATCAAGCACATTGCATCCAGGAGCTGGCATAAATTAGGTTTTGACCCCTTGGACACTATACAAACACTAAGGCTCGGTTCACACAGGGGCGACTTGTCCAGGCGACTTAGCCGCCTGACAAGTCGCGCTCCATTCTGTACTATGGAACCGTTCTAATAGGAGCGATTCAAGTCGCTCCGACTTAGAAAAAAGGTTCCTGCACTATTTTTGGGGGCAACTTCAGGCGACTTGCATTGACTTCTATACAGAAGTCGTTTTGCAAGTCGCCGCTGAAGTCGTTTGCAGGTCGCGTCTGAGTCGCGCTGCAAGTCGTGCCGCTCCTGTGTGAGCCGAGCCTAACACTCTCTTTGGCAGGTCTGTGGTTAGGCCAGCAGTTAGAGCCATCCTTTTAATTGCCCTCAACAACCTACTCCTGCAGATAGCACTGTAAACTATTGGTTCTGATCCATCTATTGACCAAAAACCTTGTCTCTCAAACAATAGACAAAATCCACTATGAAAAAAAGCACATTTTTAAAAAAACCTTTGTTGCAAGAAATTCTTTTTTAAGCAAATGTCAAGCTCTGCATCTCTGGAATATTCATTGTTTTCATGCAAGTAAATACAAATACTTTTCTGATGCCATCAAAAATGTCTCCTAGTCACTAGCTGTATATCATAGTTGAACATCCACTTGCGAAAGTTTTTACTTTAAACAAAATCACACACATTCTGTCAAAATCCCAGAACAAATGCTTTAAATTATTACAGCTATTGTTTCCTGTTGTACAGCAATTGAAATAAAAGGAAGCATGAACAGTGACTGCACAACCTCCTCAGTATGTGCATATGATCTCTTACCTATGTCTCACTTGGTGTCATAAGCATTTAGTATAAAAAATAAAAATAAAAATAAAAAAACAGTTAACAGAAAATACATAACTTTACAATGCCAGTGTGTGCAACTCAGCAAAAGGGTGGGTCCAATAAAAATACAATTTCTACTGTAATATATTAAAGAACACAAATTTTAACATGAGAAAAATACATTTTTATAATAGGCCAACAGATCTTTAATACATTTGAAAAAAAATATTATAATGCTTAATGCATAGTTTCCCCAAAATTAGGAAATCTGTTGTGAACACCTAAAAGGACTTAAGCCAGGACGAGCATTCATACAATAGCCAAACACTGAATCGATCAAAGATCTGCCTTTGTATGGCTGGCTTTACAGGTCCTTTTTAAACATAACTTAGTGCACAAGTTTGTACATGAGTTTATAATGTTTAGCTTGGTTAGATTCAACTCAACAGCTGACATGGCAGCTTTCAGAATACTACAAGTATCTAATTTTGTACAAGGAATCAATATACCAAAAAGAAGATCCCATACAAAGGTCAGAAGGAGAGACGCCTGGTTCGATACAGAGCTAACAAGATCCTGTAATTAATTATTTCTTAATGACCTATTTAATGGAGTCTCTAGCTTATTCCCATCTTATCAGAAAGCACTTTATCCAAGGCTTTTAATTGGTTATTCAATACATTTTGAAAATTGTATGCTCTCTCATAGCAGCTTCTCCAACACATTTAATTCTTTTTATATAACCATAAAGTGACTGTAGCAACCTTTTCTGTACTCATAACACAGTTAAGTACTGTCCATGTTAGTTTTTTTAATATTCGCACAAACAGCATTTTTTTAGGGCAAGCTTTTGTGGGTCTACCCCCTTTGTCTAGGACAAATATAACACATATCAATATTCAGCAATTGTTACTTCCCCAAAGTTGTAAATGCATGATGTAGCAAACAACAGTAAATGATAGATTTCTAGTGTGCTGATCGTATAAACCCTTTCTTATTAATATGTATTGTTATATTATGCCTTTGTTAAAGGGCTGGTCCACATCATAAAGCATGTGTGTATACTGTATGTATTGTATTGGCATAAATTTAAGAGGTGGAACCCTTTTTAAATTATATTTATTAAGAATATTCAAGTGAGTTCACACAAAATGCAGCGTGAGGGACTTGTTTTCTGACTCACAGCAATTAAATGTATGGTGGGAACAGATGCTATTAAATACGGATTTTCTGATATACATGAATTCTGCTTGTGATTCAAAAAGCAGCTTAAAAATGACAATGCACCTGATGTGGAAAACTCTCAATCAACAATGTTGTCTGAGAGGCAGCATATCTCTAATAACAGTACGTCAATCTACAGCCTGTTGGATTTGGTTAACAATCTCAAAGGAAACCTTTAGGCTCCATGCACACTGAAGCTCAAAAAAGCTTTTTCTGGATGCCAGATTTCTGGCAGAAAACGCTGGTTGAAAAACCTGCTTTTAACAGCGTTTTGTACTAGCATTTATGAGCGTTAGCGTTTATGGACATTTTTAATAAAAATACACAGAGGACACTCCAAAAATCCCACAGTGCATGCCAATCTCCCACAATGCATTGAAAAAATAGAATGTCGAACACTAATTAACGAGTGTTTATGCGCGTTTATCTGCGTTTGTTGTTTTTTGGCGGTGAAAAACGGCGATTTGAACGCAAATTTCTGGCATTCATAAAAAAAAACCATAAACTCCACTGCTCATTAAAGCTAAAAAACGTTCATATGTGCATGGACACATAGGCTAACAGAGTGGAATTTATGAGCTTTTAAAAAAACGCCCAAACTCCAATAAACTGAAGTTTATGAGCTCCAGTGTGCATGGAACCTTAAAAACGTTCTTTAAACACATGTATTTGGATTTATTCACAAAATGTGAATTTTAAATCTTTATTTGATCTTTTTTTGATCAATATATATATATATTTTTTTAAATTTTACAATAAGATAGTAATGAGTATGTGTAAATCATAACACAGAATATACAACTTACAATCTCTTCTTTCTACAATTTTTTGTACATCTTGACTTTTCTTTTTTTAACATGCTTTATTTTAATTTTTCACAACGGGACACAATAAATAATAAGCTACAGTATATATTGATCCATTGTGCTCACAACTCAGAGAATCGAAAATAGTACATGAGAATTAACAGTGTATAGGCGTTGGGTAAAAGATAGTAGACACAATGAGTGTTATTTACAAAAGGCAAATCCACTTTGCCCTGCAAGTGCACTTGGAAGTGCAGTCGCTCTAAAGGGGTAGATCTGAAATGAGTGGAAGCTCTGGCGATTTTATCATCCAATCATGTGCAAGCTAAAATGCTGTTATTTACTTTCCTTGCATGTCCCCCTCAGATCTACAGTGACATTTCTTCCAAGTGCACTTTCAGTGCAAAATGGATTCTCCTTTAGTAAATAACCTCCAATGTTCAAAATTGCAGTGAACTGACCTTCGAAATCACAAAACCTCCATGAAGTTACACAACAGCATACCTCCCAACTTTTTAAGATGAGAATGAGGGACACCTATGTAGGCATAGAACACACCCTGACATGCCCCTTAACCACTTGCCTACTGGGCACTTTCACCAACTTCCTGCCCAGGCCAATTTTCAGCTTTCAGCACTGTTGCACTTTGAATGACAATTGTGCAGTCATGCAACACATTACCCAAACTAAATTTTTTATAATTTTTTTTTAGATAGTTTTCTTTTGGTGGTATTTAATCGCCACTGGGTTTTTTATTTTTTTGCTAAACAAAACAAAAAAGACCGAAAAAAAAGGTGTTCGTAGTTTCTGTTACAAAATTTAGTAAATAAGTAATTTTTCTCATTCGCTGATGTGGACTTATGAGGCTGCACTGACATGGCACCACTGATAGGCATCACCGGTGGGCACAGATTGGAACAGATTAGCACTGTTTGGGCTGCACTGATCGTCAGGACACTGTTGATCAGTGCCCTGATTGTCAGTGCAGATGTCCCCTGTGTGGATTTGCCAGTTTTCAGCTCTCCTCTCATGCTGTCAGAGGGGAGGATTGCCGATAACCGGCAAGCCCTGTTTACATCCATGATCAGCTGTGATTGGACACAGCTGGTCACGTGGTAAAGAGCCAAACGGATTGGCTTTTCACAGATCACCGCCAATGCACGCCACAGGGGGCGCACAGGCAGCGTGAGCACAGGACATCATATGATGGTATAGTGTGGTCACAAAGTAGTTAAAGGAGAATTTTACAAAACTATGATTAGTTAAACCCACAAGTGCTTTCTTTTATCACTACTATTCCTATATATTGGCTTTTAAAATTTACAAAGTGGATGAAAGATTAAGCACTGTGAAACACATTTAAAAAAAATAAAGAGTGCATTTTTTACTCAACTATATAGGTCAGACCAAAATGGGGGACACATGAGGAGGAAGGAGAGACAGAGTAACTTTGTTCCAAATCTGGGACAGTCCCTTGAAATCAGGGACAGTTGGAAGCTCTGCGACAGTATAAAATAAAAGATCAATCAGTCCCTCTGTTCCGAAGCAGAATGTGCAAGTGTATATAGAGAAATGAAAAAAATGGTAAGAACGAGGAACATAAGAAGAGTGAAAGGGGAAAAGAGAGCTAGGAGGACAGCACCATAAATGGTGCTAATTCACAAATGATGTACTCCATGACTTGACCTCTCACCTCAATGCCTAGCCTCTTGTAAACACTGGAGGGTGTTGCCCCTATTTTAATCCTCACGGATAACCCTTAAAATTCTCAAGCCATTAATGTTTCTTTGTCACCCTCTATTATCTCACAATTGCAGGCAGCATTCTCATTCCCCTGGGTATGCAGATGCCTTCACTATCTAGAGATAAAGCTACCAGAGAGGAAGACCTTTTTAAAGTACCCTTCCATATTTTCCCACCGCTCCTCCCTTTTCTCCTACTGGTCCTCGCTGCAAATTTCTTGGCTGGAGCGAATACCCAATGTCAAAATGTCTTGCATCTTTTATGGGTAATACTTACCACTGTCCCGGTTTACTACTTAATATTAATCTCAACTAAGCTGAGTGAGGAAGATTTCCATTAATTTTCTATGGTTTGTCTGGCAGTCACAGTTGCTTGCCGTAATTATTTAAATTGGGTCTCCGTATAATCCTCTGGTTGACCATTTAAAAGGTCCACCCAAAACGAGCATACCATCACCAGATCACCAGGCAGACCCCTGGGATCCCAACCCTGACCCCCCCTCTTTTTTTATTCTCCCTCTTCCTCTGTTCTCTCCCCCCCCCCCCTCTGCAAAACTGTAGGCAGTCTGTGTTCCCAACTAGTCGCTTTACAACCCTACCAACATATAGCTATGTCTGAGCACTTGTTTATACCCTCTGCCTTTGGTTACGTCATTATAAACTTGGGCAAGTCCCTTATGAACCCTTGTTTATGTTACTTAATGTTATCCTGACTTTACAGCTGTTAGGTGATCACTTTTTCAGCCCATTGTAACCTCATCTGTTTTGTTATATAATGTGGTCTCTTTGGCCACATTTTCAGCTATGCCATGGTGTATCCCACAATAACCCATGTGCCTTTCATCCATTGTAAACAAACTAAATGAAAACATATATCGAACAAGACAGAAGGGGGGGGGGGGGGGGGGAAGGGAGTGAGAAGACAAGCCTATGTACAGGAGTTGGGCGTATCAGAAAATAAGCATAAAAATAACTAGAATGCAAATAAATATGTGAAAATAGTAAACCACACAGGTGTTCAAACAAAACAAAGATAGCTGTGAAAAACAGCTGCAGGTACACTAAGTGATATCAACATAGTCATAAACCGAAAAAAAAAAAACTCTGCTGCTACAAAAATTTAACAAAGATGGAACTGTAACCATCTCAGAAAGACGTCCAGGCCATCCACGGAAGTTACCACCTCGGCACAAGCGTCTTCTGTTGAGAATGGTTGAAGGAAATTGTCATGCAAATTCACTGCAGTTAGCTAAAGAAGTAGAAAGACAAACTGGGGTGGTTGTTTCCCATGACACAATACAGGGTACACTGCAGAGGAATGGCATGCATGGGTGTCGTCCATGAAGGAAGCCTCTCCTAAAGCCCATGCACAAAAAAGCCTGCATAGAATTTGCCAGAGCCAATGCTGAAAAAGATGAAGAGTACTGGGACTCTATTCTGGGTTGATGAGACCATGATAACAGTTTTTGGAACAATGGCTTCAAAACTGTATGGCGTTGCTAAGGTGAGTACAAAGAAAAATGCATAATGTCCACAGTGACACATGGTGGTGGCAGTGCCCTTCTGTGGGGCTGCATTTCATTGATGGTATCATGAATTCAAAGATGTACTGCTCTATACTGAAAGAGAAAGTGCTACCATCACTCAGTTTCCTTGGTCGTCGTGCACTTTCCCAACATGACAATGATTCAAAACACACATCTAAGGCCATCATTGCATTTCTGAAGAACAGGGTGAAAGTGATTCAGTGGGTCAAGTAGGTCTCCTGATCTGAATCGAACACCTATGGGGATGTCTGAAGAGACAACTTGCGCATCATTCTCTATCCAGCATCCAGGCTCTAAAAGAGGTTGTACTTGAAAAATGGAAAAATATGTTCATGCAACTTGTTCATTGCAAGCCTAGAAGACTCTGCACTGTCCTTACAAGTCATAAAGGTCATACAAAATACTAGATGTAGTAGCTTTTGTTGTGGGGTGCATTCATTTTTGCATCAACTAATTTGAGTAAAACTGAAGATTTTGTAATCCAATTTATATTATTAAACTTACTTTCATGTAACGAGCAAAACAATGTTCTATAAAAACTCAGTTTTGTCAACATTTTGGAAATTTTTCTTGTGTTCACTGAGATATTAATTAAAATCTTACTTTTAAAAAAGGGGTGTACTCATGAATGCTGAGCACTGTATGGAAAAAAAAAAAAATTAAACTTCCCACTAGATTCCCTTTCTATATACACACACACACACACACACACACACAAACACACACAGGTGTGTGAGGGGAAATCCCACTACATTCCTGTTTAAATTGCATGTGATTCCTTGCAGTTTGATTTGCGTCCACTCATTTTGTATTGATGCAAATCGCACTGCAAAATATTGGTTTTGGGAGCATTTGGTCGAGTAACAATACTTGGTTATCGATACCGATGCATCCTTAGTATGAAGTATGATTTCTTTTTCAGAGAAACTGCCACGGCTTAAAATTCTAATTCTTACAAGTAGTGCTTTGGATCTTGTGATAATAAATTGTTTAAGCAATACAAAACATGTTTAATTATATGTATTTCTATTATCTCTGACCTTCTGTAACACTATGCACATAATGCACTCTGATCTATATCTGAGGTATTCAGAGACTTGTAATTTGGACTTATTTCAAATAAAAAAATGTTACTAAGTGGGACAAGAACATGTTGGCAGAAATGCTGACATCTGGAAAGGTCTCGTAGGCCACTCAGGGGACAAACGAGATGACATCGCAGGCTTGCTTCCAAGTGACAGATTGTACTTTAGGAAAGAAGGAGAGATGCAGATCTTCAACCTCAAGAATAAGAACTGATCTATTTTAATTGTGGTAATATGTTACAACTCGTACAGTGATACTGCAGAGCTCTGTAAACATAATATCAGCATTATGCCTCTTATATCCTTATTCTTCTTCTAGGTATTTGTTTGCTGTGTAGATTTAGTGTGTACATGTACATGCATATCTAAGCACAAACTAGAAACACGGTAGTTTTGGGTTGAAAACAACAAGTCTTCTCAGCAGAATGTTAGGATGGCCTCCCCATATCCCTCATGAGTGTCTCCAGTTTGAATAAAAAATGCACTAAACGCATATATTTATGTAAAAGGTTCAAAATAGTGCAGCATGAATGTGTTTTTATACAAATGAATTCAATATTCACCTAAATCCCACACATTAAGCCGCAGTATGGGTGCCACACATTTCTGTCAGTAGGACTGCAAGTCAGTGCTGCTTCCATAACCACTGTGTTTTTTTAGTTTGCAGTTCTGTTACATATACAGCGGGTAAAATAAGTATTGAACACGTCACCATTTTTCTAGGTAAATATATTTCTAAAGGTGCTATTGACGTGAACTTTTCACCACGTCGGTGACAACCCATGCACTCCATACATACAAAGAAACCAAAACAAGCAAGTACAGAAATTAAGTTATGTGTAATAAAATGAAATGACACAGGGAAAAAGTACTGAACACATGAAGAAAGAGAGGTGCAAAAAGGCATGGGAAGCCAAGAAGCCAGCTGAAATCAGTAATTAGACAGCAATTAATATCAGCTGGTTCAGTCTCAACTGATGGCCTATAATTATGTCATTATCAAGGTGTCACACAAGAATTTCAACCAGGTGTTCCGCACAATATTTTGTACACAGGACTGAAAATAATTATCAGAAGAGTTGTCAAAGAGCAAAGGACCACTTGTGGAGAGCTTCAGAAAGACCTGGAATTGGCAGGTACAATTGTTTCAAAGAAAACAATAAGTATATTTACTTCCTCTGTGCAGGTTGTTATGCACACAGCAGCCTGGATCCTCCTCTTCTTGGGTCTGTCTGTACTGCTTCTGGCCCCTCCCTCCTTTTAGTGCCCCTCAGGCAGCAGCTTGCTACAGGAGGCACCCAAGCCGAGTCAGAGCTTTGTGTATCCATTGAGACACGGAGCCCTGACCTAGCCCTGCCCCTTATCTACCCTGATTGGCTGACTGACTTTGACAGGCGCGGGAGCCAATATCGCCGCTGCTGTCTCTGCCAATCAGGATGAGTGTTCTGGATGGCTGAGGGGATCGTGGACATCGCTGGAGAGAGAAGGGGCTCAGGGAAGTAATTTGGGGGGGTGCTATACACAGTAGGTGATTGATCTTAATGCATAGAATGCATTAAGATAAAAAAAAAAAAAAAAAAAAAAAACCTTCTGCCTTTTCAACTCCTTTAGGCTGCTTTCACACTGGGGCGGTATTCAGGCGTTACAGCGCTAAAAATAGCGCCTGTGTAACGCCTGAAAAAACCGGCCCCTTTAACTCCAGTGTGAAAGCCGGAGGGCTTTCACACTGGAGCGATGCGCTGGCAGGACGGTGAAAAAAGTCCTGCTAGCCGCATCTTTGCAGCGGTGAAGGAGCGGTGTATTCACCGCTCCTATACCGCTCGTACTCATTGAAATCAATGGGACACCGCGGCAATACCGGGCGGGCGGGTTTAACCCCTTTTCGGCCGCTAGCGGGGGTTAAAACCACTCCGCTAGCGCCCGCACACCGCCGCTAAAACGACGGTTAAGCGCCGCTAAAAATAGCGGCGCTTTACCGCCGACGCTGCTCCTGCCCCAGTGTGAAAGCAGCCTTAAGGATTTATAGAAGATCGGTAAAGATGAGTGGGCCAAAATCCCCCCTGTGTGCAAACCTGTTATCCAACTACAAGAAACGTCTTACCTCTTGCCCATAAGGGTTTTTCCAGTACTCACTGAACTGCAACTTAATTTATAACATTTGAATCATGTGTTATTTTTCTGGATTTTTGGTTGATATTCTGACTCTATCATTTAAAATACACCTATGATAAAAATTATAAACCCTTAATTTCTTTGTAAGTGGGAAAACCTAAAAAATCTGCAGTGGATCAAATTATTATTTTCCCCACTGTAGTGGAGCATTGTGGGGTTCATAAGTTTCAACTTCATTTTCATACTGGTAAGCGGCTTCATCTTAACCTTTATCTAGAATCCTTTTGGGAAGTCTTCCTGACAAACATTTGATATCACAGACCTTGCTTGCTCTGCACAAAGAAAATGTAGGAACTTATTGTAATGGTGATGGGTTGGTATTCATGCATAACCTACCTAGGCATTTACTTATGTATATATCTCTAGATACTTTCATGTGTCTATGTGGGTCAAACTTAGATCCTGTTTTTATTTCCCCAGTGATATTCCCTGGAATACACATATCATTATATGGGATCATACAATGTTATCTGATACATAGATATACAGTAAGTTTTCACACATGGCCATTTCTTGATATGTATGTATACATTTGAAAAGCATTGCTCTCTAAAATCATTGTTGTTGCACAATTTTAGATGCTTTCAAAAACATCCTCATAAAGCAGACTGGGTTTTGAGAAATGCACTGAAAAAAATATCTCCAGCTCACTGATATCTACCAGCAAACTTTGAAAGGAATATAACAATTAGTGCATCATTATAAGACGATCTGTGCCGATCAGTGGATAGTACAAGGTAGAGGTATGGGGATATACATAATTTCCTGCATTAAGTACAATATGCATACAGGTTTTTTAATGCAATTGTATAATTACAATAAACAATCTTTTATGTCATGAGTATTGACAGCCTAAACGTCCTGTGGTACAATATCCTTTGTTCATATTTGTGAATTTTGAGATGTGTTATTGTGATTTATTACCAGTCCAAAAACCATCTGATATTTATTTTTAATGTATTATTTATGTTATTTAACCTCTGGTAATTCTCCAATTAGCTTTCTACCATTCAGGTTGTTCACTGCACTTAAACAGCTTAAATATCAATTCAAACTAAAAATGATGGGGTCCTAGAACTTTTGACTTGTAGGAGATGTATATGGTATTGACAGGGAAAATTCTGACACAAAAAATGTCATACATGTATGCCTGAAACTGGAGCTCCAGCAGCTATATGTCTCAGCTTGGAGCTCCTTAATCTTAAATACAAACGTGTCAACATGCCACTGACTGACACCTGTATTAACAATGTCAGACATTCAGTGACATTATGGAAGTAAACAATAGGCCAAAACTTGATCTACCTCAATTCTGCCAGTGTCAGGCTGGAATCCACGAGCTGGATCTTCAGTAGTCACTCTACACTGAATTGCACAGCCATTGATACGGATATTTTCCTGCTTCAGGCCAAGCTCAGGCAAACTCTTTCCTTCAGCTACATGGATCTGGGCATGGACCAAGTCAACACTGTAAGAAAGCAAGACAGGTAACAATTTATATGCATCTTAAAAAAATAGTCCAAATTTAAAGTAGAATCGGTCACAAAGGAAATTCCTGTTTGAATAGGCCAGTGATGGCAAACCTTGGTACCCAAGATGTTTTGGAACTACATTTCCCATGATGTTCAACTACACTGCAGAGTGCATGAGCATCATGGGAAATGTAGTTCCAAAACATCTGGGGGGCCAAGGTTCGCCATCACTGGAAAGGGCCAACATGTAATACCATCTTTTACATACCAATTCTGAGGCAGGGAAGCTAAACCTAACAAATAGTATGCAGAATTTGAGTAAAAGAATGTCATGTTTTTAAGAAAATGACCATATTTAGCCTTTGGCCTGATGAAGAGCACAGCAAGTCAAAAACTATTATTATCACAATTACGTTGAGGTTGATTTACTAAAAATTGAGTGTTCCGAGCAGCTTCTAACTTCAGCTTGTTCAATTAAGCTTAAGCTCTGGCAGTTCTTACACTACCATCTCCTGCCCATGTTATTTACTCTGTCAGTTCCTGTTGCTCTCTTGTCTGCTGCCTGCCTCAATCTCTGCCTGGACATCAAGCATTCTCTTGCTTGCTGCCGCATGCCTCAACCTCAGCGACTAGTCTCTTGACTACTCCTTTCCTACTGTTTTGCCTATCTCAGCTCAGACACTGACCCTCCAACATATGATAATGCTGTCTTCACAAAAAAGCTCCTGTTCCTGCAACCCCTTGGTGAGGTGCTCCCGAGGGCAACAACCTTGTATGAGTTTACAGCAAAGTAGCCCAGGAGCTAATAGGGTCACCAGCCCATCACTCCTTGTGGGGTGTTCTAGTGAAGACCAAGCTGACACTTGGACTCTATTTCTGGGTGAGCCTCGCATGCCAGGGTTGTCAACCCTAATGCATAGGAACCACAAGTGAAGACACTTTAGGTGCTACCTTCTGTGCACAATACAACATATGGATAATGAATTTGGATGACAGCAAGATCACCTTGTGTGAACAGAAATGCATGAACACATTAAAATAAAGCAAATTATTGGTTCACTTGTTTTCCCATCTATATGTTTTCTATGACAGCAAAAAGTTAGTGTTTCTAATCACACTGGAGTCCTAATAAACATGTATATATCCTATATCTTCTAAGAAGTATGCTCACTAGGCTTCTGAGAAAACTTGCATGACATCGATCTGCCAGGTTTCAGAAAATTGGCTCTAAATATTCATTAGAATATTTCAGAATAGTGTCACAAAAACATTTCTGCCAAAAAAAAGTGTTTTACTAATGCTTTAGACACACTATAAGAAATGAATTTAGTTGAATGCCAATCTTTCTTAATGTATGAGTAGGAAGTCCCTTTAGCTGTTGCCGACAACAGAAACACATCAGAAGAAAGACTAAGAAAAGACGTTCTAGGTGTGCTATACAAACAGACACTTTGGTTTCTCAACCTCCAAACTGTTATTTATAATTCTTGAAAAGCACAACACATTATACTTTGCCAGTGACATTTGTATGCTGCATGTAACCATGTAGATGTAATATTCAAAGTGTTGTGTACAAAATGAAAAGACATGCTATTGGAACACTGATTTTGTTTTGGTTGCTACTGATAACTTAGCACAACAGCAAGCCACATTTAAAGAGGTAGCATATATTACTCATGATGCTGCATTCATGTAGTGGTTAGCACTCTCACCTAGCAGTAAAAAGGGTCGCTGGTTTGAATCCCAACCACAACACTACCTGCCTGGAGGTTGCATGTTCTCCCTGCGCCTGCTTGAGTTTCCTCCAGTTTCCTCCCACACTCCAAAACATGCAGGCAGGTTAATTGGCTTCTGTCCCAAATTGGCCCTAGTATATGAATGGGGACCTTGTATTGTTGGATCCTTGAGGGTAGGGACTGATCTGAGTGTGCAATGTACAGGGATAGGGACAATTGTAGACACTCACTCAGGTTGAACTGGATGGACAGTTGTCTTTATTCAACCTTGCTAACTATATAAGCTTTATGAGATGTCTAAAATCCTCTCTTATGCAGTACATAATTAGCAGTACAATTGTTCATAGCATGAAAGAACAAATGAAAGTGAAAAAAAATAAGTAAGTGTTGTAATCATAGCTGCCGCGCCCCCCCCCCCCCCCCCCCCATTACCAACAAAGGCGCATCACTTTCTATTTATAATGAAGCAAAGGGGTAGACACAGAGTGGGTCATGGTGTATGCTGAATATTGTCTGCTAGAAAGGCCTTAGATGTCGACACATCTGTTTTAGACTAAAAGTGCCTTTTCCAGTGCTTTCCAGCAATTAAAGTTTACTGGGAGAGACATCTTACAACACATGCATACACAATGAGCCAGTAAATCTAGCATATTATAAATATATGCATGTCATATAGTTACAGCTATTTCTAGCTGAGGAAAGATCTATTCTAGTTAATTTCAGAAGGAAACACAGTTCTGGAATTGATCGAAAATAGAATTGTACCGACATGTATGCTGGCCAGGGACAAACTAGATATAAGACCATCACAATCCCTTCAAAAAAAAAAAAAATGCTTGCGTAAAATATGTATTGTTGGTTTAGCACAGTGATGTGAAAAAGACATACACTTTCTCAAACGTTATTTTTTTCACAATTCAGGCAACCAGTGTGTGCCCTAAGGTACCCCCATGCATATATGTAAACATGCTTATGTCGTTTTCAACATAAAATTAACACACCGTATCCTTATTCTTCAGCACATGATTATTTTGATAAATAATCAAAGTTCCCTGGAATAATATATCTGTATATGGATCACTTTACAGACGATACCATGTCTGGTTAAATTAGTAATGCTTGATGAAATATGTATTTCTGTTGAATAGTCAAAAAGGGACACCCAGGGGTGCATTTACTAAAGGCAAATAAACGGTGCCGATAATTTCAGAAATCAAAATGAATGATCACACTCCAAAAGATAAGGATAGAAGCTTTATTGTGTAAAAACATCCAACATCAAGGAACGATTATAGCCACAGCATCAAGACACATATAGACGGAAGCATGGTTGATGCATTTCACAAACAAATTTATTTGCTTCATCATAACCCCTAAATAAACTGTGCACTGTGCAGGTATTCCAGAACTTAGTAAATGAGATGAATCTTCACTTTGCAAAGAATACCCAATCACATGCAAGAAAAAAAAAAAAAACACGAATCATTTTTACTTCTCAAGATTTGGATGATGGAAATGTACTCATTTACTAAGCTCTGGAACAACTACACTTGCAAAGTGCACAGTCTATTTGCCTTTAGTAAATCTACTCCCATGCATTCTCCAAGCATTAATTTGGAAATACCTACAAAAAATCAGTCATTTAGTTATGGGCAATCTAACATTTATATAAAATCAAAAACACAGGAGATAGTGAGTTGGTCATTGGTCTGTTTACTAACGATTATAGAATAGAACTAAAATCATTGCAGACGTTAAAAAGAGCCCAATGCAAATGAGGAAGAAAATATTTTATCTCTTGTAATATGTCTGATATACAGTATAATGAAGACTCATTCTTATTGTTGGCTCCAGTAAGAAAAAAAAAAAATCTAACGTGTAAAAGCTGGTGGCAGTTTCTGATTGCCTGAGGGTAATCCTAATTTATTTATATGTTGTTCTTTGAAATAAATGAGTACTGGCTGTGATGATTTTTTTTTTTTTTTTGCACTAATATACAATTTTTCAGGAAAAGCTTTCAGGGTATGTCCCCTTTTTCACGCTCCAAACTGTAATAATGCACCTCTCTTTTTGAAATAACAAAGCCCCTTTAATTTTTGTGAATGGAAAGAAAATAATTCTTTGAAATGAATTAATGGAAATCCTTCAATAACTTAATATTAGAAAGGATCATCTCTGATTGAATGGGGGTGCTGATAGATTGATCAGGCACTAGAAAGAGTTGCAAAACCCTATTCAGGAACCACCAGCTATGTTGTTTAAGTGGGATGCATCTTCAGCACAGCAAACAAAATAAATGTTAAAATACTTTTAAAGTATATCTAAAGTCAAAAAAGGTTGAGTTTAGAATAGGGTAGGGAATGGCAAAATCCTGTTTGTTTTTTTTCGCCATCTTTGCTATTTGGGAAATTTCCCCTTCATTTCCTTTTCCATAGACACAGCAGGAAGGGAGAAGTAACCTCCCAAAGTGAGGGGAAATCCTCTTTTAGCCAGGTCTGACCATAAGTGTCCCCACTGAAAGTTCTCTCTATTCCTATCCTGGTGAAAACTCAAAATCTGGCATTTTCCCATAGTTTTAGTCCCAGCAGTGACTATGGTTTTTAGTAAGGATGCACCGAAATTTCAGCCGCCGAAACATATCAGCCGGAAATTGCCTTTTCGGCATTTTGCCGAAAGAGAATTCTTGCCGATAACGGCGCCGAAAGTTGCACATGCGCAGTAGCGGTGGGAGAAACTTTGGATGACGTCACTCGTTCTGTGGGCAGCTTGCACGTTCCTCGTGGCTAAGACGCTGCACTCATAATCACGTTCCCTGCTGAAACGCTGGCACCTTCCCCGTGGATGCTCCTCGTGCTTGTGAGACGCTGCTGGGACCCGTGAGACGCTGCTGGGACCCGAGAGACGCTACTGGGACCCGAGAGACGCTGCTGGGACCCGAGAGACGGCTTCATAGAGGGATGCACATAGCATACTCAAGTACAAGAGTGGGCACTGTCCCTCCTGGATGGCTACCATTACTACTATTCGCCGGTGAGCAATGCATTGCCTTTTTTGCCTTGCTTAAACTTACAAACAATCCAACTAATTTTATTTTACTATACTACTGAAACTGTCATAGCAGTCAAACAACATGTATTATAATGTACTTACTACTTGGCCTTTGTGCCATGCAGTATGGTATTACATATGTCTGTCTGTCTGTCTGCACTGCAGTACATCTGACTTGTAGCAAAAATAATATTATATATAATAAAACTGATTTGAAATGGAATGGTATGCTTTTTAATCTGTAGTATACTATAAAATTAAATGTATGCCCTTGTTGTCATTGAATTTGTCATTTTTGTCACAGTATAGTATAGTTATTAGTTATACAGTACACACTGACATGACAGCAAGCACATGATTTTTTTAAAACATGACAGTACGCAATAAATATATAACTATATATTATATATTTATTTCATTGCGTACTGTCATGTTTCAACAAATCATGTATAACTTAGTTATAAATTACGCTGACAAATTCAATGACAACAAGCGCATGAAGTTATAGTATACTATACTACAGAATAGCTCAAAAAAATTAAATATAGCATGTAATTGCAATTTTCAAATGAAATTTATTTAATCCGTGCAATTATATTATCTTTTTGATACAAGTCAGATGTACTGCAGTGCAGGCATAACCACCTTGCATGGCAAGAGCTGCACTGTTTAAAAAAAAAAAAGTGCTAGTTTGTTATTTTTTAAAGCTGCCTCCTGGGGTTTAGCTTTTAAATTGATTTCCTCCTTTCTTTTTTTTTTTTCCCCCCTCAGATTTCACTCCCACTATAGATCATTCTATGCTATTATTCAGCGCTACCAGCAAAGGTGGACCATGTCTGCAGTGTGGAAATATTTTAAAGTTTCTGATAAAGACCCCAAATTTGAAATCTGTAGTCTTTGCTCAGCAGAAATTTCAAGAGGGGGTACAGTGCCAAGGCATTTTTCAACAACAGGTTTGATACACCACCTGAAAACATGACATCCAGTTCAGCATTCAGATTACAAGAAAACAGTGCCACTTCCAAAAAGTGACTCAGGCTCAACACCATCTGTGGTCACAGTCTTTGAAAAGGTTAAAGAATGTGCAAGTGACAGTCCCAAAGCTCGTGCCATAACAGATAAAATTATGGAATTTATTGCATTAGACGACCAGCCATTCTCTGTTGTGGAGGACATTGGATTCCGTAGGCTCATGCAACTTATTGAGCCGCGTTACTCACTACCAAGCAGATGCTACTTTGCAGATACCCATCTACCTGAATTTTTTTTCAGTGTTAGAAAACACGTTCAAGAGCTCATAACTACTGACATCATAGCAATCAGTTTTACTACCAACATTTGGAGTTCAGACATCAGTCCAACAAGCATGCTTAGCCTGACAGCGCAGTGGATAGATTACAAATTTCAATGGCAAAACATTCTACTTAACGCACTTGAGTTTGTTGGATCGCATACTGCAGAAGCAATAGCTGACACTTTAAAATCCATGCTTGACACTTGGCACATTGAGAAGTCTAAAGTGCATTTGATTGTCCGAGATAACGCGTGGAACATGGCAAAGGCAATGGAGGATAGTGAACTTAAAAGCATACCGTGTATGGCACACACGCTGCAATTGGCTGTGAATGAAGGATTGCTGAGTCAGCGCACCATATCTGATATTGTATCAAAAGGAAGAAAAAATGTGGGTCACATTAAGCATTCTCCGCTTGCTTATTCCAGATTACAAGCTTTGCAGATACAGTTTGGAATGCCACCGAAACGACTGCAGCAAGATGTAGCCACTCGTTGGAACAGCACCTACTATATGCTGCAAAGTCTTTTTGAACAAAAGCGTGTTTTAGCTGCATACACTGCAGATTCCGAGCTGCCGGCAACACTGAGCACACTTCTATCTCCATTTGAACAGTTAACAAAAGAAATACGCTCAACTAATGCTTCCATTTCTTAAGTTATTACCTTGATTGCCGCACTGAAGCGTCTGCTAGGAAAAGAGATAGAAACAGACCATGGCATAAAAACGGCTAAAACCACTCTACTGGAGGCCGTTACCAACCGGTTTCAAGACACTGAGTCCAACCCTCTGTACTGCATTGCAACAGTTCAAGATCCTCGATTTAAAGAGCATTATTTTAATGTTGAGAAAAAGCAGCGTGCACGGGAAATTATACAGGCACAAATGGAAGTGGTGGAAGTATCTGGTGAAGGAGTTTTGAGGAAAGTGAGAAGAAAAGGTTGCATACAAGTGAAGAGAAACACGCTCCCTCCATATCTGATATGTTTGAAGAAGTTTTACATGAACGCACCCCGGTCCATAGCAGCGCCACAACAAGTGCAGCTACCCAACAGCTGGACATTTATTTAGCTGAACAGCCTATCGCCAGAAGTAACAATCCCCTTGCGTTTTGGCGCATCAACAAACGCAGATATTTTTATGCCCCAAGCACCAGTACAGAGAGTGAGAGACTATTCAGTCTAGCATCTCATATTCTTGACCAGAAGAGAAACCGTCTCTTCTGTAAGAAAGCTGAGCAACTTTTGTTCTTAAAGCGAAATCTGCCACTTTTACTGAAATAGATTTATAAATCTGTAGCATAGACCAATTAATTTACCATGTTGTTGAACATAGTACGTTAATTGGCATTGGACTGTGCTATTGGACAATTGGAACATACAACATAGTATGACTGACTACCAGTATGTTCCAATTGTCTAGTTGTGCCATACTGCCATTAGTTGGTTGTTCATTGTAGTTCTTCTACAGTTTTTTGCACTTCTTCAATTTAAGAGAACTCCAGCTTTAGTACTGCACACACATACATAGTTTGTTGCTGTTAGGCCAAACTATGTCTCTCCCTAAGCTTTTTTTTTTACATTCAAGAAAGGTTTATTAGCTTATGAAGATACAGATTACATGGGTATGCAATAGACACTGCACAAACGTAACAATGCATAACAAGATCAGAACTGTGTCAACAACATTTCTTAGTCGGCAATTGGGGTATCATCTAGAACAACCATGTCCCTCCCTTGCGGGCCCATCCAGACCTAGGAGAGCAGATCATTGTCCGACCCCCGATTCCATCAGGAACCATTTATTCCCATTGAACAACAAGAAAACATATTATAATGAACTTTTAGCTTATCAGAGAAGCCAAGTATAGGGATAGACGAAGAAGGGAAGGGAGAGTGAAGAGAAAAGAAGGAAAGAGGAAAAGAGCGCCTTATTCCAGAAGCTCCAAGACAGTAATAGGAGCAATATTAGTGTGGTATTAAAGTAGTATAGTACGTATTCTTCAAGACTCAAATTAAGAGCTATTATAGATATCTCAGTCAAGACACTGCTTCAGATCTGGCTGTCAAATTTCGGCTCGTGTAATCCCTAAAAGTCTGGGAATATTTGAAGGCAAACCACGGAGACCAGGTCCTATGGTAACCATCCACCGGCTCATCGGATTGGGCCGCCGTATCTTCCATCTCACAGATAAGGGCAATTTTAAGCAGCCAACCTCGCAAAGTGGGAATAGTTTTGGATTTCCAGTATAGTGGAATTAGAGAATTGGCTGCATTTATCATATGTCTGGTGAGCGACTTCTTGTATTTCTTAAAGGAGGTATTGGAGATGTGGAGTAAACAGCACGCCGCATCCAACCCTAGTCTGGTCTCCGTGATCTGCCTGATCAGCTCCTTCACCCCTGACCAATATGGTTGCAATCGGTCACACTGCCACCAAATGTGAAGTAGAGTGCCCTCCTCTTTATCACATCTCCAACATCTGTCAGATGAATGTGGAAACCATTTGTGGACCCTCTCCGGAGTGGCATACCAATGGGTCAACAATTTGTAGGACGTTTCCTGCATTTTCGTGCTCAGTGAGCATTTGTGTGATAAAATACAGGCCCTGTCCCATTGGTCGTCCGAAATCGGCGTACCAAGAGCCCGAGCCCACTTCTCCCTGAGCCTGTGGTCTTCACGTGGACCTAGAGATCGCAACCAGGCATATGCAAGCGTAGTGGTTTTTTGGGTGGGTTCCCCTTTCAAGCATACTGATTCTAAGTCTGTCACTGCTCTTGTGAAGTGTGGTCTACGTGTAGCATCGTTGCAATAGCTTCTAAGTTGGAAGTATGTCCACAGTGGTAATTGTGGCAACTCACTGTCAATTTTGAGATCTGAAAAGTCTTTCATCAATTTGCCGTTGAAACAGTCCATCGCTAAGAGCGGTCTTTTCGGTCTCTGCAGTTTAAGTAAAGAATTCTTTAAACCCGGTGTAAAATCAGGGTTATCTCGGATAGGGGTTAGGGGGCTCAGAGGAGTGGAAAATTCGGGTTGTTTAGCTAGTACATGAAAAATATTGAGAGTAGTGCCTACAGTGGGGTGAAATAGCATAGATCCGCATAGCATAGAGCAGAGTGATTGTGCTAGCTTCCTCTTCCAAAAGAACCCAATCTTTAACCCGGGAGTGACAATGCCAATCAATAATACGCGCAATATGTGCGGCATAATAATAAAGTTTGTAATCAGGCACACCCAGGCCACCCCTGTCTTTAGGTTTGGTCAAGAGAGTCTTTTTCAGTCTGGGGGGCCTGCGCGACCAGATAAAACTCGTTTGAAGGGAGTGTAAGGATTTAAAAAAGCTCATGGGTATCCTGATGGGTAAAGTGCGGACCAAGTAAAGCACTTTTGGCAGTATAGCCATCTTACAAATGGCCGCCCTGCCAAACCATGAGAAGTAACCCGGTCCCCACCTCTGGAGGTCCTGTGCAATGCTTTTAAGAAGGGGGGGGGGAAATTCTGCGCATACGTCAGTGAAAGTCTGGGGGTCAACCAGATTCCTAGGTACTTAATAGCTGAAGCAGTCCATTTAAAAGGGGTACCGGCCCTGGTCACCGACAATCGGGCCTCGGGTAGAGACAGATTCATGGCCATCGATTTAGAGTAGTTTATTTTGAAGTTGGAAACATATCCAAAGTGTGTAAATTCATGTAAAAGAGAGGGGATAGTAGTATGGGGTTCTGTCAAAAAGAACAGTAAATCATTGGCGTAAGCCGCGATTTTGAAAACCCTCTCTTTTAGTTGGAAACCCTTGATCGATGGGTTCATGATGGTGTGCCTTATGAATGGCTCCAGTGCGATAATGAAAAGCAGGGGCGACAATGGACACCCCTGCCTTGTGCCATTCTTGATAATCACTGTGTCTGAGAGTGAACCATTCACTTTAAGCCTGGCTGAAGGGTTCCAGTACAGTGCCGAAATCCAGGCCATCATGCCAGGCCCCAAGCCAGTACGCCTACAAGCCTCAAACATATAATCCCAAGCTACTCGATCGAAGGCCTTCTCCGCGTCGGTTGACAAGAGAAAGCCCTCGATCTTTCGCTGGTGTGCTAGATGAATCAAGTTTAGGGACTTCGTCACGTTGTCCTTTGCCTCCCTGCCCGGCATGAATCCGGCTTGCGCGGGTCCAATCAGTTCGTGTAGTAGGGGTTTCAGTCTGTTAGCTAGGATTTTTGCTACAAGTTTAACATCTGTATTTAGGAGGGATATGGGCCTATAACTGGAACAATTAAGAGGATCCTTCCCTTCCTTGGGAAGGACAGTGATAAAGGCGGACAGGAAATTGTTAGAAGTCGGGCTCCGGGTAGTCAAAGAGTTCATTGCATTATTGAAAGGGGTTGAGTAAAATCTCTGTAAATGTCTTATAATAAATAGCGCTAAACCCGTCCGGCCCGGGACTCTTGCCCGTCTTTAACTCCCTAATGGCTGTCTTAATTTCGGAGTCGTCAAAGGGTTTATCTAGCTGGATACTGTCTTGTCAAGTCTGGGGAGATTTGCTGTGTCTAAGTAATTCCGAATCGCCTGAGCCCGATCTTCTCCCAAATCTGGCGGTCTATGCAGGTTTGGAAGATTGTATAGGTCCGTATAGTAATTTTGAAAATGTCGAGCAATCTTCTCAGTTTCGATATCTGTCCGTCCGTCCCCACCAGTGATACCCCTGATGTGGTTGTTGGCTAATCGTGTATTTAAGGCCCTCGCTAGAACTTTGCCTGTTTTGTCTCCATGTTCGTAATATACTTTCTTCCTAAAGAATAAAAATCTCCTGGTGGTATTGTCTAAAAGCTGTTTAAGAGTTTTCCTTGTCTCAAGTAACGCCTCTGCTGAATCTACTGTAAGGGAGCGTTTATGTAACGATTCTAGTGATCTTATTTTAGCGGTCAAGTCATTAAACATTTTGTCTCTCTCCCGTTTTTTACGAGAGCCCATGCGTATCAGTTCGCCCCTAATATGACATTTGTGGGTCTCCCAGATCACTAAGGGGTTCATCCCAGGTGTGTCATTTAGCTTGAAGAATTCAGTTAAGGAGGAAACCAGGTCCTGCAGTAGCGTGGGATCCGTTAATAGTGACGAGTTTAGTCTCCACGTATTGTGTCTGGCCGAGGTGTTTGTCAAGTCTAGCGACACAGATATTGGCGCGTGGTGAGAGATGGTTTGTATGCCGATGTGAGCAGCGCCCAGCAGCGACAGGTCTCTCTGCGTAATGAAGATGTAGTCTATTCGTGAGTGGCGGTTTTGTGGAATGGAAAAGAAGGAATAGTCCCTTCCCTCCGGGTTCAGGTGACGCCATGAGTCTACTAAATTCAAGGAGTGCAGGAGTTTCTTAATGCTCTTAAGAGCCCTATAAGGGATGGCAGTTTTGCCATTGGAGGTGTCCTCAGTCGGAATGAGGGGGACGTTGAAATCCCCTCCCAGAATCAGTCTACCCGAGCCGAAACATTTCAGCTCAGCAGTCAGTTTTCGGCAGAAAGTGAGTTGAGCTGAATTGGGAAAGTACACGTTCGCCAATGTCAGGGGGGTCCCTCTGCAGATCCCTTTGAGGATGAGGAATCTCCCATCTGGATCTACCAGTGTGTCCGAGACCTCAAAGGCCGCCTCTCTACTCACTAGTATCGAGACCCCCTTTGATTTGGACCCGGGACTGGTGGCGTGATATGCATCAGTAAAGTATGAGTCAGTCAACCTCGGTATGTGTCCTGTCTTAAAATGAGTCTCCTGTAAAAATACAAAATTGGGCCTACCTTTTTTAAGTTCTCTTAGTAAGGTGGTTCTTTTTTCGGGGATGTTAAGCCCCTTGACATTGTGGGAGATTACTGTTGGGTTACGTCCCAAATCAGAATATGCCATGGTTCAGACTCAGAGAGGCGCGGGATCCGACACCTATAGAAGCAATCTCAATAAGATATTTGGAAACAGAAAGATATAATTTTAGTTAATATCAGTAGCAAACAGTATACTCACACCAACGTGTTTATCGCAGTAAGGCAAAGTAGAGTGGTAGAGAATAGCGAGGAAAGTAAGAAAGGTGAAATGAAATGAAGACGGAGTTGTAGGTTACACCCCCTTAAGATTAAATAACCGTCCCAGGGGGGTCAAGATTAGTGCGTGAGACAGGTCCCGGAGTAACCCGCCCAGTGCACTATTGTGGGGTCCGAGGAGGCCCTCCCCGGAGACAGCAACCTTCACCGCGCGGGCCACCACAGGTCAATTAACCCAGTGACCGCACTGCGAAGGAAAGTATTTAACAGTACCGTACTGTCGTTCAAATACAGCGGTAACTCAACTGAATATGTTAGGAGCCATCGTGAGCGGCTCCATAAGGCATATGGTGAGTGCTAAATGGTCTGCTACAACAACAAACGCACAGTGCAAACTGGAAACTAAGTAATAACGATAAGCAAGCCTAACAAATAATAATAAACAAAACACTAAGGCACTTTTGACCCTCTAATATACCATGCCCACCACCCGCCAGAGTATGGACTAAGGGGACCGTTTCTTCCCTAAACTATCATCCTCGTCAATATTTAGAGGTCCGCAGGATACCATCAGTCCTCTAGAACTGCAGTGTTCAAAAAGTCTTCCCCCATTATATCAGTTCCACAATTGCAGTTGCTCAGTACTGGTGCTGTAGCTCCTAGGAGACACCTAGGACCCAGGGTTACATCGTACATATCATGATCCCATAAGGAGTCACCTCTCCGGTTTGTGAGCAGTCAATTTGAGAAATTCTACGCTTGGTGACAATGGAGCGAGATAGTCACAAAGGGCAAACGATGTTCAGGTGGGATAAGAGTATCCTTAGTGGCCCCAAGAAGTAGGCAGGCATAAGTGCATTACGGGTCCTAGGCTTCCATCAGGTTCCTAGAGGAATGCGGGCGACTTCGGGGAGTCCCCCTTGGTGAGAATTCTGCACGTCCCTGCCTCTGCCGTTTGGTGAGATGTTTCTCCGGCGAGGTCAGTGGGGAGAAAGGTGGGCTCCTGTCCTTAGGTGGCAAGGAGAACTCCTGGTACCATTCAGGCAAAGCAATCTGCCCAAGCTGGAGGGCAGCACAAAACTCCGGAAGGTCTGCAGGCGCTCGTAGGATGTGTTGCTTACCCCCGTGTGTGACCAGCAAAGCGAAGGGAAAGCGCCATGAGTATCGCAGTTCTTTCTCTCTCAGCCTATCCAGCAGGGGACGCAGGGCCCTTCGGTTTTTTAGAGTAATTTGGGATAGGTCCTGAAAAAGTTTTATGGTCTCTCCATTAAACACGATCTGATCGTTCCTGCGGGCCCTGGCCATTATATCCTCTTTGATTGTGAAGCTCTGTAGGCAGCAGATGATATCGCGAGGGGGTAGTGTATCAGGGCCTCTCGTTCTGAGCGCCCTATGCGCTCTAACAAAGTCAATAGCAGAGTCTTCCGGACGTTCAAGTAGGGTATTAAAGACCCTCTGCAAGACTGAGGTGATTTGGTCAGGCGCAACAGACTCCGGTATGCCGCGTACCCTGATATTGTTACGCCTCCCCCTGTTGTCCAAGTCCTCTAAATGTCTATTCATTTCGATGAAATGAAGGGAGTGTGCTGTGACTGCCTCATCCAGTCTGTGTATGGACCTGTCTCTCAGCTTTCCCGCTGTCTCCGCAGCAGCCATTTTCTCCTGCAGAACCAGGAAGCTGGTTTTCAAATCTGTGATCGCTGCGGAGAATGAGGCCTTGATATCGGCCGCAAAGCCAGACATATCCTCGTAGGTAAGTGGGTGAGTAGAGCGGGCACTGTGCCTACCGTTGTCCTCGGCCGCCGACTGCGAGTCCTCGCTGTAATCCTCGTCCGCATGGACCGGCTCCATCTTGCCTTCCTCCGAGGCCTGCAATGCAGAGGCCTGGGTCTTGAAAATGTCGGAGATGTCTCGGCCGGGATTGACTGCCACTGAGCGGCGGGGACGGGTCTGGTGCTGGTGCTTATTCTGCTTGCTCATTGTTGCGCCGTTTGCTGTTGTAAACAGACAGGCTGGGGCCGCTATCCGACGGAGCTCTCCCTCTAGGCTGCCATCTCCGTTGCGCGCCAAGCCACGCCCCCCTCCCTAAGCTTTTAGCCCACTGCATATGCAAAACTGTATGTTTTGTATCTGTGGCGGTCTACATACTCCAGTACTATACACTATACTACACTGTGTTCCAGATATGGGCAGAGACTTACAGAAACAGACTAGTCTACATTGCTTGCTGCAATTGCCTGAGCACCACTGCTGTAGACCAGACTGCAGACTGTGTTCCGGGATGTCTCCACTCATACCCGGGGTTCAGAACACGGTGCGGTCTACTGTATGACTATGTATGTAACTCGCAGCTACATACATACACTTTTATTGCACATGCAGCTGCTGACACCTTAGGGAGAGAAGAACTAAAAAATAAAATTACTACAGTTCTCTCAAGTTGAAAATAAAATAATTAAACAATATTTATTGCATTAGCATACTTATATATTTTACAGATACTGTGAAACAGAATAACAGCCTTCTGCCATATTATGTTGTTCTTCTAGACATAGTTTGTTGTTGGGACAAACTATGTCAGTCATTGGTTGTCTCTCCCTAAGCTTTCAGCCCGCTGCATGTGCAAAACTGTATGTTCTGTATCTGTGGCTGTCTACATACTCCAGTACTATACACTATACCACACTGTGTTCCAGATATGGGTGGAGACTTCCAGAAACACAGACTAGTCTACATTGCTTGCTTGCTGTGATTGGCTGAGCACCTCTGCTGTAGACCAGACTGTAGACTAGTCTGTGTTCCGGGTTGTCTCCGCTCATATCCGGGGGCCAGAAAACAGTGTGGTCTACTGTATGACTAAGCATGTAACCCGCAGCTATATACAGACACTTTTATCGCAAATGCAGCCGCTGACACCTTAGGGAGAGAGAGAACTGAATTACTACTAATTCTGATTTAAGTTGAAAATTAATAAAGTCTAAGACTTTAAGTTTACTTAGACTTAGTCATTTTATTTTTATATTATTTATATTAATTTTTTTTTATTTTTTTTATTTTGTTGTTATGGTTCAATGTGCACTGACTGCAGTCTGCACAGCAGGTTATGCTGTAGTAACTTTAATTTATAATTTTGTATTTTATTTGACTTTATGATTTTTGATTCAGTTGAATATGAATACTATAATGAATAATAATATAAGACAATGTTATATAAATAATTTATATAGCCTACAAATGATTATATAAAACTTTTGCAACTCATTATAAGGCAATCAAATTTCAATAACCCAAGCAGCGCTCCAGTCAACATCAATCATTGACATACATGTACATAATTTAAGGTATACATTCACATATACTCAAAATAGTGCTGCTAAAAGATTCTTATACTGAATACAAATGTGCTGAAAGGTAGACCAAGTCCATAAGAAGGCTATATAAGGTGAGTTTCGTGGGTATTAGTAGATAGTAAGTGCACTTCACACCAAAATCCTCGACACGGTGCTCCACACGTCCCCCTAAGGGGTTAAACTCACCATAAAGACGAGTTTAATGAGCCTTACTCCACCATTCAGGTCAGCACCTCCAACACTGGTTCAGATTTCCCTGTCATCCAGCAATAGCAGCAGTACATAAAAAGAAAGTAGACAGACTCCACATTGAGTAGATCCGTTTGTTTTGTTTTGAGTAAAAACTGTTTTTAACTTGGCCAGTGTGGTAAACACTAACACTGCCAATATTTCTTTCAATAATGTAATACATGCAAAAAACACGCCAGAAACACTGCTGGTCCCACAGCCTGACGTCAGATGTGGTGTAACACAGCCCAATTCCGTTTGTATAATCTACTGTAACAGTCCGGTTTACAGGCATGTACCCGAGTCGGTTCCCTGTTCACAGATGAGCTCCTTCAGTTCCTCAGCTGTGTTGTTTGGGACTCAGCGTGTAAAGCGTCACTTCCGGCCGCCGCAAAGCCACTCCCTGACTGGTTTCGTCACTTAGACTTTGTCAAAGAGGGAACAAAGTCTAAGGCAACTCCAAAGCTAGTTTTTCGAAGAGCCATCTCCCTTAGGGATTGGCTAACCAGCAGTCACTATCAAACCACTACAAGTTTTCCACCTGGTCGCTGCAGTACCTCTCAGTGCAGTCAATGTCCACATTATCCTTGGATACTTGAAGGCACTACAAATAGAGTACCCAATGGTGAACTCTTTTCACCACGAACCCCAGCCAATTGTGGCACAACTGTGGTAATATACCTGATGATATGCAAACAAAAAGCCTTTTATGTGGGGAAAACAATCTGAGAACTCTGCCAAGGTATTGGGGACCATTTGTACTATTCTACAAATGGCAAACTTATCACCATAGCCTGTATATCGGACTGCCTACCTACCTTCCCCCCCCCCCCCCCCGTTTTGTCCCCATTTCTCTCCTTTCTTTCCCCTCCCCTTATATTGATATACACTATTACTTTTTTTTATCTTAGCAATACTACTTTACCACTTGCATTCATCCCCCATATCTGCTGTAGGGGACTATTGGTCCTCGATCACAGCTAGGTATGGGTTCACTGGTAAGTGCCAGTGTTTCCTTCTTTCCCCCCCCCCCCCCCTTTTGCAATATTAACAAATACTGTACATTACTGTCCATACATATATATATATATATATATATATACACACATACATACATATATATATATATATATATATATATATACACACACATATATATATACCTTGTTTATTATGTGCATTCCATTGACTCATTCCAGATAATATTTTTCTGATGAATTGGTTGAGTTCCGCAAAACACAGTTACATAGTAGGCGAGGTTGCAAAAAGACACAAGTACATCAAGTTCAACCTATGTGTGTGGTTATATGTCAGTATTACATTGTATATCCCTGTATGTTGTGGTCGTTCAGGTGCTTATCTAATCTAGTTTTTTGAAACTATCGATGCTCCCTGCTGAGACCCCCGCCTGTGGAATGGAATTCAACATGTTGAGGAATGCATGATTTGTGAGAGCTCAATATACTTGTGTTCACCTTAGTGGGGTATATCTAGTATTGGTGACACACATGTATTGGCTTTGTCAGTTTGTATTTAACTAAAGTTTTGGCATGTACCCTGCCTAACATGTTATGGTGGTGATGGGAGGAATGTGCGCTCCTTTCTCAAGTAAATACAAAGCTAGGTGTGCAGTATTTATATTCAACTAGCGCTGCCATCTAGTACATGCCACATGTCACATGCAATGCTGGCTGGCTGCAGTGTCTTCAATGTGTTTTGGCAGTGTGCAGTATAGAGGTTACAGGCAATCATGATTTTGATATTTTGTGCTTTCCTGTATGTAATTTTCAGGTCATCTGTAATGAACAGGGAAGGAGGAGCATGCATGCGCCAAACTTGTGCCATCTAGTACACGCCCATTGCTGCCTCACCAGCTTCCAGGTGATGTCGCGTTTGCTCTCCCCCGCTCACTGCCCCGGAATCCACCAGTGCGGCCGGCAACGTGAGACGTCACAGACCATCGCCCTCCATCTGGACACAGGGCACACATCGTGACCCATTCATACAAAGCCTATACACTTATGTCCACAATGTGAGTACTATTTTCAAATAAATGTGCCTCTTGTCTCTTATCTGACCGTCTCCTGTAGTACGTCTGCAGCCTCTGACCGTCTCCTGTAGTACGTCTGCAGTCTCTGACCGTCTCCTGTAGTACGTCTGCAGTCTCTGACCGTCTCCTGTAGTACGTCTGCAGTTTCTGACCATCTCCTGTAGTACGTCTGCAGTCTCTGACCATCTCCTGTAGTACGTCTGCAGTCTCTGACCGTCTCCTGTAGTACGTCTGCAGTTTCTGACCATCTCCTGTAGTACGTCTGCAGTCTCTGACCATCTCCTGTAGTACGTCTGCAGTCTCTGACCATCTCCTGTAGTACGTCTGCAGTCTCTGACCGTCTCCTGTAGTACGTCTGCAGTCTCTGACCATCTCCTGTAGTATGTCTGCAGCCTCTCACTGTCTGCTGAAGAATCTCTGCAGTCTCTGACCTTCTCCAATAATATGTTTGCAGTCTCTCACTATCTTATGTAGTATCTCTGCAGTCTCCAACCATCTCCTATAGTATGTTTGCAGTCTCTCACCACCTCCTATAGTATATCTGCAATCTCTGACTCTCTTGTAGTACGTCTAGCACTAAATAATATGCACAAAACTTACGTATGGGCTATTATTGGCTGCCTGTATATAAGTGTTATTTACAGCCTGAGCCTCTGATTTACTGCCCACAGCCTTTTATTATTGGTTCAATATGAAAAGATGCTACTGTAGTCAAAGAGAGATATCAGATTCAACCAATAAAAGGCTGTGGGCAGCCAATCAGAGACTAAGGCTGTGAGTAGTGGAACCCTTTGCATTTCGACGGCCACAGCACATACATGGCAGCAGAGCAGGCATAACAGTCCCTGGGCCCCATTTTTAGGTACTAAAAGTCCACAGGTTAGGGGGCATATTACTGGTCTTGCCCTGGGTGCTGACAACCCACGCTATGCCAGTGCAGGCTGGTACTCAAGTGATTAAAGCAATAAACATGTAGAACCCCTGCGTGGCAATAAGGGCCTCTCATAGTAACCACATCTAGCAAAGCAATGGGCATCATGCTATGCATTCGGAGTATTATTATTATTTTTTCCCTATTGCGATACAATTTTAAGGCGCTTTGTGTGCCGGTCTCAGAATATTTATATCCGAAATAAAAACATAGTAAGTAAAATAATAACTGCTATTCAACAGTTTAAAACGGAATAATTCTGTACAATGCAAATTAAGGGCTGTCAAATATTGTTTCTGATTGCATATGACAAGTTTTACTAGATCTCTAAAAATCTAAAATAGTTTTGCAAATTCCTCATGCGAAACCCACATTTTAGAACTGTACTTTCACTAGCAGCTGGTAGAACGAGAGAAGCCAGGAAAACAAGCTATTCAGTCTGTGATTATTATATTGCTGTACGCAGTTCAAATACTTTATTGTCCAAAAGGAACTTTAAACTGCCTGTTGTACCATAAAATAATTGTTGCTTTCACTTTTGAAAGGCCACACAGTTGCATATTCCCTTACTGGTTTCAGCAGTTTATTTAATTTAATCCATGCACACAAATGAGAAGAGTTCCTGTAAATTGCCTGAATTTCAATAAATCTCTTTAGTCAAAATTGTTTATAGTTAGTAAAGATGAGTTGGCAGTCCTCATCAACAATTTGATACACAGTTAACAGAAATTGGTTTTAAACCCAAAAGCAAACATTATTATATTGCAGTGGTTTGGAGTTGAATACTGCTTTAGTTATACTCACTGCAGGGGTGTTGGAGATATAGTCAGGTTAATATTTACAATGAAATGGTTAAATAAAGTAAAAAAAAAAAAAAAAATCATTAAAATGTGTTATGTATAATTGTGCTCATAGTTTTACCACCCCTGTAATTTTTTTTTACAACGTGGGCTATTTTTTTAAGAAAACATGAGTAATCAAAACAATGCTTTTTTTTCTTTCTTTTTTAATGGGATTCAAATAAGATACATTGATGGCAATGTTAAATATAGACACCAGGCCACCCGGTTTAGCCCAAATGTGTGCATATGCATTTATGGCAATTTATATCGTGACACTGCTTTTGCAAAGAAACTAATAAAAAAAAATAAAAAAAAATCAAGTTTACCTATACTCCCTGCTGACACAAGCAACCATTGAATGGAGGTTCCACACACTATTAGATTTTCTTCAGATTTACCAAAACCATATAATATTAAGAGTCAAAAATGTATATCCGTGGTTATGCTCCAATAGGGTGCCACATCCAAATTAACTAGAATAAGAAAATAACCCCTAAGTGGACTATTACCTTAAAAGTCCACTTAGGGGTTATTTTCTTGTTCAAACCTTTATGCCCTATACACAAGGTCAGACTTTCCGATGGGAAATGTGCAATCGGATCATGTTGTCTGAAAATTTGATCGTGCGTGGGCTCCATCTGACTTTTTCCATCGGAATTTCCGACACACAAAGTTTGAGAGCTGGATCTAAAATTTTCCAACAACAAAATCCGATCGGTTAAATTCCGATCGTGTGTAGACAATTCCGACAGACAAAGTGCCGTGCATGCTCAGAATAAATTACGAGACAAAAGCTATTGGCTACTTCCCTCTTTATAGTCCGGTCGTACGTGGTTTATGAACGATCTGATTTTCCGAAAACATTGTGCGACCGTGTGTATGTAAGTTTGGGCCAAAATCCGTCGGAAAAAATCACATGGATTTTGTTGTCGGAATGTCCGATCATGTATACAGGGCATAAGAGTTTCCGTTTGTATGCAATCAGGCAGGCCATTGCACTACATGGTTTTGGTAAATCTGAAGACAACAATCAACAGAAGACAAAAATCTGCAGAAAAACTAAGCGTGTATGGGGTCTAACAGTAAAGAACCCCGTAAGAAGTGAGAACTTATGTCTTCTTTAGGGACCCACGTTTAAGGCTTTATTCACACAGCCATTCAAAAAAAAAAAAAAAACGCATATACAATTAAAAAGGAAAAAAAACGTGCTAGATTAATAAAAATGAATAAGTAAATAAAACAACAAAAGCAGCTCAATGTGGGATACACACATAAATATATGGAAAGAAAGGGGAAGAACTGCGCCAAATATACACAAATTATGTATGATAAATAGATTGACTGAGCAAACTAATAGTCCATATGAAGAACCAGTCCTTTATGTGACACCACAGTGACTCCACACACAAAAAAAAAAAAAAGAAGAGCGTGCCCGACCACCGTAATTTAGACCTGCTTACCAGATGGCAAGCACAAATGGTGTTTAGCTGTAACCAAGCCGCGCCCTTTAAACTGCAGTGTTGACCACTGGAACACACAGGCAGCAAAACGGATGGCTGAAAATTACCCTAGGCGTCTCACAGAGTCCGTGGCCGTGATTAAATGATAAGCTCAAAGGAAAAGAAAACTGACCATAGCGTGATACAGTCTTAAGGATTTAGTATAAAAATGGTAATGCACTTACATAATAGTAGATAAAAGATTGCGTATAAAAACAATGCTGGCCGGCAATTACAGGAGCCCGTCATCCTCTAGAACGAAGTGGTGATGTCAGTATGTGCCCTCCCATATACAAGTGTTTTTAATTACTGATCTGAACATAGCTGCAGTGTTTTAAATGAAGCCATTCACACAGCTGCATAAACATGCGCTGCATTCAGATCAGTAACACAGGATCCAAAAATATGCATCTAAAAACATGTGCTTTATACAGTTACACGTACAAACTGATATATATCCAGTTGTAAGTGCATGAATTAAACTGTTTGTAACCCTAAACAAAAAAAAAAAAAAATATATATATATATATCCTGTTCCCTTAAAGCATGTTACCACCTGTATAACCTAAAAAACCTGACTGATCCTGCCTGGTTCTGCCCCCCACCCTGTAAACTGATCACAGTTTATCATGGCTTCTGAGCCCAGACACCGTGGTCAGTTTATGTGCTTCTGTCATCTGCAGCTCTCCTCTGTCCCCCTTTCAGCTATGTGAGTGCCGATCTGCTCCCCTCCTGCTGCTAACAAACCGCAATGATATTCCTATATGCGTACATAATTTGTTTTTACGATGCTTTATTTTTTCCCTTTGTTTAGGCTGAAAAAAGTTGATAAGTCACTTAATGACATTGTTACAATCAGCTATGCTATAATAAATAATGTCCCCAATGTATGCGTTTAAAAAAAAAATGCCACTGTGTACCTCATTTCTTAGTGCCGATTGGCGCTCACGTGATCGGCTACCTCTCTCCCCTTTCTCCTCTCCTCCTCCTGGCTGACGTAAGTGGCGGTTTCTCAGCCCCACCCACTTTTCTGTCAAATTGAGATGGGAGAAAGGCGGCTGGTCACGTGAGTGAAGTTCAGCGCTATGAAATGAAGTACAGAGCGGCATTTTTTTTTTAATCCATACACTGGGGACATTTAATATACCAGAGCTGATTGTAATTAAGTGGCTTAACTACTTGCTGAAAGATGGCTACAGCGCGGACTTAATTTTCTGGAAGGGCGTCCATTGACGTCCTCCCATGCATGAGTGGCCTGCACGCCCCCCTGCGGGGTGCGCTCTGTGATCAGCGGGTCTATGAGACTCGCCTGATCACAGATCTGAGTAAAGGGTCGATCCCGATTGGCTGACAGCTGATCACGTGACCTAAACACAGCTGGTAATCAGTTCTTTTTTTCTCCTCACGCTAAAAAAAAATCTGATTGCCTGCGGCTGTGAGAGGGTCATCAGTCCCAACCGTGGAGAGGCTTTTGTGCCCACTAGTCTCACCTACCAGTGACCACCAGCGCCACCCATCAGTGCCCACAGTGCCACCCTTCAGTGCCGCCCATCAGTGCCATCTATCAGTGCCCACAGTGTCATCACCAGTACTGCCTATCAATATCACCTACCAGTGCCCACAGTGCCACCCATCATTGCCACCTACCAGTGCCCATCATTGCCACCTATCAGTGACATCTATCACTGCCACCCACCAGTGCCTTCTTATCTGTGCATATCAGTGATGCCTTATCTGTGCCCAACAGTGCAGCCCATCAGTTCAGCCTCATCAGCGAATATCAATGAAGGAGAAAAATGACCCGTTTGTTAAATTGTATAACAAATTATTAAACACGTTATGTTTTTTTCTAAAAATTGTTGTCTATTTTTGTTTGTTTAGCACAAAATAAAAACCCCAGCTGTGATAAAATACCAACACAAGAAAGATCCATTTGTGTGAAAAAATAAAAATTTAATTTGAGTACAGTGTAGCATGACCGTGCAATTGTCATTCAAAAGCGACAGCACTGAAAGCTGAAAATTGGTCTGGTCAGGAGGGGGTTTAAGTGCCCAGTAAGCAAGTGGTTAACAACCACTTTAAGTCTAAACAAAGGGAAAAAATAAAGCATCATAAAAACAAATCACATACGCATATGCGTCTTTACACGCATCTATACGCAAGTATTATACTGATCATTACACGGGAACTTTTCTCCTAGAAAACATGCATAATATCAGTAGCATTTTTTTTTTTTTTTTATGGCCATGTGAATGAATCCTTCATAATTTTCTGCCAATGATAGTTACCATTTGAAGATTTGTATAATGCAATCATCTCCCCTCTTAAGGGCCTCCTTCTTCAGGGAAAAAAAGAAATGAAACTGGATGCTCACCAGTTCAAGAACATCTTTCCTGAGAATTGGTGGCCAAAACTGCATTGCGTACTCAAGATTTGGATTTTTTATAGCATGATACCAGACGGCTAACCCTGGTTGTGCTTGCTACAGCTTGGCATTGCATGATATTGCTGAGTCTGATCTACTAGGACTCCTAGATTATTTCCTTTCTCCATCCCCAGAGGTTCTCCCCCTAGTGAGCAACTTGCATACATATGTTCATGTCCCAAGTGCATTACAGTACTTCACATTTTGCCACATATGCCTCTTTCCCTGAGGTCTTCTTGTAAAATTGTTTTATTTAGTTGTGATGTTATTGCCCTTCTTAGATTTGTATCATGAGCAAACACTATGATGTCATTACTTTGTAGTACAGCAGCCCATTTTTCTTAGCAACAAACCCTTCAGGGTATGTCCTGTAAATGATTTGGTTGCCTAGAACGATCTGCATGTTTGAGTGACTCAATGATTTAGTGGTCAAGAGATTGTGATGGCCACTCCAGTACCTTCACTTTTTTTTCTGCTGTAGCCAATGAATGGTCATCTTGCCATTTTCAATCAGATCATGGGCATATTGGAAAGCCCAAGTTCATCTCGTGTAGCTTCTGGACCAACGCCAATGTTCTGATAACGGATTTAATTTATCTTGCTAAAAATGTGTTAGGGCTCAAGAACAAAGGCGCAGAGGGCCATACACTGTAAAAATCCAGCTCTATCTCTGTACAAAGGAGTCGCAGGTGTTGCATACCTCTGTGAATCAATGACAGAATGCAGCTGTACACTGGTAAATGCAAGCATAAACATATGCACATGTACAGATGTTTTCTCCTAAATGCAGACAGTCTGCTTCCAGGGGTGCACATATCTGTTCAGATCTGCATTTACAAGCGTATAGCTGCATCCTGTAATTGATTTATACAGGCATGCACCACCTGTGACTCCTGGGTACAGACATACGGTACATAGACCTCCTAATAAAGCTCCAGTGGGTGACGTGTGGGCTCCAGATGAGAGTACCTGATTCTCTCTCTCTGAAGTCCATTTTGTCAAACCCACAATATTCAGTTACTCAATCGGAAAATTGCCTGCTGCTGTTTTCATTAGCTTCAATTGAGATGCTAATTGTGCTCAATCTACTGCAAGAAAAAATCCCTTCCATTCAACATGACTTCAGATGTATCCACATGAGGATATCCATGCAAAATATAAGCTTTGCTAGACTGGGCATGAGAAACTAAGCATATGGACTGAAAATAATATACACTTGTACTGTGTGGACAAATGGTTGCATTACATGTATAGAAAACAATATTCATTAAAACGAATGGGGCCTAAATCAATGCTAAAGAAGACTAAAATTTGAACATTTATTGGACACCAATAATGAAACTACCGCACATAGAACTTAAAGAATTGTGACCTCTGAAACTGGTTTGTAAACACAGTAAGGCACCTACATACAGGAAAGTTAAAGCAGGACTCCAGTCAGCTGTAAAATGTTAATCACATTATGCACTGTGTAGTCCCTTGCTGACATTATTTTACTGGATTTCTACAAGACAGGGTCAAGATATTCCCTTTGGTGTTCAAGGATCTACAAAGCTCCTGACAACCAGAGACTATAGGCACAAATCACTAAGGTATAATGCATGTGTAATTTGCCACAACTATCAACATATTTAGCCTCAACAATTATAATTAGCTTTGTGAATTGAGCCTTGTGTGATAAAAGCTACTTAGACTGAAAGTAAATGTTTTGTTTTTACTCAAAATATTTTTTTTTTTAATATATACACACACACACAGACAAACAGACAGTAGATATATATATATATATATATACATACACACTAAATCATCAAAAGTATTGGGACACCTACAGTTACATTTTAATGGAATCCCAGTCTTCGTCCGTAGGGTTCAGTATTGAGTTGGCCCACCCTTTGCAGCTATACTAGCTTCAATTCTTCTATGAAGGCTGTCCACAAGGTTTAGGAGTGTGTCTATAAGAATGTTTGGCCATTCTTCCAGAAGTGCATTTGTGAGGTCAGGCACTGATGTTGGACAAGAAGGCATAGCCTGCAGACTCTGCTCTAATTCATCCCAATGTTGTTCTATCAGGTTGACATCAGGACTCTGTGCAGGCCAGTCACGTTCTTCCACCACAAACTCACTTATCCATGCCTTTATTGATCTTGCTTTGTGCACTGATGCGCAGTCAAGTTGGAACAGAAAGGGGCCATCCCCAAACTGTTCCCACAAAGTTGGAAGCATGAAATTGTCCAAATGTCTTGGCATGCTGACACCTTAAGAGTTTCCTTCACTGGAACTAAGGGGCCAAGCCCAACAAAAAACCCCACACCATAATCCCCCTCCACCAAATGATCTGGACCAGTGCACAAAGCAAGGTTCATAAAGACATAGATGAGCGAGTTTGGGGTGAAAGAACTGTGTATGCCTGATTTTGGCAGTAATACTAATTGTACACCTGTGGGTTGGGTTCATAAACATCCCAGGAATAGAGGTCAGTGCTCATCTTTGGAGACAGCTCCGCCCGGCAGACAGGTCTGGCCTAGGAGTCAGTGCAGCACGAAACTGCAAGCACAGAGTGAGTGTACAGCTGGTATAACAGTGTAAATTTGCTGACCCCTCAAAATAACTCAACACAGCCATTAATGTCTAAATCGCTGGCAACACCCCTAAGTGGAAATGTCCAAATTGGGCCCAAAGTGTCAGTATTTTGTGTGACACCATTATTTTACAGCACTGCCTTAACCCTCTTGGGCATGGAGTTTACCAGAGCTTCACAGGTTGCCACTGGAGTGCTCTTCCACTCCTCCATGACTACATAATGGAGCTGGTGGATGTTGGAGACCTTGACCAGTCCATCACCTTTACCCTCAGCTTCTTTAGCAAGACAGTGGTCATCTTGGAGGTGTGTTTGGGGTCGTTAATACTGCCCCCTGTGGCCCAGTCTCTGAAGGGAGGGGATCATGCTCTGCCATGCCATGCTTGACTGTAGGCAAGACACACTTTGTACTCCTCACCTGGTTGCCGCCACACACGCTTGACACCATCTGAACCAAATAATTATCTTGATCTCATCAGACCACAGGACATGGTTCCAGTAATCCATGTCCCTAGTCTGTTTGTCTTCAGCAAACTGCCTGCAGGATTTCTTGTGCATCATCTTCAGAAGAGGCTTCCTTATGGGATGGCAGCCATGCAGACCAATTTAATGCAGTGTGCAGCGTATGGTCTGAGAACTGACAGGCTGACCTCCCACCCCTTAAATCTCTGCAGCAATGCTGGCAGCACTCATATGTCTATTTCTCAAAGACAACCTCTGGATATGACACCGAGCATGTGTACTCAACTTCTTTGGTCGACCATGGCGAGGCCTGTTCTGAGTGGAACCTGTCCTGTTAAACCGCTGTATGGTCTTGGCCACCATGCTTCAGCTCAGTTTCAGGGACTTGGAAATCTTTATGTTGAGTTATTTTGAGGGAACAGCAAATTTATACTGTTATACAAGCTGTACAATCACTACTTTACATTGTAGCAAAATGTAATTTCTTCAGTGTTGTCACATGAAAAGATATAATAAAATGTTCACAAAAATGTGAGGGTTGTACTCACCTTTGTGAGATCCTGTGCATATATATATATATTTATATATATAGCTTGTGTATTCATATATTCCTTCCTATCAGCTTTATTACAAGATGCTTTTCTCCTAATATATAATGTCCTGTATATCAGATGCTCAAAATCAAGGAACCTTATCTGACTATCTCCTTCCTGAATTCATCAGTGTAATTTGACAGACCGAAAGGGACTTTCATGTAGGAGAGCTTCAGTTTGGTTTAGCCGACTAGTGCAGCTTTATTTTCTTGATTTCTTTAAGTAAAACAAAATTAAAATGGGAAAGAGCTTGACCACATAATACCAGATACTACACATAATACACATACATATACTGTATATACACACACTATATATACCAACTTGTATTTCATCAAAAGTAAAATCATACACACCTATTCTCCACCTACATTTTTCAATCATAGAGAGGACGTTTGACTGTGCCATTCCTTTTATTTTTATGCAGATTTATAGGCATTTGATTTTAGTCTTTGAATGAAAATAGGTTACAAAGGGGCGTGCATTTCCCCTTAATTTTAACTTTTGTATAGTGGTTTTCTCTTTGGCATCTCAAAAGTAAGTTTTTGGTGATGATACAAGGTTTTGGTATTATGAGGAGGATGTAGTGCCCCTACGATTTGCTCCTGGCACCCCAGATATGCTGTACATCATTTGGCTATATCTATATATAGTCCACTAGTCAACACTCAACACATATCCAAGAGACAATTGGCCCTGGTGCTCAGCAAATTATAAAGTACATGTAACCCAAATGTTAAAGCGGCACTCATGGGGCTTGACTTTCTCAGAAGGATAAAAGATGAAGGTAGCAGCACTCTAAAGTATAAAAAACAAGCTTCTTTATTGAATAAATTCACACATCAGTGCTTATTCAAAGTAAAATTTTGCCTTTGTTCACAGAACATCCTTCTACTGTAGCTGTAATCCAAGACCAATGGGAAATGCTGTAGCTGCTAGTACTTGCGAATTCATGGATCCAGAGCTGTTTTCACCCGGGCCAGTTCTTTGCTGATCTTCGGTGTCCCCAGTACTGCAAAATTTACTGTGGGAAGCTGTCTGTGACTTCTTGCTTGCTCACAGCTGGCTCCCCAATGTGCATGAGCAAGATGTGCTTTGCTTCCTGAATGGTTGTCACATGTCCCAGGAGGTCACGGGCAGGAGGGGGGCTCAAACGTCCACTCTGCTCGCCTAGACAAGCTGAGCAGAATGGGGAGCATGTGAAAACTAGGCACCCACAGCCTGAAGTAAATGAAAAGTGGTTTACAATGCGGACAGGGGAGGGGGGGGAGAGGAGGTGGATAAGCAGAACTTCCCTTTTCAGGTGACGTTCCATTTTAAAGTGGTTCTGTACAGAAAATTGCAAGTTCATCTTATTCAAATGGCTTTGGAACATAGATGCAGTTATGACCATTGAAATAAAATAATATGCAGTATTTACCTTTTATTTTTAATGTTTATGCCGACTTCCGGGCTCTACTCCCGTGGGAGTAGGCGTGTTTATCGGCTTCGCAATGGTCCCTGGGAACTTTTTTAGCTATTTCCCAGGAATCCGTGGGGGACACAGTCAAGCCGAAATTGCCATTTTGAAAGTGGGCAGGCAGCTCTATCAGCCATTACCACTATAGCACACGAGACAAAAGGAAGGAAAACAAAGAGGACACTCAATGAGCATGTGCGAGATGGAGCAGTGGATTCTGGGAGCTCATCGTCATCGCATCCAGGAAGTAAATGCCTGTGGGCTTCAAACGCCCACAGTGAAAATGGAAACCGCCGGACTGCTTTTTTAAAAGTTTTCCTTAGCAATGAAATCGTCACGCCGGGGGTTAAAAAGACGCCGATCGTGGCTGCAAAGACACCGTAGGAATCGCCCACCAGTGACACAGGTAAAAAAAAAAAAACGGCAGTGCAATCCCGCTTTAAGTTGCAGCATGGTTCACACCCACATATAATATACAGCATAATAGATGTGTTTTTAAATTATGCCATCCAGACTTCTCAAAGCATGCCAGACCAATGTGATTATTTCACTTTGCATTTGCAAAGTATTTTTTTTTTTTATGTAGTCACACGAAAAATATTTAATGTTTTGCACTAATGTCCTGAGCCACCACTGGAGCACATCACAAAAGGTAATGTATAAATTAGTGGAACCAGTTAATATACTGAATTGGAAAGTGCAATTATAAAAGGGAGTACTGTGCAGATGTAAATGATTACAGTGATACCTCAACTGAAGCATTGTACACTTCAGCGGAAAATAGGTATTAGAAAGCTGAAGTGATAAGGCTGTCCTGTTAATGATAGGATTTAGCTTATGTTCACTATCTCTCTGTAAACACCAATATTTATTTTAAACATAGAATATGAAATGCAGGGACTCAGTCATGTACAGTATTACATAGCTCCTACTGATACAGTGCTAAAAGGTTTGTGCTGATGACATGAGAGATTTAAAATAGTTGTTCCTGCTTTGAGCTGAATGCTTTTTTTCCAGAAACTTTTGTACATCCATGTCTGTGGCAGCATGTTACTTACATACAGGTTGGTGTAACAGGGTAATGCAGGTAAGTGGTAAAGTGGCCCCTAGGATGGAGATTCCTGTATATTTGGATATATTTTCCTGGTGGAATCATGAAGTTTATGGCCACTGCCTGATATGTTTTGTGTTAAAAAAACATAGTCAATTTAAACATAGCCTTCTGCTCAACTGCCTCATATCTGATGTGTCTACTCATTTTAAACGCTGCCCTACCACAATAAATGCGGTGTTAATGCAGGGTGATATTTAGGACTTCTGTTTATACAGGGAGATAAGATACTTACAGCGAGAAGAGGGTTGGATTAATGCAGAACCCTGTGGTCCTATAAATTTACATTAATAACCAGTCTTTTGCTTCTAGTTAGATTTTTGTTTATAAAATCAGCCTCTATCTATTGTCATTTTTATATGCTTCTTTCATAACTGTTATATTTCAGTATAGTTTTTATCACCATGTAGACATTTGAAAGGTTGCTACTTCTTTTTTTTATAGCAGCTAAAGGTTAATGAGGGAAGAAACAAAGGAATGAGTAAAGGTGCTTGTTTATGATGCCCTAGTGTCCAAGCATGCCTCTAAATCAATGCCGAGTTATATTTAAATAGAGGATAAATATTTTTTTACAAAACAATATGAAAAAAACAAAAAAACAAAGTTTGACTTGGAACTAGGCTGCTTCAAGTTTCTGCTCAGTTGGATGTGTGCATAACAGAACACATTTGGATCCTTACTTGCACAGAATCTTTTAAAGTGAAAACCCAGCAAAATTTAAAACTTTATTTCGTTAAGAAGTCACTGAACATGTAGAAGTGGAGGGAAAACACAATAATATCACATCTGTATAGTTGAATTTAAAACAAAATGTTTTTTTCTACTTTTTTTTTTCTTTAAATAATCTAGTCTGACTGTCACGTGACCTTAAAGCATTAGGCGTTATTTCCCCATGTGGCTGCTGGGCACGTCCACCACCTCCCTATTCTTATCATAACTGGAAATGTTATGACTATGGCAGCTCTCCCTCGCTGTTCCAAGCCAAACCCAGGCTAGGAGGAGCTACAGCACATGGTGCCAATGGCCAAGGGTGGGGTCAGGCAGGAAAGGAGTGGAGACCCCATGAGAGAAGGTAAACTAAAAAGCCCATGTTCACCCCCTTCCAAGACTTTCAGGGCAGATCCGCAAACCTACTCATTACACAGTGCAAACAAAAAAAATACAAAAACGTGACAAAGGGAATAAAAAGAAACTGGGGCAGAAGGAAGTAGAGGAGAGTAAAAAGGTGGCCATTGTGCAATACAATGGCCAGGCCCTTCGGCCAGGAATAATAAAAAAAAATTCCTCTGGTCCCAGCCAAAAGGCCCGGTGATAAAGGTGATAAAAAAGCATGTAATGGTGCAATGACCGTGGTGCCACTCCAGGGGCACATACACCATAGGCTTTCAGGACCAACCCTGACCAACAACCTAGACCACAGCAGCCCCCACCCCAGCCAGGAAGGCCTGACGTTCTGGAAACTTGGCGAGAGCCCTTTGCCATCAGGCCCCCCACCATCGTTCTCATTATTATTATTATACAGGTTTTATATAGCATCGACAGTTTACGCAGTGCTTTACAACATTAGGGTAGACATTACAATACAAGACAGGGGGAATCAGAGGGCCCTCCCATCACTCCTACCTAATTACATTCGGGGAATACTAACCGCTCCACCCCCGCGGCAAGAAAGGAGCCGGTGTTCTCTCCCAAAAAACTGACCAGAGCTAGAGCTACCCCAATCTAGGCCAGAAGGCCAGGAACCTGACCCTCTGGGTCAGACCGCATTGCAGCACCCATCCCCATCAGGAGCACCCTTCCAGATGGCTTGGACTCGGCCCCGTTGATGCCAGCATGGATGCGCAGACACCAGCACTGCTGAACCGCCCTTTCAGGTCCAATGACACCATTGGATTTGCATATGTCCTCCCCACACTCGGGAGTAACACAGCTCCTCCTCTGGAAACTGATAAGAACAGATACTACACTTGATCTTAGCCAAAAGGCCGAGATGCTGTGGGGAGGTTTTTCAGTGGCCCGAACTGGGAGACTAGTCAGGATCAAGGGAAAAATGAATGCAGCAATGTACAGACTATAGAGACATTCTTGATGAAAACCTGTTCCAGAGCGCTCTGAACCTTAAATTGGGACAAAGATTCATCTTCCAACAGGACAACTACCCTAAGCACACATCCAAGTTAACAAAGGAGTGGCTATGGGACTACTCTATGAATGTCCTTTAGTTGCCCGCCAGAGCCCAGACCTGAACCTGATTGAACATCGGATCTAAAAATGGCTGTGCACCGATGCTCCACATCCAACCTGATGAAGTTTGAGAGGTCCTACAAAGAAGAATGGGAGAAACTGCCCAAAAATAGCTGTGCCAAGCTTGTAGCATCATACTCAAAAGGACTTGTAATTGGTGCCAAAGGTGTTTCAACAAAGTATTGAGCAAAGGCTGTGAATACTTATGTACATGGGAATTCTTTCATGTTGTCGTTATGGGGTATTGTTTGTAGAATTTTGAGGAAAATAATGAATTTATTCCATTTTGGAATAAGGCTGTAACATAACAAAATGTGGAAAAAGTGAAGAGCTGTGAATACTTTTCGGATGCACTGTATAAAGGTTTAACATATTTGACATATTAATTATTGAGTTTATATTACTTTAAGTATAACTCCCCGAGACCTATCTTTATATGTCCTGCACAGAACAAATTGAACTGATGATTTGGAGGCTGTGCACTATGAGCCATTGTGTAATGCTGTCTACTTTAACATGTTTTAGGGCCAGGAAGCTGACTGGAGAAGTGTTTACGCAGATAAGAGCAAATAATATCCTTAACAATGTTATGAGGGTCTTTCATAGTTCAAAATCAAAGTTGAGGACATACTGTAGGAAGCTGAAAGCTGCAACAGTAAATAGTAATAGCATCTAGGCTATGCTGTGTGTATAGATCACAAAAGGTGAAAGAACACGACACTACCTGACAGGAGTTTGTATGTTCTCCCTGTGCCTGTGTGGGATTACTCTGGGTACTCCGGATTCCTCCCACACTCCAAAGACGTGCTGTTGGTTTAATTGGCTTCTGTCTAAATTGGCCCTAGTATATGAATGTGAGTTAGGGACCTTAGATTGTAAGCTCCTTGAGGGTAGGGACTGATGTGAATGTACATGTAAAGCGCTGCATAAATTGATGGCTCTATACAAGTACCTTAAATAATAATAATAATAAACAGAAATTCAAATAGTTTATCAAGTAAACCACTCACATAAAGAAGTCCATCTTAAAAAGTTGCTATTTTAGCTTCTCCCCCACTACCTACTAAACCTTTTTCTTTTCTGGTTTGACCCCTTTCTACTAATCTACTAAAGTGTTCCTACCTACAAACAGAATTGTTTTATTTTTTAACTTTGAATGTGAAAGCACAAGATCCTGATATAATAATGTAATTGTTGTCCACAGTACATTGTATTATTATTGTAAACTCAATAAAAATGTATTGAAAGTGAAAAATCGGCTGTTTGGCTTTAGTTTAGTTTAGCTCTCAGTATGGATGCCAGTTCTGTGGTGACCAGGTCTTTACCAGGGTTATTGATGGTGTGGATAAACTCCATAAATCAAATGACATGTATAAAATATTTACTTCACGATAGGTTCATTTAGTAATGAACTGCTCCCCTACAGATGACAATGGCTGAAACCATGTAGCTACAATATTGTTAACATCTGAAATATAAACTGAACAAGTTCTACTGAAACCAAGGACGGCAGTAGTGGTGCTAAACTATAGAGTCCACACCCTGCCTGTTTTTCTTTTTCAGAAACCCTGACCCTTTCCAGGGGATGCTGCAAATGGTCAGGCAATCATAATAATTAGTTGAAACCCTAGTTTTTATATTCATATTATGGTAATAAAACTTTTGTTTTGGGGACAATTTTTTTCATCATATGCATAACACATATACCAAGTAACACATAATACGGCAAGCATTACATTTTTAATGGTAAAAACTGTTTAGAAGGAATATGTATTACCAACATTTATCATCTATGAAGGCAGTCAGAATTTTGATATGCACTTTGACACATGTAGATTGCAAAAAGGGGGGGGGGGGGTGCAAGATAACCATGCTATATGCATTTAATGTATGTGGTAAAATATCAACCTAATAAGTAATTGCATATACCTACAAGTAATTGGCGTAGTTGTCACTTATTTCTAAGTGGAAACGAACAATAAAGTGCTAACTCCAACTCCACAGCTACATGCAGTGCATTTGCCTTTAGGGTTAGGAGTTCATGTATGTCTGAGAAAAGAAAATCGATAATGTGGCAGCAAACAAAAATGTTTGATCTTGGTGCATGCTGGATTAAGTTATTAAATTTAAATCAAGCATTAGGTCACAGTGCACTATGACAGGGCATGAGCTCAAATGGTAACAAGAAGGCACTATACTATACAACAAAGTCTACTAGAAGGAGAACTGGTTCCACGTTTATTTTTCAAATACTAAATTAAAAGAAAAACTGCTTTATTTCAGTAGAAAATGGAATGTCCTGATTACACTTACATCAGAGTTAAACCAGGGTCTTTTGCTCCGGCTAAACAACTAACGGTCTGATATTGAATCCTCCAATTGCTCTCACATAGAAAAACAGTCCGTCAGTTCCCTGCCCAGAGAGTTTCAAAACCTATAACACAGCCACTTTCATTGAATCTTCCCAGTTCTTTTATAACAAGCCAATTTTCCTGGCAGATGCACTTGTGCACCAGGCGGCATTATACAGACCCACCCAATCCCTCGGAGCTCCAACTTCCAAGTCCAACAGAGAAATTTTCCTATTGGCTTCCTAAACAGAGACCAACATCTATCATCAGAAAACTGCCACAATCTATAATCTGAGAGATAAATATCACCATTTCACCACCTTCTCTGCCATTAGAGTCCAGTCTCTGTCACCGCCTGATTAAATTTCAAATAAGTATGAATATTATCAAATAAGCACTACCTATTTTCAAGAATCTACTAGAACTAGAAAAATGAAAAATGAAAATCAAATATTATTGGCATACAGCTTTGGGTAGCTTCCCTATCCTTTTGCAGATAGCGAACACTTTTTATTAAGCAGTACAAAAGACCATTTGAAAATGAAGGCTATGTAAGCTGTTACAGCTACTGGCTCCAAAGCTTGTGCAGGCAGTGTGTTAGTGTAATTATTTCCAAACTACAGGTAACCTCTCTATAGATAATCCATTTACCTTTACATAGCTAAAGGATAGCATAGAAAAAGGTAAAGCAAAACCATAGTACACAAACAAATATTGTCAAAAACCCTGATCCAGATTCTGAGGGACTGTGCAGGGATTTAAACACAATCCTTGCATCTGAGGGGTCTGGGCTGTGTCCTGGAGCAGTGTGCTGGAACACTAATTTCAACACCATGATCCACCAAGAGAGATTGGAGCCACAACAGCCAGAAGAATTGTTCAGGATACAAAGAAAAACTCACAGGTAACCTCAGGGGAAATACAGGCTTCTCTGGAAAAACATGGTGTGGTTGTTTTTAAGGAGCACAATACGATGATACTTGAACAAAAATGAGCTGCCTGGTCGAGTTGTTAGAAAGAAGCCTTTACTTGGCCTATGCCTAGGGGTCTTGTATGGATTTTAAAGAGAACCCCAAAGCCATTTTTTTTTTTTAAATGGCATGGGATCCCCCCTCCCCCCAAAAAAAAAAAATCCATACCAGACCCTTATCCGAGCATGCAGCCTGGCAGGTCATTAACAAGGGGGCCCCCAGATCCCGCTCCCCCAATGTGAATGGGGTACATAATACCCCTACGCATTCACCAAAAAAAAAGTGTGTAGTGTAAAAAAAAGACATTAGGCAGTTTCTGACTAGTTCTTTATTTAAAAAAAAAGAAAAAATTCCCGGATGTAGATCCATCGTCAATCATGTCACTTCCGATCCAGAAAAAAAGTCCGCTCCCGCCGCCTGACAGTTGTTAAATCGCGAATAAGAGGAGACAACCAGTGACAACACCAGATGACCCCGCTTCCTTTTGACGTTATCGGCCAGGGGCATGCTGGGTTGGTGACATTGCAAGGGGTGGGGGTCACCAAGTGATGTAACCGGGTGCCCCTGCCCTTTAGTTATTAAAAAACTGGCAAATGGCATAACATTTGGTGCGAGTTTACCTTTTTATTTACAGGCTGGCATTGTAATTGACTATGTACCCTATACTCATTCACATGGGGGGGGGGGCTGGGATCTGGGGGCCCCCTTGTTAAACAGATTCTGATAAGTCTCTCACCCGCAGACCCCCACAACCATGGGCTAGGATTGTGGGGAAGAGGTCTTTGTCTCCATCATTATGGGGGCAAGGTACTTTGGGAGGGGGGCCGAGCCCCCCTGCCCCAAAGCACCTCCTCCATTTTGAGGGCATGAGGCCTGGTTTGGTTCGGGGGGAGGGGGTTCTCACTCCTCCCCACTCTTTCCTGACCTGCCAGGCTGCATGCTCGGATAAGGGTCTGGTATGGTTTTGAGGGGGGGTCCACGCCATTTTTCCTGATTTTTTTAATCGTCACAACTTTTTTTTTATATTCAGTTGTCAGCTGAATGTAAAAAAAAGAAACTGATGACTCATCGGTTGTTTAGGACGTTGCCGTCTGCTCATTAACCATGACAGTTACTGGTTGTTAAGGACGCTGACATCTGCCAGCTCCTTTGCAACCAGCTAGTCACAGCCAGCTTGTGGTAAGGATGCTGGCTACCGCCGGTGGCAGGCTTTCACTACTAAAATACAGCATAACTTCATAAAATAACTAAATTGGAGCCCATTTTCTTTTATTAAAAAAAGGTATAGACTCCAATGAGAGAGACATAATTTTGCCCCTGTACAAATCATAAGACCACATTAGGAAAATGCCGTTCAGTTTTGGACACCAGTTCACAAAGAAGAATATTAGAGAACTAGAGAAAGTGCAGAGAAATTGATAAGAGGCATGAAGAAGCTCTGCAAGGGGAGAATATTAACATTTTCTCTTGAGAAGGGGCAATTAAGGGTGGAGATGATCACCAATTATAATTACACAAGAGGCCCATATAACAAACTTGATATAGAGTTATTCACTTTCAAGTCATTACAGGGGACAAGGGGGCCCTCTTTACATCTGGAGGAAACATCAGTTATTTTTGCATGCACAGTAATCAATGATACTAGGCAGGAAATAATATTTCTGGGTAAATTCTTCACACCAACCAAATCAAGAAAAATGTTTACATCGCCATTACATTTTTTTTTTTTTACCACTTGCAATGCGCCTCTGCTATAAAATTTGACTACTTCAGCAGAGTTAATTCTCTAGCACAGCCTGTTTTTCATTGCATGTCTTTGCCCTCTCTTCCTTTGGATGTATCTAATTACACTTTGTGCTAAACCAGTGTCTCTGCCTCCCCCTTAACTCTCCACATAAATTTTGTATGTAGCTGATGGGGATTTAGCAAAGGCAAATACTGAGTCTTGCTTGAGTCTCAGCTCTGACTGAGCTGGCTCTTGTGATATCTCATCCTGAAATATGTTAAATGCACATATAATCTTACTGGAAGACTTAAAATAAAGTAGAAGAATTCAGCGCTATACACTTCTACTTTAGCTGGAGTTCATGAAAATAAAGTGCATCAAACTTTCCAAATAGCCAGATGGTCCACTCACCGGAAGTGAAATGGCTGAGACTTCCTTTAGGTAACTGGAACTCCAGGTATAAAAGGAGAGAAAAGACGGCCATCTAGTGTAATACAGTATGGCTCTACAATGATCACCACAGCTGTGTATGCATTGTCACTCTAAACAAAAAATGTCAAGACCCTGAAAACCGTCACCCCAACACACCAGCCTCCACCCACATGTAATGCACACTCACTGTTGCATATGCTGCCAAGTAACTTTGCATCAACAAAGCTTGTGTGGATAGAGATACAGGAATGTTGTCCTTCTGAGAATCTCCAGGGGACACAGTTAAAGTTTAAAATCTGTCACATGCCATAAACAGTAAAACAGGAAGGTGCCATATGGTGTAGTATTTCTTGTGAAGCCAAAATGCAAGGATATAATAACACCATAAAAACATGAATAAAAACATAGATAGTGAAAAAAGCCAGCTCGCTGGCACCGAGACCTCGGATGTAACTTCCCGTCACATTGCCTGGCTACTCTTAGCTAATTAAAGAATTGCTATTAAATGCGCTATTACTGGAAGACTATTGAAATAAATGTGACAGGTTCTCTTTAAAGTCGACGTTTAACCTACAATTGTTACATGAACATCAAACAGCCATATGGCAGATAATATGAGAAATAGCTTGATAAAGGCAGAGCACAATGATTGACTTTTATACATGCTCTGGTTGTCCAGCAATCAGCACTGGAAACAGCTGGGCATTTAACAGCAACACCATGCACCTCATGGTTTCACTCAATCCCCCTCATGCCATCTACATCTTTAACAGCATGAGAGCAAAATGAAATATTGCCTAACCCTAGTCAGTCCTTACAATCACAAGAAAGTTCTAAACACTTTAGCGCTAAATCCAGGGAAATCCTCTGGAAAAAAAAACCATGCAACCACCTTCTGCATTACCATTGATATATGCAAGTAAAAAATAATAAGCGAAACAGAACAGATTTGCGTCAGCCAGGACACACTCTCTCTCGTCCTGGGAATAAATGGTTGGACAGCTGATGCGTTTTGTGGGTCATGCCCCTTTCCTCAGAGCTGAAAATCACAAGACATAGCTAGCATAGGGGATGAGCAACACCATCAGTTGCATGGTGTTACTGGTAAATGGACAGCAATTTCCAATGCTGAATGCTGGACAACTGGAGCTCAGAGATAAGTAAAACATGGTGCTATGCATTTGTCAAGTTATATGGCTGTTTATAAAATAAATCTACAGTTTGTTTTATTTTTAAATTGTTCTTTAGTTATATGCATTACTGTAAGACTCTTAGGCCGCCCATACATTAGTCATTATTTAATTTGGGCCAGAGATCACACTCTGTCTGGCAGTGCTGCTATAAAAATCTGAAGGTGGGTTCTGACTCTTGGCTCTGGGACACAGCCTGGATCTGCAGAATCCTTGGCGAGAATCCACTGACCATTAATGCATTGGGTCCCTGATCACAATGGTGGTTGAAGGGAGAGGGGGATCTTATTGGTATTGACCAAGAGCATAACTCCCGTTACTGACTGCTGTACTTTATATGCTATGTTGTGCATAAATCTGCCCAAAGTGTTGTATGTTTATTGTCTGCAGTTTTAGGTTGCTAAGTGGTTCCCAACTAGATTAACCACTTAACGACCAGGCATCGTTATTATACTGTGGCAGGTTAGCATGGGCGCGCAAACCGCTGTAGGTGTACGTTGACCGATTTAAGAGCTATAGAGGGTGCATTCGCACGCTGCCGGAGTCCGGAGTCGATGCATATGGCTGCAATGTCCGCCGGTGACCCACAATCGTTTCTCAAAGAGCCAGAACAGGGATCTGTCAATGTGAACAGACAGATCCCCATTCTGTCAGGGAAGTAGAGAGAGATCTGCTGTTCCTAGTGATCAGGAACAGCGATCTCGCTCTACTCCCAGTCAAGTACACTCCCAGTCAAGTACACGCCTCCTAGTGTTAACCCCTTCCCTGTCAGTGACATTTGTACAGTATTCAGTGGCTATTTTTTTTAGCTCTGATCGGTGTATAAATGTCAGTGGTCCCAAAAAAGTGTCAAAAGTGTCCGATCTGTCCACCGTAATGTCGCAGTCCCACTAAAAAACGCTGATCACCACCATCACTAGTAAAAAAAAAAAAAAAAAAAGTTATAATAAAAATTTAAAAAAAAAACTTTTGTGCAAAACAATCAATATATGCTTATTGCAATTTTTTTTACCAAAAATATGTAGAAGATTACATACAGTGGGGCAAAATGTATTTAGACAGCCATCAATTGTGCAAGTTCTCCCACTTAAAAAGATGAGAGGCCTGTAATTGTCATCATAGGTATACCTCAACTATGAGAGACAAAATGTGGAAACAAATCCAGACAATCACATTGTCTGATTTTTGAAAGAATGTATTTGCAAATTATGGTGGAAAATAAGTATTTTGTCAATATCAAAAGTTAATCTCAATACTTTGTTATATATACTTTGTTGGCAATGACAGAGGTCAAACGTTTTCTGTAAGTCTTCACAAGGTTGTCATACACTCTTGCTGGTATGTTGGCCCATTCCTCCATGCAGATCTCCTCTAGAGCAGTGATGTTTTGGGGCTGTCACTGGGCAACACAGACTTTCAACTCCCTCCAAAGGTTTTCTACGGGGTTGAGATCTGGAGACTGGATAGGTCACTCCAAGACTTTGAAATGCTTCTTACAAAACCACTCCTTCGTTGCCCGGGTGGTGTGTTTGGGATCATTGTCATGCTGAAAGACCCAGCCACATTTCACCTTCAATGCCCTTGCTGATGGAAGAAGGTTTGCACTCAAAATCTCACGATACATGGCCCCATTCACTCTTTCATGTACACAGATCAGTCGTCCTGTTCCCTTTGCAGAGAAAAAGCCCCAAAGCATGATGTTGCCACCCCCATGCTTCACAGTAGGTATGGTGTTCTTTGGTTACAACTCAGCATTCTCTCTCCTCCAAACACAACGAGTTGTGTCTCTACCAAACAGTTATACTTTGGTTTCATCTGACCATATGACATTCTCCCAATCCTCTTCTGGATCATCCAAATGCTCTCTAGCAAACCTCAGATGGGCCCAGACATGTACTGGCTTAAGCAGGGGGACACGTCTGGCACTGCAGGATCTGAGTCCCTGGCGGCGTGGTGCGTTACTGATGGTAGGCTTTGTTACGTTGGTCCCAGCTCTCTGCAGGTCATTCATACCACTGCCTCTGGTTTGTCACTCTTTCTAAAGTTATAACGTTGGGAAATAAAACATACTGTATCTATACAACTTCTAAAATACACAGTGTTTTTCTTACTGCTTTGTAGACTGAAAACACTAGAAATTCTGTATAACACCCAATTAGACAGTCTTCCTTCTAGCTGCATTCTGCAAGTCAAGCCTCAACAGACTATGTTATTATCTTTTTCTGCTGACTGTTCTCACCCTGTGTACACTTTTATTTATTTATTTCATCAGGAAAGCTTTCACTGTGCAACAGGGGAAAAACACTAGCATGTAAGTGGAAAGGAACAAGGACAACGGAGAGTGTTTGGTGTCCTTACTAAGAAAAGCACACACTGGTGATGGAACAAAGGGGCAAAGAAGTGAACAAAAAAAAAAGGACAAGAACAGAAAACATGTATGTTATACCTGCAGGGAAACATGCAATTATCCAAACCACACACCTGACACCTTGAGGTGTGTTGTAAATCTGTGCATTTGCTTTGCTACTAAATTATTCATGAAGCAACACAGGTAATGCAAACTGACAACTATAGCAAGGTGAAACAGTGCTGTCAGATTTTAACCCATATCATCCAAGGCAAGTAGATACCAAGTACCGAGGCAGCGGTGTTTTTCTTCTAAAATGCCAGATCTACAATGATCATTTTGAGGAAAGGAACAGATCAAAACCATTTGTAGGGACTATAGAGGCAGAATAAAAAGATCTTTTTTTTTTTTATTTATTGAAGAAATTGTACCTGTCACCATATATCGTGGAGACTGGCATACTGTGGCTTTGCCTGTCCTGCCTATGAATGGATTATGAACAGGAACTAGCAACATTAGTCCAGTGGATGGCAGTCTCAACCATTTACATGTGGTGGTGGTATACTAATATTTTTGGGTATATATATCAAAAACTACGGTGCAATACCAAAACAGGAGGACATTGCAGCCCTTTATGGGGGAGGAAAAAAAAATAAAGAAAAAAGAAAGGAAACCATGCAGATGCCAAATGACTGCTGAGTCACAGCAAAGTCCAGCCAGGAGGATTAAGGTACATGGCAAAAAACTATCCCTCATCCCTCCCTCTGCAGCAGAAGACAGAGAGACAAGGTAATGAGGAGGAGCAGAAACAGAACAGAAATTAAACAATGAAACATCCAGGGAGATATTGGAGAGGGCCAAGTCCAGGATCCACGGCCCAGAGACACAAGTACCACCTGTGAACAGGTGCCATAACAAAAGTAAAAAAAAAATAAAAAAAAATAAAAAATTATTCAGCCTATAATTTTTTTTTTTTTATATATATAATGACAGAACTACTAAAGATCCACAAGCAACTGCTCAGATACGGCGCATCCAGGGGGCATGGTTGTTCTTTGGGCAGCCCCCTCCCTCCACAGAAAGGTGGGAGTTGTAATCAGGTAGAGGGGCTGAGGTGTGGGGGATTTTTTTTTTTTTTCTTCTTCTTCCGGATCTGCTTGCCCTCTTCCTGACAGAGCGCCAGGGCAGAAAAACCCTACTGGGGGGCTCCGGCAGTGGCTGCGACGGGCGTCCCGAGGGTGTTGGTTGCAGAGATGACTGGAGATCCAGCTAGAGAACCCAGAGCTGAGGGAGTTGGCACCGTGGAAATCCCTGACTTGTCACGGACACTGGACTTGGGCAGGGACTGACCTGACATCATACTGGCGCTACTGACTGGGGTGCTGCCGCTGGGCATGTTAGAGGTGCCCATCCGAGACTGGTCCTTCACAATGGGGTAGAAATATGGGTGGTCCATGGCTTCACGAGCAGTCAGTCGTGTCTGGTGATCGTATCGCAGCAGTTTGTCCAGGAAATCCAGAGCCTCTGGACTGACCAGGTGCTGATTCTCACTGTGCACAAAGCGCTCCCACAGCTTACGGGAATGTCTGCCCAAAATGTAATTGAAGCGAGGATCCAGTTCAATATTGTACTTATCGATGTAATCATACAGATCTTCTGTTCCCAGGACTTTGGCTATTCTCACCAGCTGATCATAATTGTCATGTCCGTGGAAAAATGGCTCCTTTCTGAAGATCATGCTGGCTAACATACAGCCCAAGCTCCACATATCTAGACTGTAATCATACATCTGATAATCGACAAGCAGCTCTGGCCCTTTGAAGTATCTGGAGGCGACTCTCACATTGTATTCCTGGCCCGGGTGATAGAACTCTGCGAGACCCCAATCTATTAGTCGGAGCTTTCTGTGCTCGTGATCAATCATAACTTTATGAGGTTTCACGTCCCTGTGCATGATACCCATACTGTGACAATAATCCAGAGCCTTTAATATTTCATACATATAGAACCTAATGTCGTAATCTGTTAGAGTTTGATATAACTGCTTAAAATCTGTGTTGTTGACATGTTCAAATACCAGCGCCGGCGTTCTGGACACAGGATCTTTCACTATGTCAGCCAGTGTGATGATGTTGGGCCCGCCTCGCAAATTCTCCAGAATCTTGATTTCACGCTTAATTTTCTTCTTCTTCACAGGCTTAAGAATTTTAACCACAACTTTCTCGTTATTGGTGATGTTGATGGCTTCAAAGACTTCGCTGTACTTGCCCGACCAAGTTTTCTCACCAGCTGGTAGTCACCCTGGTTCCCCCATTCTACAACATGTGACTCGTAGTCCCAGTACTCCCGAGGTCTGTGTGTGTTCACATCCGTGTAGACACAGGCCCGGCTTGGCACAGGTCCCGACATGGCGGTCTGGTTGGCGGCCAAAGATGGACAGCAACGTTACAAGTCCGGTACAAGCAGATGGATAAGGGAGGAGAAGTTGCTGCTCTTCCCGCTCCCCGCGGCCGCCGCTCCCGCCGGGATCACACAGACAATATCGAATAAAATGATCTTTACAAAAATTCCTATTCATTATAAAAATCATACACCCACTCTCACATAACTCAAATTAGGTGTCTCAGAGCAAAGTCCCATCTAGTGCAAGACTTGTACCACCAAAACCAACCCATATATAACCTTTGTGGAAGTAATATAAGTGCCAGTTCACACTGGGACTTAGCTGCCTGACAAGTCGCGTCCCGTTCTGTACAATGGAACCATTCTAATCGGAGAGTCACAAGTTACTCTGACTTAGAAATAGGTTCCTGTATGACTTTGGGGGCGACTTGAGGCGACCTGCATTGACTTCTATAGAGAAGTCGTTTTGCACTGACCAATCCCCAGACGACGTCCGTTTGCTGATGAAACCCGTAGGGTGGGGCCTTGACGGTGACGTCATCACACTAGCCGCAAGATGGTGGATGGATACAGGAACAACGAAGTAGAGCGATTGTTTTGGCGAGACCACATTGGAGATTTACGTACTTGGATATATTTTCGGCCATTTGATGACTGCTTATTTGTGAGTGCAAACTTTATCTTTATTAAAAACGTATTGATTTTACGGTATCACACTATGGAAGTCTCTTTTGTTTCCCGGTATTGAGTGTTACATACGGAGGCTTTACGAACATCTAAAGGGTTGCGGGAAACCTATTTCCCAAATGCTAGGCGAGACTGTTCTTTTGGCAGTCATCGCCCTCTGGTAAGCAGGCAATCTATATATTATTTGTGGTGAAGAGGATGCACATTGCATGCTGTTTGAAGATAGATCACGGAGATCATTATTACTCATTAATTGCGTGTACATTTTATATACATTTTTTCACTATTGATTCTAATGGTTCCCTGCATTAGTTTTCTTTTTTCTTTTCTTTTTTTATCACGTTTTTTTCTTTTTCTTCTTTTTTTCCTTTTGTGGTTAATTAACTGTATTCATTATTCACAAATTAATTTATCATGTATTTCAATTATGTGGTGTTATTAGCGCTGCATCTATTTTGTTTTTATACAGTCAACACTTAGCTGATTGTTTTCAGGAGTCTTTTTATTTCAATAAACTTTATTGAGAAAGATTTCTCAGACTTACAAACAGGAAAAGTTCACGTTGTGGATAAATGCAACAGATTATCATTCAGACATTTTTTTTGCTAGCTTTTTTTTTCAGACGTCTTTGAGCAGATTTGCAAATATTATAGGTGTTTTTAGGTGTTTTTTAGGCGTTTTTTTTTTTATTTATTTTTTTTAACTAAAAGGTGGAGTGCTGCTGAAAAAGAGGCAGAGAGTTGCTATTTGTGCAGAACATTGTGCAACAAAATGCTTGCAAAAATGCTCATGTCGCGTTTTGCAAGGTGTTTCTAATAACGTGTATGGGGACAAAAATGTTCAAATCTACCTGAAAAGTAGCTCATGTACTTTGAGCGATGGGCGTTTTTTCTACAAGCAACAACATGCTCAAATATGAACAGTGGCTATTGAAATGAATGAGATTTTGCTTGTTGAGCATTTCTGAGCATCAAACTGGAAAACACTCAAGTGTGGACAGGGTCTCAATAGCACCCCAGCATATCTTTCCACCAGGCATGTGCTGTATATCACTTTAACGCACTACCATGCGATGTGCTTAAATGGATCACAAAAAAAATGGTGCATGTCTTTTTTGTGTGCATTGTAATACATTGGGCAGCCCATTCAAATTAATCCACTGCTTTTACACAATACAAATTAACACAATGCTACATGATGAATTCAGCCTTAACCCAGAAGTCTATCAAGGTATAGTTATAAAAGTCCTGGTGTTTAAAAGGTTAAAACAAGACCACAGCTGCTGCTTGTTTTTTTTCAGCTTGTGATGGGTTATGTAGAAATGATATACCTGTAGAATTGATCTGGAGGGCTACAGCTACCCAATAATATTTACAGTACCAAGAACGTAGCACTTCACCTCCTGTCCCCAAACCCTACCCTTCCCCGTTGGTGTTGCCTGGCTTTGCATTCCTTCAGGGATGAGCATATAGTCACTTCCAGGCTCAGGACTATCATTTTTTTGGCTATCATAGCCAGATAACAGCTAATCAAGTACAATCTGTGCTTGATTATCGGAAGTGAAGGACAGGAAAGACATGAGGGTCTAACTGATAAATTATAGGGCTGTAATGCACAGTTAACTCTAAACTGATAACCTGTGAATGTTTTAAAAGTGACGTGTCTGAATAATTTTGGCTACTGTAGTTTTTCGCTATTTCACCATTTGAACACAATTTTAACACTTGACATATGTAGTACCTATTCACTCGTTATAACCCCATCTTTTAAATGTAACCAAAAAAATGGGTATTATACTGTGTTTGTGTGTACTAAAAACATTAGGGTTTTTTTTTTCTTGAAAATATGCATTTAATAAACAGCTGTGACAAAATAGTCAAGATACAAAAAAGGAAAATGTTACCATTTTCTTCTACAGAGCCTCTACTTTCACAAAATACACCTATCAGCCATAACTTTATGATATCTGAAAGAACAACAATTATCTTGTTACAATGGCATCTGAAAGTCGGGGAGCTATATTAGGCGGCAAGTAAACAATTTTTCCATGAAGTTGAAAAAATAGGATTTTTATAAAAGCGTACCTGTAAAATCCTTTCCTTTGAAGTACATCATGGGACACAGAGACGTAGTAGTTACTATGTGGGTTACAGGCCACCTTCAGGTGATGGACACTGGCACGCCCCAAGACAAAAAGTGCACTCCCTATATAACCCCTCCCACTACTGGGAGTACCTCAGTTTTGTAGCAAAGCAATACACATGTATACCAAAAAAGGGAGGGACCTCTGTGTCCCGTGATGTACTTCAAAGAAAAGGATTTTATAGGTAAGCTGTTATAAAAATCCTATTTTATTATTGTACATCACGGGACACAGAGCCATAGTAGTTACTATGTGGGATGTCCCAAAGCAATGCCAAATGAAGGGAGGCAGACAACAAAAGTAGGGCACCAAGTGACTTATACTGCAGCCTGTAGTACACTGCGCCCAAAGACGATATCCTTATGACCTTTTACATCTTGATAGAATCTGGTAAATGTATGGACTGAAGACCAAGTTGCAGCCTTGCAGATCTGAGCCATGGAGGCTTGGTGATGCACTGCCCAAGAAGCACTAACAGGCCTGGTGGAGTGCGCTTTGTCACTTGACAAATCTATTTAGAAATAGTTGATTTTGAAGCTGCCAGTCCTCTTTTAGGACTACCTGGCAATACAAACAAAACATCTGTTTTACGAATCTGGGCGGTCACTTTCAAATAGACGTTGACTGCTCTCACCACATCAAGAGAATGTAGTGATCTCTCTTCCACAGAATGAGGTTCTGTAAAAAATTAAGACAAAACAATATCCTGGTTTAAATGAAAACCTGACACTACCTTCAGTAGCAATTTAGGATGAGGCCACAATACAACCTTATCCTTATGAATAATCAAATATGGCTCTTTACAAGAAAGAGCAGCCAACTCCGATACTCTTCTTGCAGAAGATATGGTAACCAAGAAAACTATTTTCCTCGTCAAGAGGACTAAGGCAATATCTCATATTGGCTCAAAAGTCTGTTTTAGTAATGCCGACAGGACAAAATTTAAGCCCCAAGGGTGCAGGGGTGGCCTAACAGGAGGATTAATCCATGTTACCCCCTGAATAAAGCTACGAACCAGAGAGTGTGAAGCGAGTGGTCATTGGAAAAACACTGATAAAGCCAACACCTTCTTTCTTCCTAGAATGAAAATTGCTGATAGGCAAGGAATGTTGTTTTCTGCTCAAGATAGAATATGATTCACCTCTCTCTGGGCAGCATGACTTCTCGTGCACCCTTGGTGACTGATGTAGGCCACTGCTGTGGCATTGTTGGATTGGATCCTTGCAAGACAATTCCGTAGTCTGAGCGTCCAGGCCTCTAGGGCCAGGCATGCTGCCCGAATCTCTAGAATATTGATGAGCAAGGTCTTCTCTGATTTGGACCATTTCCCTTGGACAGATGCTTCTTCCAGGACTGCTCCCCAGCCGAGGAGTCTGGCATCCGTTGTCACCACCTTCCAGGTGACTGGTAGAAAGGATTTTCCTTTTTGAAGATTCCTGGATATCAACCACCAATTGAGGCTCTGACGCACTTCGTGGGATAAACGCATTGGGAAGTCCAGAGCTTGGACCTTCTTGTTCCAAGTTGACAGGATTCTGTTCTGCAGCAGTCTTGAATGTAACTGCGCATAAGGAACGGCTTCGAAAGCCACCATCTTTCCCAATAACTTCATGCAAAGTCAAATAGAAGGATTCTTCTTAGTTTTGAACCAACTGAATTAGTTCCTTTATGGGACCGATCCTTTCCCAGAGCAAAAACATCTTCTTCTGAACTGTATCTATGATCAGCCTCAGGTACTGCAATCTCCATAGGCTAGTATCGTTATATCTTGAGCCCTTAAACTGGCTAAAGGAGGAGTGCAGTAGCTAGACCGAAAGGCAGAGTTACAAACTGAAAATGAAAATTTTCTACCTCGAAGGGCAGAAATTTCTGGCGAGCGGGGAAAATTGGCACATATAGATAAGCATTCTTGATGTCGATTGACACCAGAGATTCTCCCCCTTGTAGGATGGAGACTACGGATTAGATTGATTCCATGCGAAAGGAACAGATATTCAAAAACTGGTTTAGAGCTTTGAGATCTAAAATGGGTCTGACATCCTCGTTTGGTTTTGGAACCATGAAAAGGTTTGAATAAAACCCTAATCCTTGCTCTCCCAAGGGGACCATGATATCACTCTTTGAGACAAAAGATGACCCAAAGCTAGAAAGAGAGACTTCTTTTACACTGGATCTCTGGGAATGTTTTATCTGAGAAAACGAGACGACGGGAACTCTTGGAACTCTAGTTAGTAACCTTGAGGAATTGAGGAAGCCACCCATCTGTCTTGACATTGTTCCTGCCAGACCCTTGAAAACTGTAGAAGCCCCCCCCCCCAAATCGAGCGAGCGGGGGCACCCCTTTATAAGGAGGCTTTAGTTTTTTGTTTTGTATGTTTCCCCCCCCCCTGTCCTCTTTTGGCCCTGGGACTGACCCTGAGGTTTACCTCTTGAACCTGAAGGTGGAGGCTGTCGTAACTGCCTGGAAGTTGATGCCCCCCAACACTGGAGAAGAAGCACGTTTAAAAGAAAAATGCTTCAACTTCTTTTTAACCGGTAAAAAGGAACTTTTCCCATTACAAATTTTTTGGATATATTTATCCAGATCATCTCCAAATAACCATTCACCATGAAATGGAAAACTGGCCAAGAGCTTTTTGCATGGTGCTTCGGCTGACCAATTTTTCAACCATAGGACGCACATGTACCAGCCCTAGCATGATCCATTAGACCTGGAGAATAGAATCTTTCATAGCATCTACTATAAAACACATTGCTTCTTATATCCCGGCCAAATCCTGGGCCTGCTGATCAGGAATAACCTTGAGTACCTCTATAAACTGGTCCTGAGATACTCCAATCACTGCCAGCACAGGCTGAATGACTGAACCTGTGAGCGAAACACAGTTTTTAAAAAGGAATTCCAACTTCTTAACTGTTGGATCCTTTAGAGTTAAATATGTTTAAATTGTTATTAGCAGAATCAAATAATATACATAGTGTTCAGATGTCAGTAATAAGGGTTAACACAAAACATGTCACATTTCTAGAATACAAAATAAATAAGTACTTATGGAAGCATCCACGTCCTGTCATTTACTAAAAACAGATGGTGATAACCCGTTTAAGTATCGGAAAGGGTTAATACAGGTGGAGGATGTAACATCTGATTGTGGGGTGGAAGGTTATAAATGTAAAGAGAGAGAAGGGAGAAGAAAAGTAGAGTGGAAAAGAGAGAGGGGAAGAAAGGACAGGGGTAAAGATGTAGAGGGGGTCTGGGCAGACCTCGGCGCAGATTTTCCAAAATGGCCGACAGGGCCTCACGCATGCATATGAAATCATCAGGAACCTCCTGACGTCTGCATTTGATTGCCAGATTTATCTGCCAGCAAGTGGGAAGACTATAAATAGCCCAGCACGGTGGCGGGGTTTAGCTTGCCAAGACCATTTGTTCACCTCCACCACCATGTGTTCTCCCAGGAGCCCCATTTCAACCTCTGCTGTTTCAAAGGTAACCAGCTGAAGCTTCCTTATGCTAAAATATATTGATTCTGTTTATTCCTTTGGCTCTAACTGCTTGGCAAACATTAGTGACACCTGATGTCCTTGGTGATGGTTATTGCCTATTTTTCCTTTGTGGACTGTACATTTCTTGATCTAGAGATAGTTTGTGAGTCTTGAAGTTTACCAGTAGGTCATTTTCTCTCCTGTTACACTCCTAGTTTTTTTGTTGTTATAACATCTCAGCTCCCTTTGGTGGTGTATAAAGGAAAATACAGCTTTCAAGTCTTCCAAACCAGTTTTGTATATAATTTAGGGAATTATCAATCAAGTTGTCATTTAAGTAGACGTTGTTAGTGGCATCAGTTGGGGGGTTCAATTACTTAACATATGAACAACGATTACATGTTATAGATTTTCAAATGGGCACTGTGATTCTCCTATGACACTGATATCCTAATATTTGGCAGTATGGTTGTCCTGGTGTGTTCGCATATTGACCTGAAATCAGTTTTGGGGTAAGAGCAGCTATAGTTGATCTGTAAGTTTTTTGTTGTTGTTTTTTTTGCATATTTATGTATTATGACCTGTCATTGTGTTTGTCTTATTTATCTTTTTATGTATTTTTCACTAAAATTGTGATGTGTTTTTTAAACAATGTTAATGTATAATAAAGCTTTATTTTGTTTTGCTCCCACTTCCTGCTCTTGTCACCTCACCACCTAGGCGACTCCTCCTCCACCCCTCCCTCTCTGCAATCTTCTGAGACATGTCACAGGTCCCAGAAGATTGTCTGGCCACTAAGAGCACAGCATGATTCAGGCATGCGCAGTACGCACCTGTCTGTGAAGCTGCAAGCTGTCACAGCTGGATGTCCACACATGCAATGCTGGCACCACGGAGAGGCAGAGGAAAGGAGCGAGGCTTCGGGTGGCCGCATCGCTGGACCATGGGACAGGTGAGTGTCTGTTTATTTAAAGTCAGCAGATACACTTTTTGTAGCTGCTGCCTTTTAATAAACTCACAAACAAGTGAAACTCCACTTTAATAAAAATATATAGTAGCTTATTTCTTTAACCACTTGCCGCCCGCCCTATAGGGAATTGACGGCGGCAAAGTGGTTTCATAATCCTAACCGGACGTCATATGACGTGATTAGGATTATGAGCCGCTGCGCGCCCCCGGGGGCGCGCATCGCCGCGATCGTTGTTGCGGGGTGTCAGTCTGACACCCGGCAACTACGATCTCGGTAAAGAGTCTCCGACGGAGACTCTTTACCATGTGATCAGCCGTGTCCAATCACGGCTGATCACAGTGTAAATGGGAAGAGCCGGTGATCGGCTTTCCCTCACTCGCGTCTGTCAGACGCGAGTAGAGGAGAGCCGACCGGCTGCTCCTCTGACAGGGGGGGTCTGTGCTGATCGATTATCAGCACAGCATCCCCGAGGATGCCCACACTGGACCACCAGGGACACCACTAGACCACCAGAGAAAAGGTAATAAAATCCATAATCCTCCCTAGACCACCAGGGATGCCAGTCAGCACAATGGGTGCCAATCAGTGCCCATAATGGATGCCAATCAGTGCCCACAATGGGCATCACTGATTGGCATGCATTATTGTTTGGCACTGATTGGCATCCATTACTATAACACCGATGCCGCCTATGAGTGCCCACCTGTGCCGCCTATGAGTGCCCACCTGTGCCGCCTGAGTGCCCACCTGTACCGCCTATGAGTGCCCATCTGTGCTGCCTATCTATGCCCACCTGTGCCGCCTATCTATGCCCACCTGTGCCGCCTATCTATGCCCACCTGTGCCGCCTATCCATGCCCACCTGTGCCGCCTATCCATGCCCACCTGTGCCGCCTATCCATGCCCATCCGTGCCGCCCATCCGTGCCAGCTATCAGTGCCAATTTGTGCCACCTATCAGTGTCCGTCCGTGTTGCCCATCCGTGTCGCCCATCCGTGTCGCCCATCAGTGCCGCCTATCAGTGCCACTTCATTGGTGCCACATTGGTGCCCATCAGTGCTACCTTATCAGTGCCCATCAGTGTAGCCCCATCAGTGCTCATCAGTGAAGGAGAAAACGTACTTATTTACAAAGTTTTGAAACTGAAACAAAAAAAACATTTTTTTTTTCAAAATTTTCGGTATTTTTTTATTTGTAGCGCAAAAAATAAAAACCGTAGAGGTGATCAAATACCACCAAAAGAAAGCTCTATTTGTGGGAAAAAAATGATAAAAATTTAATTTGGGTACAGTGTAGCATGACCGCGCAATTGTCATTCAAAGTGCGACAGCGCTGAAAGCTCAAAATTGGTCTGGGCAGGAAGGTGTTTAAGTGCCCTGTATTGAAGTGGTTAATTTTCCCTTCTGTATTGCATGCCTGTTATTTAATGAAAATGTTTCATTCAGTATATTGTATATATTACTTAGATCAAGTGCATCTTTGGTCAAAATTTTAATCATATATTCATTTCCACAATATATTTTAATTATTAATAATAATTATTTTAATTATTTCTAGCCTATTTGAAGTTTGAAAACATACTTTGTGATGAATCCTACACGTTTACTTTCCTGGATTTTGTAACACATATTTACTATACCCTTTGAATAGACACTGCTGTGTGTACATTCCACACAGTCTGGCTTCTGAACCACAGAGGTGCTGATATGAAGAGGCTCAGGAGGCACAGTCAGTACTGGAATCACTGCTTGCAGTCACAAAGATACTGTGGAAAGTGCAGTCCTTACAAATTGAAAATAAATCAAGAGGAAAAAGCTGAAAAACATGCAGGGAATTAATAAAGTTGAAAAAGAAATGTCCAGCAGACAGGCAGCAATCAAATCATAAAAGGAGTTTCTGTCAGGTAAGTTTACAATGGAATGTCAAAATAACTGTGATTTTTATTGCTTTTACAATGCTGATGGCATAAAATTAAAGAGTAAGCTGTACAGGAGATCTCCTTTAAATGACTTTGCAGAATAATGCAACCAAATATTTACCCAAACACAGTGTTTTATCAGTTTTACAATTTTTCCTGTCTTGCTCTGTTAAGTGTTATCTGTTGTCCTTAGACACAAACTATGAATACTCTGAATTAGTTACATAGTAGGTATTACATTGTATAAACCTGTTATATTATTATATGGACTTACTAATGGTGCCTGCTTTCTAATTATTTATTATATATTTATTTAGTTTTTAATAACACTTTGCACTTTATAGATTTATTATCAATTTATACACATATTATTTGCGCAGGATCATTATGGATTTTATTTTTGGTATTATGTGAATACTATTAGATCCAGCTGCATTTACTAGCACTTTGTTTGCAATTTGCACGTGTATATTTATTTTTTATTTATTGCAGCCAGTACATGTTTTGTCTATGAGGATTTTTTGTAGCACTTATTCTAAGCACTTGTTTGCTATTTTTAGTTTTCTTATATAAGATTTACTACTATTTATACCATACTCGTAGTTTTCACTTATAGGTAGTAGCGCGAAGGCCTTTTATATTATATAACCCTGTATGTTGTGGTCGTTCAGGTGCTTATCTAATAGTTTCTTGAAACTATCGATGCTCCCCGCTGAGACCACCGCCTGTGAAAGGGAATTCCACATCCTTGCCGCTCTTACAGTAAATAAACCTCTATGTAGTTTAAGGTTAAACCTCTTTTCTTCCAATTTTAATGAGTGGCTACGAGTCTATTGTGGAGTCACCAGTGCAGGATTCGTAAATTGAAATCATATCCCCTCTCAAGTGTATCTTCTCCAGAGAGAATAAGTTCAGTGTTCGCAACCTTTCCTCATAACTAATATCCTCCAGACCCTTTATTAGCTTTGTTGGCCTTATTTGTACTCACTCCATTTCCAGTACATGCTTCCTGCGGACTGGTGCCCAGAACTGGATAGCATACTTTAGGTGCAGCTGGACCAGAGTCTTGTAGAACGGGATAATTATCATTTTATCTCTGAAATTAATCCCCTTTTTAATATATGCCAATATTCTGTTTGCTTTGTTAGCAGCAGCTTGGCATTGCATGCCATTACTGAGCCTATCATCTACTAGGGTCTCCAGGTCCTTTTCCATCCTAGATTCCCCCTGAGGTTCCCCCCCCCCCCCAATGTATAGATTGCATTCATATTTTTGCCAACCAAATGCACTATTTTAATTTTTTCTACATTGAACCTCATTTGTCATGTAGTTGCCCACCCCATTAATGTGTTCAGATTTTTTTGCAAGGTTTCCACATCCTGCGGAGAAGTTATTGCCCTGCTTAGCTTAGTATCGTCTGCAAATACAGAGATTGAACTGTTTACCCCATCCTCCAGGTCACTTATGAACAAATTAAATAGGATTGGTCCCAGCACAGAACCCTGGGGGACCCCACTACCCAGTCCTGACTATTCCGAACACTCCCTATTTATCACTACCCCCTGAACTCACCCTTGTAGCCAGTTTTCAATCCATGTACTCACCCTATGGTCCATGCCAACGGACCTTATTTTGTACAGAAGACGTTTATGGGGAACTGTGCCAAATGCTTTTGCAAAATTCAGATACACCAGGTCTACAGGCCTTCCTTTATCTAGATGGCAACTCACCTCCCCACAGAAGGTTAACAGATTGGTTTGGCAAGAACGATTCTTCATGAATCCATGCTGATTACTGCTAATCATACCGTTCTCATTACTAAAATCTTGTATATAGTCCCTTATCAACCCCTTTAAGAGTTTACATACTATTGATGTTAGGCTAACTGGTCTGTAATTCCCAGGGATGTATTTTGGGCCCTTTTTAAATACATGTGCCCCTTAGTGTAACATTTTAGGGAAAGTTAACCAATGAATGTACCTATAAAGGTTATCATTTATCCAGGTCATAGTATAGTAAGCAGTTAAACCCCGTACACATAGGCCAAATGCGGGCCGGTCAGGAAAGGGGGTGGGGACGAGCGAGTGCCCCACCCCCCTTCCTGAGCCATACCACGCTGCTGTGCCCTCAACATGGGGGGGTGGGTGCTTTGGGGGAAGGGGGTGCCCTCCGGCCCCCCTACCCCAAAGCACCTTGTCCCCCTGTTGATGAGGACAAGGGCCTCTTCCCGACAACCCTGGCCATTGGTTGTTGGGGTCTGCAGGCGGGGGGCTTATCGGAATCCGGAAGCCCCCTTTAAGAAGGGGGCCCCCAGATACTGGCCCCCCACCCTATGTGAATGAGTATCGGGGTACCATGTACCCCTACCCATTCACCTAGGGAAAAAGGTAAATAAAACACAACACACAAGGGTTAAAAATAGTTTATTGCACAGCTCCGGTGGTCTTCCGTCTTGGGGTTTCTTCTCGTCGCCGCCCGGGGGTCTTCCGACTTCGGGGGTCTTGTCCCCCTCTTCGGTTCTTCTTGCTGGGCCTCCGCTTTCTTCCTTTAGCTCTTTTACTAGTGGAGGCCTGGTCTTCCGTCACCGCCACCTCTTCTACCAACTTCAGGGGTCTTGTTCCCCTCTTCGATTCTTCTTGCCGGGCCACCGCTTCTTCTTCCAGCTCTTTTACTAGCGGTGGCCCGGTCTTCTTCTGCTGCTGCTGCTGCTTTCTGTTCTTCTTCTGCTTCTTCCTTCTTGAGATGTTGACTCGGCGCTCCGGCCACAATGCTAGGTACACTGTGTGCGGCGACTTATATAGGGACAGGGGGCGGGGTCACTGGTTGGTGTCACATGGTGGCCCCGCCCCTTATGATGTCACAGTCCTAGCATCCTCCAGGACTGTGACATAAGGGGGTGGGGTCACCATGTGACATCAACCGGTGACCCCGCCCCTTGTCCCTATATAAGTCGCTGCACACCACCCTCTCGCTGGCGCGCTGGTTAGAGAAGCCTGTCTCCGGGAACTAGCGCGACAGGATTGCGCTGGAAACACAACATCGGCGGCACCTACTGTAGCCTTGTTTGGTTAACTGTCCTAGAAAAATTACCCAAAGTCTGCTATGCAACATTATCACTGTTACAATTCTAAGACTTTGTTATTGAGACATGAATGTACTGTTCTTTAGGTACTTCCCTTACATAAGTGGTTTTCTAAAGTATCAAGGAACACAGTGGCTTTGTATACTCCCTTGAAAAAATGTATGAAGAAGAGCCTTGGCAGGGGTAATGAGTGCTGAGAACAATAAATCAACAATGTAACTGAGCCAATTAACCTGCTTAATAATAAAGGATAAGGCAAGTGCACAATTAATTGGTTCTGATGGTCTTTATCATTTAAAAAAAACAAGAGCCATGTTTCCAGATAATGCTCATTAGAATAGTCCAACATTTCTTTATTTTTTTCCTGTGTAGTAAATATAATGTTATATGCAACATATATAGTTCCTGATAAAGAAGCACTATTTTTGTTAAATCAATTCTAAAATTCAAGTTTCTACAAGAGAGAAAGATAGCACACAGATTCCTGCATTCCAAGAAAAACTGTAGGGGTGCTGTAAGTTAAAAAGGTAGGTCAAAAGGGGTGTCAATGAGCAAAATTAAATATTTATTATAATGTACAGTTATTTTGTGCCGAGTCCAAATACAACCGGATCTGAGCACATAAGACCACTCTTCTGCACCCCAGCCATAACAAGGCCCCTGCTACTTGTATGTGCACAAAGATATATAGTCGGGGGGCATACTGGCTATTACATTGGAAGTGTTTAAAGCTCGTGCCTTCTTGCACTCCTAGACAGAGAATGATAAACCTTTTCCATTAACGGTAGTAAGAATACTGTTACACACATAAAAAGATGCTGTTTTTATTAACTACCATACATTTTATTAAGAAATTGTGCTAATATCAACCAGGAATCTGCTAGTCTCTGCAATCTGTTCACTCCTAGTCAGAAGAGAAGATCAATAATGTAGTAGCAAGGTTTGGTTGAAAGGAATCTATAGTAAATGTTATAATTTGTTGAATTACCTCAAATATCCTTTATCTTAAATAGGTCACCTTTGTTGGTGCACTGACCTACAGTCATAGCAAAATAGCGCTAACTGAGAATACAGTGCTTTCCAACAGACAAGGATTCCCAAATTCAAAGCAACCTTGAAACTAAAGGTGTTTAAAATAGAATTCAGACAGCAGAGCACTGCTCTTGTCCTTCCACTTTTATTATTCATCTGAAAATCTGCTTTCATATATATTGCAGACAGTCTGTATCAATTTTAAATGAAACACACATTTATTATAAATAAATTTTGCCACAATGTGGATTTAAAATTGCTTTAGAAAAGAGAGAAGTTAATACAGCATGAATTTGTATAAAACAGAGTGTTAAGGGCAAGTTCTTTCAGGCATGATTTGACTGGGATAGGTATCAAAGAAAGTTGTATGTAAAATAAAAGGAAGCACCCCCAAGCATAATATGTAAATGTTGACCCCATGGCAATAAACCTAACATCTTTACAAGAGGAAGGTGGCCCAAGGCATAATTAAATACTCAAACTCTGGGGGTTGTGTGCAGAATCTGCCCGCAAGACCCGGCGTAAAAAAAAAAAAAAACATGTGCAATGGCATGCAAAATGCACACGTGCATGTGTGTACAGCATTCAGAAGTGTATTGCAGTGGCAGGATTATTATTTTATTCTAATCACTAGAATTAATTTACATTTTATATGCATAAAAATGCCAAAATACTGTTCTCTGAATGTGAGACTCAGTTTTAGGCCTCTGAACGCTGCTCTGGTATACAGTGTTAAATGCCCCATATGTGCATTAACACATTGAATTTGCAGTTGCACTCAGATCCATAAAAAAAAAGCCATGAAGTCTTAAATTGTGTGTAAATGCAAGAACAAAAATGTAATATACTGCAGTTTAACAGTCCTTAGATGTAGTGAATGGTTACAATTTTTCTTTATCCAGGCTTTATTTTCATCTGGTTATCCTGTCATTAACGCACTTCTTGTCTTTGGGCGATAACATTCACTTAAGCCAGCCATAGATGGTTTGAATCTATTTCATTTCGAAGCATCTATGGGCAGGCTGATTGTACCCAAGTCAATCCATCAATCAACTTGGGTATAACCAGCATGTTGGATTTTTACACATAAAAACAGATGGAAATCTTTCCAGAAAAAATAGTTTTTAGGTTGAACTTTTAACAAATATGCAGCAATGTGTGCAAGTAAAGAGTAAGCCATATTGGCTGAGATTTTTTTAGCAATTATGCTGGATGCAATGCTAGACATTAAAATTAGTCTTATAAAGAAATGAGAGGAATAGCCACTGAATGCCTTTTACTCAGAGACAGGCTATACATATTAAACACAGATTATGGTCCAAATCTTATATTACCAAAAGTGTTTTTCCTCAAGTTATTTTTTTTTGCAGTCATCCGACACAGTCATTTGGAATGAAAGTAATGAGTTTTAGCTTCCTTTACAAAACTCAACAGATGTGATGCAATATAAACTTCTATTTTGTTTTCATTTTAATCTTTTCAGGAGAAATGGCACTGCCATTTTCATTGCAGTGTCTTGCTGAGCAAAGAGGGAATATGTCCCTTCGTCTCCTAACAAAGTAATAAAGCAGAGCAGATATTTAAACCCGATTTCTCCTATATCCCCTCAAGGGACAGACTCATGGCTAGAAAGTGGCTAAGCTATAATGGCAAACAAACTACTTCTACCCCCATATAGCCAGCATATTGGATAATGGAATCAGAAAATAAAAGATTCAATGATCTGAACACTGATTACCTGCAAAATATTACCATATCTAAATAGTGCCAAAGAAGTTAAGAAATTGCAGTAATAGCTGCAAATGAACATCTTTAGACAGGTCCCTGAAACCAGCTGAAAGTCAATAAAAAAAATATCATTGGAGATACAGTGCCTTAAAAACTATTCATACCCATTGAACTTTTCCACATTTTGTCATGTTACAACCAAATGTATTTTATTGGGTTTTTAGGTGATAGACCCATTAACCTAAAATGGCACAAAATTGTGAAGTGGAAGGAAAAGGATAGTTTCAAAAATTTTTACAAACAAATATCTGAAAAGTGTGTTACTTTAGTGTGTTATTTTAGTTACCCGCAACTAAAATATAATAGAACCAATTGCCTTCAGAAGTCACCTAATTAGTAAATAGAGTCTACCTGTGTGTAATTTAATCTGTATAAATACAGCTATTCTGTGAAGCCCTCAGAGGTTTGTTAAAGAACCTTATTGAGCAAACAGTATCATAAAAGCAAAGGAACACACCAGACACAGCTCAGGGATAAAGTTGTGGAAGTTTATAGCGCAAATCACTGTAGCTGTACATCGCTTCCTTATGGCATCATGGCAGGAGCCTGCCACATGTCCCCGGAGCCAATGCATGTGCCCAGCGAGCACAATGACCGCTGGGGACCCGCAATCGCTCGTGACAGAGCGAGAACCAGGATCTGTGTGTGTAAACACACAAATCCCAGATCTTTCAGGGGACCTGAGAAAGATAGTGTGTTGATACTAAGTATGAATGCCGATCTCTCTCCTCCCCTAGACAGTCCCAGCCCCCCTACAGTTAGAACACACCTAGGGAACAGTTAACCCCTTGATCGCCACCTAGTGTCAACCCCTTCCCTGGCAGTGACATTTATACAATAATCAATATCTATTTTTAGCTCTGATCGCTGTATAAATGTCAATGGTCTCAAAATAGTTTCAAAAGTGTCTGATCTGTCCACTGCAATCCTGATAAAAATCGCTAGTAAAAAAACATAATAATAATAAAAAAAAAATGAATAAATATATCCCCTATTTTGTAGACGCTATAACGTTTGCTCAAACCAATCAATATACACTTACTGCGATTTTTTTTTTACCAAAAATATGTAGAATACATATCGGCCTAATGGGATATATAGAAAGCTCTATTTGTGGAGGAAAATGGACATCAATTTTGTTTGAGTACAATGTCGCACGATCCTGCAATTGTCAGTTAAAGCGACACACTGCTGTACGGCAAAAATGGCCTGATCAGGAAGAGGACAAATCCGTCCAGGCCTGAAGTGTTTAAAGCAGGGTTAGGTTATAAAAACATATCCCAAGCTTTGAACATCTCACGGAGCACTGTTCAATCCATCATCCAAAAATGGAAACAGCATGGCACAACTGCAAACCTACCAAAACATGGCCATCCACCTAATCAGAGAAGCAGCCAAGAGGCTCATGGTAACTTTGGAGGAGCTGCAGAGATCCACAGCTCAGGTTGAGAGAATATGTCCATAGGACAACTATTGGTCGTACACTCTACAAATATGGCCTTTATAAAAAAAAGTGGCAAGAAAAAAGCCTTTCTTGAAAGAAAGCCATAAGAAGTCCCATTTACAGTTTGCAATAAGCCACTGGGGGACAAAGAAACAAGAAGGTGCTCTGGTCAGACGAGACCAAATTTCAACTTTCTGGCCTAAATCAAAGTGCTATGTGTGGCGGAAAACTAACACTGCACATCACCCTAAACACACTATCCCCACAGTGAAACATGGTGGTGGCAGCATCATGTTGTTGGGATGCTTTTCTTCAGCAGGGGCAGGGAAGCTGGTCAGAGTTGATGGAAAGATGGATGGAGCCAAATACAGAGTAATCTTAGAAGAAAACCTATAAAGCCATGTACACACGGTCAGACTTTCCAACAGAAAATGTGCGATCAGATCGTGTTGTCAGAAAATCCGATCGTGTGTGGGCTCCATCGGACACACAAAGTTTGAGAGCCGGATCTAAAATTTTCCGACAACAAAATGCGGATCGTGTGTAGACAATTCCAACAGAAAGTGCCATGCATGCTCAGAATAAATTACGAGACGAAAGCTATTGGCTACTGCCCTCTTTCTAGTCCCGTCGTACGTGGTTTCCGTCACCTTGTTCTGAACGATCGTATTTTCCGTCAACTTTGTGTGACCGTGTGTATGCAAGACAAGTTTGGGCCAAAATCCGTTGGAAAAAATCCAATGGATTTTGTCGTTCGAATGTTAAGACCGTGTGTACAGGACATTTAAGTCTGCAAAAGACTTGAGACTGGGGCAGACGTTCGAATGGCCCAGTCAAAGTCCAGACCTAAATCCAATTGAGAATCTGTGGCAATACTTGAGAACTGTTGTTCACAGATGCTCTCCATCCAATCTGACAGAGCTTGAGCTATTTTGCAAAAAATGGGCAAAAATGTCACTCTCTAGATGTGTATAGCTGGTAGAGACATACCGAAAAAGACTTGCAGCTGTAATTGTGGCGAAAGGTGGTTCTATTTGTAAAAAATGTTGAAAACCATTTATCATTTGCCTTCAACTTCACAATTATGTGCCACGTTGTGTTGGTCTATCACATAAAATGCCTTTTAATTTTTTGTTGTAACACGACAAAATGTGGAAAATTGTAAGGGTATGAATTCCACTGTAAGTAGTCAGTGTTGCCCCCTACCAAGTGTTAACTAGGCCAAAGATCAGGCTGTGCTATCTGATCACATCCTTCTCTAGTACTATGAGCATAACTTCAGTTTCACTTTTGATACACCTTGTAAGGAATATATTTGTGACGCAGTAAAGAAACATTTTCTGCAGGCGTAAAAATCACCAGGAGCATTCACCTGCTCATGCTATTGCTGAGGTATATGCTGATATGGATAGCTGAATAAAGAGCTCAGTTCGGCAGAAAAATAAAGACGGAAAATGACCTAGAAAAATTTTAAAACATTTCTCAATAATGAAAGGATCCCCACCCTGCTAATACACTAGCACAATCAGAGGGTAAAGGTTGGCTGGCCAACTTTGTAATTATCATCATCTTTACTTTTTTTGTCAGTGTCCAAATTAAATAATACAGTACAACCTAACAATAACTGAATCCATGTCCCTTATTGAATAAGAAAAAAAAAAAAAATAGAAAAATCCTTTTCTCTGAAGTTCATTGATGGGCACAGCTCCAGTAATCTTGACAGTAGGGTTATTATGCCCATGAGAGGTCTAGGCAGAACATGTAATACATGTGAAAAATAACAGAACCTTACAGTTTCGCCCAGGGGACGGTCCCTCTGGTAATAACCCCTTAGCCTGCTTCCTGCATCTCAGTACGTCAACAAGCAGTATAACGTAAACCAATAGGAGGGGAGGGTGCCGTGTCCATCAATGAACTTCAGAGAAAAGGATTTTACGCTGAGTACAAAAATCCTATTTTCCCTTTCATTCATTGACGGACACAGCTCCAGTAACCTTGACCGTAGGGACGTCCCCAAGCAGTGTCATAACGAGGGGTGGGAACAGCAACATAACTTCACCCACAACCAGCGGGGGAGTCAGCATCTGAACCAACCGCATCAGAACTTGCGGTCAACGTATGCATCAGAGTGCATAAACAGTCAAAAAGGTAACTTTTCTCATAACAGAAGAAAAGGTGTGAAATTGCAACATTGCACGGCCGCCTGCAAAACTTTGCGGCCAAATCAAGCATCAGAAGAGGCGCTTACATTAACTTTGTAGAACTTTGTAAAGGTGTGAATGGACGACCAAGTCACCGCCTTACACACCTGGGCTACTGACGCTTGATGTCAGAAGGCCCAAGAGGTCCCAATTGCCCTGGTAGAATGGGCCATGACAGGAAATGGGGGCACCTGCCCCTTTAAGGCGTAAGCCTGGACCACTATCTGTCTGATTCACCTGGAAATGGTGGACAACGAGATTGCCAATCCTTTTTCCGGACCAGCTACCGAAACGGACAGAGAGTCTGACTTCCGGAAGGGAGCAGTGGCAGACAGATAAACCCTTAAAGCTCAGACCAGGATGTGTCGGTTTAGGACATAGAGATGGTAACACAATGTCTTCATTGAGGTGAAAAGTCGAAACCACCTTCGGTACAAAAGAAGGTTGCAGACGCAACACCACCTTATCCTTGTGGATAACTCGATAGGGCGATTTGCAAGACAAGGCAGCCGGTTCCGAAACCCTCCTGGCCGATGTAATAGGCACTAGGAAGACCACTTTCTGAGAAAGAGTCAACAAGGGAATTTCCTTCATGTTTTCAAACGGCGGTTTCTGAAGTGCAGATAGCACCAGGTTCGGATCCCACGGAGGCAAGGGTGAACGCACCGGAGGGACTACATGCCGAACCCCTTGTATAAAGGTGCTCACCAGAGAGTGAGACACCAGGGGTCATTGGAAAAAAACAGCCAAGGCTGATATCTGTCCCTTGATGGTGCTTAAGGCTAGTTTTTGGTCTACTCCTCTCTGTAGGAACAGCAGGATCCTGGAAATGGAATAGGTGCGAGGACGCATGGAGATATAAGCCTTCCACGTACGATGGCATATCTTCCGAGAAGATAATTTTCGTGCCCTCAGCATAGTGGATTTTACTGAGTCCGACAGACCTCGGTAGCACCTGGCTTTCAACAGCCATGCCGTTAAAAGCCAGTGACGGTAGAGCAGGATGGATAATCGGATCTTGAGACATCGTTAACCACCAGGGAGCGTCCACCACCAGGCGTACTAGGTCATCATACCTATGATGCCGAGGACAATCTGGGGCAATCAGTATCACTGGGATCCCCTCGGCCTCCACTCTGCAGAGCAGACGTGGTAACAGTTTTAACGGAGGAAAGGCGTAAATCAGTCGGTACTGATCCCGTGGAGCCACCAGCGCATCTGACGTGTCTGCCCAAGGACCTCTTGTCCTGGATACGAACCTTAGCACTTTTCAATTAAGCTGAGAGGCCAGGAGATCTACATCTGGTGTCCCCCCACAGGCACAGAAGCCTGAACACCTCCGGATGCAACGACCACTCTCCTGGGTCCAGCATCTGGTGACTAAGATAGTCCGCCTGACAGCTTTCTACTCCCAGGATGTATATGGCCGACAGGGCCAGTACATGCCGATCTGCCCACCGAAGGATGTGAGCGACCTCCCATGCTGCAGCCAAGCTTCTTGTTCCTCCTTGGTGGTTGACATATGCCACTACTGTGGCGTTGTCTGACTGGATCCTGAGCGGACGCCCTCTTAATCTCATCAACCATGTGGATAGACATAGCCTGATCGCTCAGAGCTAGAGCACATTGATCGGTAACTTGGATTCCTCTCTCGACCAGAGGCCCTGGGTCGACTGTACTCCCAGTACTCCACCTCAGCCGGTCAGGCTGGCGTCTGTTGTGATCACTGTCTAATGCAGAGGTAGGAACGACTTCCTGGACCGAAGTGCCGGAGATCTCAGCCACCAGAGAAGGGAATCCCTGACTAACTGGCTCACCCAAATCTGTCAATCCAGGGATAACAGAGTTTTGCCCCATTCTGTCAATATCCCCTTCTGCAAGACTCTGGGGTGAAATGGGGTGTATGGTACTGCCTCAAAGGAGGCCACCATGAGCCTCAGGACTGGCATGCAGAAGCACAGCGACGGCCACCTGTGGTTCATCAACAGCTTCACCGCGGCTCTGAGAGTCTGCAGTTTGTCTGAAGGGAGAAAAACTCTTGCTTCCACGGAGTCCAGCAGTAAGCCTAGATACTCCAGGCACTGAGTCGGCACACACACCGACTTTAGGTTCAACACCCACCCAAATTCCTGCAGGGTTTGCATGGTGATCGCCACATCCTCCTTTAATTTTGAGGCAGAAGCTGCTCTCAGGAGGAGATCGTCTAGGTAACCCACGATTGCAATCCTGCATTGTCGCAACAATGCCAAAACTGGAGCCAATACCTTGGTAAAGACTCGGAGGGTGCTGAAGCCAAGCCAAAGGGTAGAGCCACAAACTGGTAGTGGTCTTCCCCTACTGCAAATCACAGAACCCTCTGATGCCTGAGACATATGGGTATGTGCACGTACGTGTCCTGGATGTCCAAAGATGCCAGGGAGTCCCCCTGATGGAGTGCAGTGACTACTGAGCGAACTGATTCCATTCTGAACCTCTGTACTTTCAAAAAGCAATTGAGGGCTTTCAGGTCCAAGATTGGACGTACCCCTTGCTTTTTGGGGACTACAAAAAGATTGGAGTAGAACCCCTGAAACCTTTCCGTTTCCGGAACAGACACTATCACCCCGCGGCTTAGCAGGTCCCTTACTCCCGGCGAGCCGGGAGTAAGGGTATGCTGGAGGGGAAGAATCTGTTTGGTGGCCAAGAGAGGAACTCTATCTTGTAGCTCAATGAAATCAGTTTGTAGACCCATTGGTTGGGCAGCCGAAAGGCCCACCGGGCTGCAGACTCCCAAAGGCGACGCCCGACCCGAGTGACAGACGGGGGCAAACCTTCATGTGGAAGCACTTTTGCTCGCTGGCTTGTGAGTTCAAGGACACGTCTGTCCCTTGGTAGGCGCCCTGTCGGCATGGGAGCGTTTTGCTGAAGTCCTGGGCAGATGAAAAAAACTTGAGTGGAAAATTAGTGCCCTTGCCTGTGGTGTGGCTCTTTACTCTTCCTGGACTGTGGGAGCAAAATGCTCTTCCCACCTATGACATTCTTAATAATGTCATCCAACGAGGCTCCAAATACAGTGGGGATCGAAAGTTTGGGCACCCCAGGTAAAAATGTGTATTAATGTGCCTAACGAAGCCAAGGAAAGATGGAGAAATCTCCAAATGGCATCAAATTACAGATTAGACATTTTTATAATATGTAAAAAAAAAAAAAAGTTAATTTTATTTCCATCATTTACACTTTCAAAATTACAGAAAAAAAAAATGGCGTCTGCAAAAGTTTGGGCACCCTGCAGAGTTAATATCTTGTACTGCCCCCTTTGGAAAGTATCACAGCTTGTAAATGCTTTTTGTAGCCAGTAGCCTTTTGTAGCTAGTCTTTCAATTCTTGTTTGAGGTATCTTTGCCCATTCTTCCTTACAAAAGTGTTCCAGTTCTTTGAGATTTCTGGGCTGTCTGTCACACACTGCTCTTTTAAGGTCTATCCATAGATTTTCAATAATGTTGAGGTCAGGAGATTGTGAAGGCCATGGCAAAACCTTCAGTTTACGCCTCTTGATGTAATCCCCCGTGGATTTTGAGGTGTGTTTAGGATCATTATCCATTTGTAGAAGCCATCCTCTCTTTAACTTCAGCTTTTTCACAGATGGCATCAAGTTACCATCCAAAATTTGCTGACATTTTATTGAATCCATTTTTCCTTCTACTCGTGAAATGTTCCCTGTGCCACTGGCTGCAATACAACCCCAAAGCATGATTGATCCACCCTCATGCTTAACAGTTGGACAGAGGTTCTTTTCATTAAATTCTGTGCCCTTTCTTCTCCAAACGTACCTTTGCTCATTCCGGCCAAAAAGTTATATTTTAACCTCATCGGTCCACAGAACTTGTTTCCAAAATGCCTCAGGCTTGTCTATATGTTCATTTGCAAAGTTCAAACGCTGATTTTTGTGGTGAGGACGTAGAAGAGGTTTTCTTCTGATGACTCTTCCATGAAGACCATATTTGTACAAGTATCTCTTTATAGTGGAATAGTGTACCACAACGCCAGTGTCTGCCAGATCTTTCTGGAGGGATCGTGCAGTCAAACGTGGGTTTTGAATTGCTTTTCTCACAATCCTGTGAGCTGTTCTGTCTGATATTTTTCTTGGTCTTCCAGATTTTGCTTTAACTTCCACTGTTCCTGATGACTGCCATTTCTTAATTACGTTCCGAACAGAGGATATTGACATCTGAAAACGCTTTGCTATCTTCTTATAGCCTTCTCCAGCTTTGTGAGCGTCAACTATTTTCAGTTTCAGTTTTCTAGACAACTGCTTAGAAGAACCCATGGTGCTGATTGTTGGGGCAAGGTCAGATGAGTCTGGCCATTTAAAACGTTTGAGATTGACATCACCTGGTCTTCCCAGACGATGATTGAGAACAATCCATGACACTGGCAGGTCTCAGCTTTGCAAAGGGGGCAGTGCATGCTATAAATTCTGCAGGGTGCCCAAACTTTTGCAGACGCCATTTTTTTGATTTCTGTAATTATGAAAGTGTAAATGATGGAAATAAAATCTAACTTTTTTTGGCATATAATAAGAATGTCTAATCTGTAATTTGATGCCATTTGGAGATTTTTCCATCTTTCCTTGGCTTTGTTATGCACATTAATACTCATTTTTACCAGGGTGCCCAAACTTTCGATCCCCACTGTAGCCACTCACCAAGGAAGTGTAGATCCGTCAAGGCTTTCTTAGATGCCTGGTCCGCAGACCAGCATTTTAGCCAAATCAGGCGCTGCAGCACCACTGCTGACACTGATGCCCTGGAGAGCAAGGGAAGCGTATTCAGGGCCGCATCACAGACGTAATTAAGGCCATGCACTAACTAGTCTGTCAGTTCCATGCAGACAGGAGAGGCCTGCTGCTTCTTCAACTCACGGTGCAATAATTTTGCCCACTCAGTAAGTGTCTGCGACACTAATGCTGTGGCCAGCATTTGTCGTATCGCTGACCACACTACCGTAAACAAGGAACGGGCCACTGCCCCCGCCTTCCTGTTGGTAGGGTCCCTAAATGCAGGAGTCCCTTCTACCGGGACTGTGATTACTTTGTTTAACCTGGGTACTGGGGAGTCCACGACCGGAGGAGCCGACCATTTTTTAAGAAGGCTCCCCTCAAAGGGGTAACGCACTGCCATTCTTTTTGGGACCGAAAAGGTCCATTGCGGACTTCCCCATTCATTGTATATGAACTTATCAAAATAAGTCAGATACGGAAACACCTTAAGTGTACAGGCTGGCTTACGGGACCCAAAAGGGACCGCTACTTCAGTAGAGGATCCTGCTGTATCTTGGATTTTCATGGTATCACGCACAGCTGTGATAAGATCTCCAACTAGCGATTTGTCTTGCGCGGACCCGGACGGGGAATCATCCTCACTATCTGATCGGTCCTGGTTAGCGTCCTCTGACACATCAGAGCAGCGGCCACCAGTCACTGCAGGGCCCGAGTCTGAGTCAGAACTCTCCCCTGAGGATGGGGGGCAGGGGCCGTTTTTTACGACCTTTGTGCCCGCACACCTCCTTCACCCTGGCAACGAATGTTTCAAGGCCCGCCAACAAAGCGTCCAAAGGCACTACGCTGTTTGCAGACGAGCCAGTTTCAATTGCAGGGAGTAATGGGAAAGAAACACCAGTTTCTGAAGCCATGCTGACCCACCCTTGGGGACTTAGGACAGGTGCTCAATCCCACCCTCCTAGCTTCTGCAGACTGAGGGGTCCCCACCGCAGGACTCACCACCCCGACCGAGTGCTGCGCCGTGCTGTTACAGGTGCCTATGTCCAGTGTTAGCTCCCAGGTGTCCAGAGCAAAAAACCGTGCTGTTTTGAGGTACAGGGACCAGCGCTGAAGAGAAAAACCACGCTGATGCTACAACAAAATGGCTGCCTAGTGCCCTGTATAGAGGACAATCACAGGGAAAATGGCCCCAACCATGCTTTCCACAGAGGCTCACAGAAAATGGCAGACAAGTAACTGTACACAGGAAATGAACGGAGATAATGGCGGCAGACATCGCTATGGCGGCAGCACATACAGAGCCTACAGACACCAGCAGAGAAACACAGACAACCCAGGGACACAGACAACCAGCGCAGCCCCCAATCCAAGATCAGAGCCCCCCAGAGGACCCCCCAGCCCAGGTACACATACCGCTCAGTAGCCCAGTCATGCAGCATCCCCCACAAGGGTGGAGGGAATAAGGGACAGGGAGAGAGAAGGGACCCCCTAATCAACCTCCCAGGGAATGCCCAGCTGCTCAATCCCGCTGAGGCAGGAAGAGCTGCACTTAACATCCGGACGAGCTGGGGACACAGACCCACACCCGAGCAGTATGGGGTGGCTGCTGGCCACGGCACACTGTGACAAAGACATTGGTATTTCGGTCATATGTGTGCCACAGATCTTGCGCTCACCGGCTGCCCCTGGAATCTGAGGGGCATGTCGTGGCCGACCCAGCGTGTAGCTAGGGTCTGCACATGTTCAATGACCAGGCTGGGGAGACTACAAGGATCTATATCATCCAGCCGGCTGTTGATAGCAGATCACAGGATCTTAAAATCTTGCGCAAAAGGCAAAATCCAGAAAAATAAATCCCAGGACCAATGGTCCCACAGGGAGCCTAGGCCCTTCTCCTTCACTAGGCAGAAAAAAACTGAGTTATTACCAGAGGGACGGACCCCTGGGCGGAACTGTAAAGTTCTGTTGTTTTTTTACATGTATTACATATTTTGCCTAGTCCTCTCCTGAAGGTGGCGTAATAACCCCTACGGTCAAGATTATGGGAGCTGTGTCCATCAATAAACGAAAGAGAAAACTATCTTATAGGGGGAAATGGCAACAGTTAAAAGAGAAGTTTTCTTTTATTTTTTGGTGAATAATACTTACCTAGGTGGATGCTGCATCAGAATGACCCTTGCCATCTCTGCACTGAGAACCGAGCCACCGCACATCACCGATAGCTTGGTCCTCACTCTGCCCTGAGCAGAGCGATGCTGACTGATGCTGGCAGCTGTGCTCCTCCTCGCTCATTGGAGTGTTGGGCGGGGAGTGGCTGTCTCAGCGGCTCGCTGAGACTGCCATCAATCAAGACAGCTGGCGGATCCAGACTTGAGAAGTTGGGATGACGCAGTGCCTCAACTGATGGCAGTGACATGGCAGTCCGCTCTTCACTGAAAACAGGTCACAGGAGTGCAAAACGAATTCCACTCCTCTGACCCAGAGGAGAAGCCCAGCCTAAACAGCTCAGCCTGGACTTATCCTTTAAATCTCAACAGGTTGCCTAAACAAACACTTCTACTGTCACAGTGACAGGCAGACATGAAATGAGGGGACATGCCCTCTCTGCAGATATAAAGAGCAATACAAATCTGCCATTGGCCTTTAAAGTTAAAATAAAGGGCTCCAGGCCTATCTATAAATAGCATCTAACCTTTTGATTGCCAATGTTTTATATCATAGTTTCAAAAACAAGGTCTGCTCATACAATTTAGATCAAGAATTTGATTTTTAAATGACAAGTTTGTGTTTTGAATGGTAAGCATTGAGGTTTGTCGTCCACAAGTATCTGACTCACAAAGGCCGGGGTGTAGTACAATGTGTTTGCAATAAAAATAAAAATAAATGACCAGATATGATGTGCTCTGACTGAAACTATTTATCTGTAACAGGGTTATTATTGCTGTTACTATGAAGAGGCTTTTTTTTATTTTATTTTACATTACTTGCACAAGTGTATTTCTCTAAATGGAGGATATTCATTTGCATTTTAAGTATACATCTGTGTATCTAACAAATTCTTGTATGATATACTGCACAAAATATTGTTGTTCAGAAAATATATGGTTTGAAAAGAAAATGCTCTAGGTAGACATTGTAATTTAAATGTAGCAGGAGAGACTGGTCAGAGAGCAGCTGTTAATGATACGGATGACAAGCAGCAAAGCAAGAAAGGACGACAGGTCTCAGATCTAGCAGTATACAGGGTCTCTACCAGCCTCTGGCTATGTCTCAAGACAGTGTAGCTAGCAGTTCCCAGCTTAGTTATATGACTACATGGGTTAGTGAGAAGCAAGATCGGACAGGTGAAACAATGTGCATTATCTATAGCCATGCTGCAGATCTATTTAAACTGTATCAAAAAGTTATACCAATTTCATAATGTAGTAGAGCTGCATGATTCTGGCAAAAATGAGAATCACAAGTTTTTTGCTTAGAAACATGTAACATCATCTTTCACATTATACAGAAAAAATGGGCTACCTTTACCGTTTAGGTTTTTTTTTCATTTCATTGAAGTGTATTTTTTCCCACAAATTTGCATTTGAAAGCCGCTGCGCAAATACAGTGTGACATAAAATATTTAGTGTGGTGACATTGGTGGTTTTTGCCTCTGTGGAGGGATTATCCAAGCCTGGTCTCGGTAGGTGGGTCCACTCCTGTGATCAGATACACCTTGCATCAGCATTGAGGTTAGGTTTTTCATTTCAGTTTGTGGGCAATTATATATCTCTTTGATATCACCCTAATACTGATGCACATGCCCTCGTATTGGGTAGTTAATTATATGGTACTTTGTATGTATTTTTCTAATTTAGTTATCAAAGATGGCTAATTGGAGCATGGCGTGTCCTTGTGGGGGTGCCCTTTGTGATACCATGTGATCCCGGAGTAATTGATGGGAATGCAGGGTCTACGTTTGGGGTGCATTTACTCCCCCAACAGCCACCGCTTTGGGTTATACATCTGAATTTCTCCTTATTTCTTGGGCCCTCTGACCTCAATGGAGCTGTGGCAGATCGATTCTCTCCTTGGATGTTATAAGAAGCTTACCATTCATATACATATGTACTTTCTGTCTTGTGAAATACGATTACATTAGTGTACCATACTGGAATGTACATATGGTCACTTACTGAAATTATATTTACAGATATCCATTGATATGTGAAGGTGCGTTTTTTTTTTTTTTCTCTCTTCTTCTCTCTTATTACAGATCTGCACGATTTGACCATAAATTACTCCTGAAGAAGAGGTCAACTGTTTATATATACCTCGAAACGTTGGGTTATCTTTGTTGTACAGACTTTTTACGATAAAGTTGGTGATAAACTGTTTCATGTATATGTTATACACTTCTAGTATACATCCATCCTTTTATGTGTAATGTCAATTTTAATTTATGTTAATTGTTTTTAGTGTTTTTTCCATGATAAAAATACAATTCCAAATAAAATATTTTTTTACTTAATAATGAGTGCTGGCAACCCAATTTAAATTCCCATAGAGGTTATACACGCATGTTTGAGTGTTCTTTGTTTCTAATATTTTAGGGATGTGGGTTTGCAAAGGCACCAAGTACATATAGGGTGGACACCAACTCTTTCTTAAAATATTGCAACGACCACCATTTTATTCTATAGGACAAGGGTCTTAAGAAAAGGTGGCCCTCCAACTATTGTGAGACTACAAGTCCCATCATGCCTCTGTCTGTGGGAGTCATGCTTGTAACTGTCAGCCTTGCAATGTCTCATGTAACAACAGCTGGAGGGCCGCCAGTTTGAGACCCCTGCTAATATATATATATATTATATAATATTTGGGGGTCCCAACTAATTTTCTAGCAAAAAATACTGATTTTAACTTGTAAGCAACAAGTGTTTGAAAAAGGCTTGGTTAAACTGCTCTCATTTACAGACCAAAGTTCATCCCTTTGATCTAAAAGAACTAAATGTTACAATATTTATAGTTCTCTCTCAGCGCAATAATGCGTAATGATAATAAAAATGTGCCTTTTTTTTTTTTACAGCTCTGAGCAGAGAACAGCTCTGCATTTGTTACTCAGAATCGTTGAAATGCTGGATTAAGATCGCGTGTGGGGGGGTTAGAATCGAAAATCACAATTTTTGAAAGAAAGAATGCATGTGGTGGGAGAAGCAGGTATCCAACATTCCTAGAAGTGATAGAGGCTAGTGACAGGGGCTAAAGATTTTGGCAGCAACCAAATCTCCTCAAATGAGCCAAGTTCTGGCTTGATTCCTGGTGGAGAGGTATGAAGTACAGAGAGTCTTCGATTGCAGGGTGCTTTTATTAGTCACTTTGATTTCAGATTTCCATGGCTGTGAAGTGCAAGTACAGCATCTTATGAGTTTCCAAGAATCGCTTTGAGTTAAATTGGATTACTGTATTATCGGTCACTTAAAAGGCATAGGTCACCTTTTGCAAAAATGTAATTATGTACCCACATTATTAATAGAAAATGGTGCATATAATAAATGTTGGCATTGAAGCCGGCAGAGCATTTGCGACCAAGATCTGTCATTCGTGCACAGGGCACAGGCTCCTGTATTGTTTACAAGGTCAATACAAACCTTCGGTTTTGAGACTGGACAAAAATAATGAACAATGAAATTGATCTCCATTGTGATCCATGAGTCCATCTGCTGTGGTGGCAGATCACAATAAGACCCAACATGTCTCCCAACTTAATGGAAAGCCCTTTTTTGAGGGCTGTGAATAATGCTTGGCTGGGGTCGCTGGGCAGGTGGGGCACAGGCGCATGCCCATGTGAAAAGACGGCCCTGCACTGCAGATCATAGTTACATAGTAGGTATGTTTCAGAAACTGCATTCCTCACGAAGGTTGCTCCATGCTAACATTCCCTTTACCAAGGACAAACTACTGGCCACAATCAAAGTCACTTCAACAAGCAAAAGCCCAGGCAAAAAAACAAGCTTTTACAAGACATTCAAAGATACAATAGTCCTGTTCTTAAAGAGGAAGTAAACCCTGATGGGTTTTACTTCCTCTTTTGCTCCCTGCAAAGCCTGCAAATAGCTACTAAACCTTTTAGGTTTGGGAGATATTTCCTGCACCTACAGGTAAGCCTTAATCTAGGCTTACCTGTAGGTTAAAGTGGTTGTAATGGATTTACAACCACTTTAAATACAAAGTGACGTGAGTCCTTAAATCTCTACATTTAAAGCTAAAATCCCACAATATATATATATACATATTTTGGAATATTCTAGCAAACCAAGAATTTTAGTCGACATTGAAGACTCCTTCAGGTCCTGAATGGGTTGAAGCATAACACATGACCACTACATGTCTCATTTTAAAATCTTCACTGCAGAGTAATGACAGTTTTCAGTGACACGATTTACAGGGGGGGGGGGGAAATGCACTGGGTGCTATTTTAATGAATTTGCCCTAATTTGCTAAATACGATTAGACAATATTTTGCTTCCTGAACACTTTTTGGTGCATCTTATAGATTTTTGTTTGCTAATCATGAAAATACTCTGTAATTTACAGTAACCTATCAGGTAACATCTTATAGCATTTTTTTTTACAATTTGCCATACTTGTTGGCTATGCTGCACATGTGAAAGAAATATAAGAAAACATGAAACTGTTGTTGAAGCACATCCAACACACCAAGTATAACAGAAATATATGTGGTGATCTAAAAGTAGTGGCTCTGCTGTTTAGAGTACAAACCCCAATTCCCAAAAATCTACATAAAAACATAATGCAATGATTTGCAAATCTCATAAATCTATATTTTAGTCACAATAGAAAACAATAGATAGAAAACATATCAAATATTTAAACTTAGAAAATTTACAGTTTTTAACAAAAAAAAGGTTATTTTGAAATGGATGACAGCAACACATCTCAAAAAAGTTGAGACAGGGCAATAGAAAGCTGGCACTAAATAGGTGGCACTAACTTGGAAGAGATGAAGAATATTTTGCAACTAATTAGGTTATTGGGCAACAAGTCAGTAATGTGACTGGGTATAAAAGAGCATCTTAGAGAGTGTCTAAGAAGTAAAGATGGGCAGAGGTTCAATCTGTGAAAATCAGCGTCCAAAATTTGTTAAACAATTTTAGAATAATGTTCACTGTAAAATTTCAAAAACTTTAAATAAATCAGCACATAATATCAAAAGATTCAGACAAATGCAATATTGGATGCACATGATTGTCAGGCCCTCAGGTTGCACTGCATTAAAAAGATTCATGACTCTGATGGGCATCACTGTATGGGCTCAGGAACACTTCCATGAATCACTGTCTGTGAACCCAGATTGTCATGCTAAAGCTCTATCATGCATAGAGGAAGCTATATGATCAGAAATATGATCCAGAAACGCAACGGTCTTCTCTGGGCCAAAGCTCATTTAAAATAGTCTACTACAAAGTGGAAAACTGTTCAGTGATCAGATGAATTGAAATGTGACATTCTTTTTGGTAACCACGGACACCATGTCCTCCAGACTGAAGAGAAAGGGATCTTCCACGTTATCAGTGCTCAGCTCAAAAGCATGCACCTCTGATGGTATAGGGGTGCATTAGTGCATATGGAATGGGCAGCTTGCACAGCTGGAATGGCACCATTAATGCTAAAAGATATATCCAGGTTTTAGAGCAGTATAGACTCCCATACAGATATATTTTTTCAGGGAAGGTCTTGCATATTTCAGCAGTTCAACAGCAACAATTTGTAGTAGAAGAATCCAAGTGCTTCACTGGCATTCACCGATTGAAAATATTTTGCACATCTTGAAATACAATATAAGACTAAAAAGACCCAGGTCTATTGAGCAGTTAGAATCCAATATCAGGCAATAATGGGACAAAATCCTCTCCCAAAACTCTAGCAAAAAAGGGATGCTATACTGTGGTAAACATGGCCCAGTTCCAACTTTAACCACTTGCTTAGTGGGCACTTAACCACTTCCCACCCGGCCAATGCATATATACGGCCGGGTGGGAGCCGTCTACTCCTGATAGGACGTTCGGGAACGTCATTCAGGAGTAGCGGGATCGCGCCCGCGCAGCGGCACGATCCCGATGTGCTCGTGTCACCCGGACACGGCACATCTCAGATCGGCAGGAGGGCTCTGTGATTGGCCCTCCTGATCACATGACGGCCGTGTCCAATCACGGCCGTCATGTGATGTAAACAAACAGCCGGTTGCTAGGCAATCGGCTCTCCTCTCCTCACACGGAAGTCACCGCTGAGGAGAGGAGAGCAGAACGCTGCAGCCGGCTGCTGATCAGTGAGTATGGGCTGCTTTTTACAGCTTTTTACTCACTGATCATCAGTGTAGTGTACACACACAACACACCACACAGTACAAACACAGTCCCCACATATGTCCCCAAAACACACATGTCCCCAAATAATAAAAACACATGTCCCTAATAATAAAAACATGTCCCCCACATATGTCCCACTAAAATCACATGTCCCAATGATTATCTGCACACATATGTACGTGATCACCTGCACACATATGTACATGATCATTTGCGTACATATGTCCGTGATCACACAAACCAATTATTATACACTTAACGGAATTTTTTTTACCAAAAACATGTAGCAGAATACATTTTGGCTTAAATTTATGACAAAATTTGATTTTATTGGATTTCTTTTCAAATAGAAAAAAGAAAATATTGTTTTTTTTCCAAATTTCCGCTATTTTTGCGCTTATATCGCAAAAAAAAAAAAAAACGGAGTCGTGAATAAATAACACCAAAATAAAGCTCTATTTGTGCGAAAAAAATGATAACAATTTCATTTGGGTACAGTGTAGCATGACCGCGCAATTGTCACTGAAAGAGCGAGAGCGATGAAAGCTGAAAATTGGGCTGGGAAGGAAGGGGGTGAAAGTGCCCTGTATTGTAGTGGTTAAACACCCTTCCTGACCAGACCAATTTTCAGCTTTTGGTGCTCTCACACTTTGAATGACAATTACTCAGTCATGCAACACTGTACCCAAATGAATTTTGTGTCCTTTTTTTTTCCACAAATAGAGCTTTCTTTTGGTGCTATTTGATCACCTCTAGGGTTTTTATTTTTTGCGCTATAAATGAAAAAAGACCGAAGATGTTGAAAAAAAATGCATATTTCTTTGTTTCTGTGATAAAATTTTGCAAATTATAATTTTTTTTTCATAAATTTTGGCCACAATTTATACTGCTACATATCTTTGGTAAAAAATAACCCAAATTAGTGGATATTATTTGGTCTTTGTGAAAGTTAGAGAGTCTACAAGCTGTGGTGCGAATCGCACAAAATTGATCACACCTGATGTACTGGTGGCCTATCTCATTTCTTGCGACCCGAAAAGTCAGGAAAGTACAAATACCCCCCAAATGACCCCTTTTTTGAAAGTAGACATTCCAAGGTATTTACTAAGATGCATGGTGAGGTTTTTGATGTTGTCATCTTTTTCCCACAATTCTTTGCAAAATGAAGATTTTTTTTATTTATTTTTTCCTCACAAAATTTTCAATGTAATAGGTTATTTCTCTCACATGGCATGTGTATACCACAAATGACACCCCAAAATACATTCTGCTACTCCTTCTGAGTATTACGATACCAAATGTGTGAGACTTTTACACAGCCTGGCCACATACAGAGGCCCAATATTGAAATAGCACCATCAGGCGTTCTAGGAGCATAAATTACACATTTCATTTCTCAACCACCTATTACATTTTTGAAGGCCCTGGAGCACCAGAACAATGGAAATGCCCACAAAGTGACCCCATTTTGGAAAGCTAACACCCCAACGTATAATCTATGAGGCATAATGAGTCGTTTGAATGGTTCATTTTTTTTTCCAGAAGTTTTGGGAAAATGTGGAAAAAAAAATGAAATGCATTTTTTTTACGCAAAGTTGTCCATTTATAAGATATTTCCAACACATAGCATGTACATAGCAAAAATGACACCCCAAAATACGTTCTACTACTCCTCCTGAGTATAACGATTAGAGGTCGACCGATATATCGGCCGATATTTGCCGTTTTTTAAATAATCGGCATCGGCCGATTGTGCTGATAAAAAGCCGATTTAGAACTACAGCGGGACTTTGAAATGACTTCTGTAAGAAGTCAGTGTGAGTTGCCTGAGTCGTCATAGCAACACTTTCCTCTTCTCTGGGCAGACTGCCAAGAAAAGAACTAAATGATACAATGTTTACACTTGAATGAATGAAGTCATCTCAGTGTGTAGAAGTTCTCAGTTTAACCATTTAAAGACTAAATCTTTTCTGACACTTGTTGCTTACAAGTAAAATTCCTGTATTTTCTGCCAGAAAATCACTTAGACCCCCCAAAAATTATATATATTTTTTTAGCAGAGATCCTAGGGAATAAAATAGTGGTTGTTGCAATATCTTATGCCACATGGCATTTGCACAGAGGTCTTTCAAATGCATTTTTTTGGGAAAAAAATACCCCATTTAAAAAATAAAATAAAAACAGTAAAGTTAGCCCATTTTTTTTTTTTGCCCAAAAGTTTTGACTACCCGTTTTTATTTAACCACTTCCCGACCGCCGCACGACGATGTACGTCGACAGAATGGCACGGGCAGGCATATGGGCGTACATGTACGTCCCTGCCTTCCCGCGGGTCGGGGGCCCGATCGGGCCCCCGCCCGGTGCCCGCGGCGGTCGGTATTCGTTCGGGAGCGATCCCGGACGAGGGGACGGCCATTCATTCATGGCCACCCCCTCGCGATCGCTCCCGACGAATAGAAAGTCTTCGTGACATCACTTCCTCTCCTGTAATGTAAACACAGGAGAGGAAGTGATGTAATCTCTCCTCCGTGTCGGTATTTTTCATTCCGACACCGAGGAGAGAGGATCGGTAAGTTGCACCAACACGACACTACACAGTAGAACATGCCAGGCACACTCACACCCCCCCGATCACCCCCCCAATTACCCCTGCCCCCCAGTCACAGTGACACCAATGTCATTTTATTTTATTTTTTTGCATTGGTGTCATTTGTGACTGTAATAACTGTTAGGGCAGTTAGGGTTAGCCCCCTTTAGTTCTAATGTACCCCCCTAACCCCCCCAATAAAGGTTTAACCCCGTGATCACCCCCCGTCGCCAGTGTCACTAAGGCTGGGTTCACATTGCAGCGGTTTATGAGAACGAATGTGATTCGCACCGCACTGCAGTGCAAATCACATCCGATCTCTGTGCGATTCAAGTTCAGCCATTCGCCGCACCCGCCGCAAATTCGCACGGGACCCTTTTTTTGGTCCGCAGCAGAATCGGATCGCATGGGTGTTCACACCATGCGATCCGAGTTTGCAGATCGCACTGCGATATGCGAACTGATCTGGGGGTGTCATTAACATTTCACTGACACTCCCAGCAGTTCGCATAGGGCAGTGTGAACTGCCGCCGGGAGGCATGCGATGCGGGAACCCGCCGCGGATTCGTGGCGTTCCCGCATCACTCCAGTGTGAACCCAGCCTAATAAGCGATCGTTTTTCTGATCGCTGTATTAGTGTCACAGGTGACGCTAGTTAGGCAGGTAGGTATTTAGGTTCGCCGCAGCTTTTTATAGCGCCAGGGACCCCCATATACTACCGCATAAAGCCCCCTGATTGCCCCCTAGTTAACCCTTTCACCAGTGATCACCATATAACTGTTACAGGTGACGCTGGTTGGTTAGTTATTTTTTTATAGTTTCAGGGCACCCGCCATTTATTACCTAATAAAGCTTTAACCCCCTGATCACCCAGCGGGTGTCATTTGTGACTGTAATAACTGTTAGGGCAGTTAGGGTTAGCCCCCTTTAGTTCTAAGGTACCCCCCTAACCCCCCCAATAAAGGTTTAACCCCGTGATCACCCCCCGTCGCCAGTGTCACTAAGGCTGGGTTCACATTGCAGCGGTTTATGAGAACGGATGTGATTCGCACCGCACTGCAGTGCAAATCACATCCGATCTCTGTGCGATTCGAGTTCAGCCATACAGATAGTATGGCTGAATTCGTGTCGCACCCGCCGCAAACTCGCACGGGACCCTTTTTTTGGTCCGCAGCAGAATCGGATCGCATGAGTGTTCACACCATGCGATCCGAGTTTGCAGATCGCACTGCGATATGCGAACTGATCTGGGGGTGTCATTAACATTTCACTGACCCTCCCAGCAGTTCGCATAGGGCAGTGTGAACTGCCGCCGGGAGGCATGTGATGCGGGAACCCGCCGCGCATTCGTGGCGTTCCCACATCGCTCCAGTGTGAACCCAGCCTAATAAGCGATCATTTTTCTGATCGCTGTATTAGTGTCACAGGTGACGCTAGTTAGGCAGGTAGGTATTTAGGTTCACCACAGCTTTTTATAGCGCCAGGGACCCCCCATATACTACCGCATAAAGCCCCCTGATTGCCCCCTAGTTAACCCTTTCACCAGTGATCACCATATAACTGTTACAGGTGACGCTGGTTGGTTAGTTATTTTTTTATAGTTTCAGGGCACCCGCCATTTATTACCTAGTCTCACTAGTGTACCCCTAAATTTAGGGGTGTCTACTTTCCAAAATGGGGTCATTTGGGGGGGGTTTGTGCCATCTTGGCATTTTATGGCCTTCAAAACTGTAACGCCCTTAGAAAGCCTGAAGGCGGTGCTTGGTTTTCGGGGCCCCGTACGCGGCTAGGCTCCCAAAAAGTCCCACATATGTGGTATCCCCGTACTCAGGAGAAGCAGCAGAATTTATTTTGGGGTGTCATTTCACATATGCCCATGGCATGTGTGAGCAATATATCATTTAGTGACAACTTTGTGAAAAAAAAAAAAAAAAAAAAGTTTGTAATTTTCCCGCAACTTGTGGCAAAATATAAAATATTCCATGGACTTAACATGCCTCTCAGCAAATAGCTTGGGGTGTCTACTTTCTAAAATGGGGTCATTTGTGGGGGTTTTGTGCCATCTTGGCATTTTATGGCCTTTAAAACTGTAATAGGTAGTGAGAAGTGAAATCAAAAATTTACGCCCTTAGAAAGCCTGAAGGCGGTGCTTGGTTTTCAGGGCCCCGTACGCGGCTAGGCTCCCAAAAAGTCCCACATATGTGGTATCCCCGTACTCAGGAGAAGCAGCAGAATTTATTTTGGGGTGTCATTTCACATATGCCCATGGCATGCGTGAGCAATATATCATTTAGTGACAACTTTGTGTAAAAAAAAAAAAAAAAATTTTTTTTTGTCATTATTCAATCTAGATCATACATACAAGTAAACTGATTGGAGGTTTGTTTTGTTTAATAAATGTTTAAGTGTAAGAAATTTTCTGTATCACTTATGAAGGCTGCTTTCACACTGGAGCGGGCAGGCGTTGATGGTAAAACGCAAGTTTTAGCGGCTCTTTACCATCATTTTAGCGGTGCTATTTGGCTGCTAGTGGGGCACATATAACCCAGCTAGCGGCCAAGGAAGAGGTTAAATGCCCCCATGAAGCACCGCTGCCAAATCGCATGGCATGCGCTTCGGCAGTGGTGCCCATTCATATCAATGGGCAGGAGTGGTGGAGGAGCGGTATACACCACTCCAAACGTGCTGCTTGCAGGACTTTTTTTTTAAGATCCTGCCAGCGCATCGCCTCAGTGTGAAAGCACTCTGTCTTTCACACAGACTGCAGGGGAGCCATTTTGCAGGCACTTTACAGGCGCTATTTTTAGCCCAAAAGCGCCTTAAAAATCGCCCCAGTGGGAAAGGTGTGTTAGATCAAGGGGGATTAAAAATAAATAAATAAAATAAAATCGGCCTAACATATCGGCCCAAAAAAAATCGGCATCATATATCGGCTATCGGCCGCCATTATTTCTAAATATCGGCATCGGCCAGAGAAAAACCCATATCGGTCGACCTCTAATAACGATACCAAATGTGTGAGACTTTTACACAGCCTGGCCACATACAGAGGCCCAATATTGAAATAGCACCATCAGGCGTTCTAGGAGCATAAATTACACATCTTATTTCTCAACCACCTATTACAGTTTTAAAGGCCCTGGAGCACCAGGACAATGGAAATGCCCACAAAGTGACCCCACGTGGCACTGACGACACGTGGCACTGACAGATGGCACTGGAGGCAGATGGCACTGGAGGCAGATGGGGCTGGCAGATGGGGCTGACAGATGGGGCTGGCAGATGGGGCTGGCAGATGGGGCTGGCAGATGTCGCTGGCAGATGGCACTGGGGCTGGCACTGGCAGATGGCACTGGCAGATGGTGCTGGCTATTTGCTCTGGCTAATTGCTCTGGCAAATGGGGCTGGCAGATGGCACTGCGGCTGGCAGATGGCACTGGCGCTGGCAGGTGGCACTGGCGCTGGCAAGTGGCACTGGTAGGTGGCACTGGCCCTGGCGGCACTGGGGCTGAGGGCACTAAGGCTGACGGCACTGGGGCTGACGGATGGCACTGGTGCTGGCAGGTGGCACTGGCGCTGGCAGGTGGCACTGGCACGTGGCGCTGGCGGCACTGGGGCTGACGGCACTGGGGCTGACGGCACTGGGGCTGACGGCACTGGGGCTGACGGATGGCACTGGCGCTGGCAGATGGCACTGGCGGCACTGGTGCTGGCAAGTGGCACTGGCAGGTGGCACTGGCGGCACTGGGGCTGACGGATGGCACTGGCGCTGGCAGGTGGCACTGGCGGCACTGACAGCACTGGGGCTGACGGCACTGGGGCTGACGGATGGCACTGGCGCTGGCACTGGCAGGTGGCACTGGTGCTGGCAGGTGGCACTGGCGGCACTGGGGCTGACGGCACTGGGGCTGACGGATGGCACTGGCAGGTGGCACTGGTGCTGGCAGGTGGCACTGGCGCTGGCAGGTGGCACTGGCGCTGACGGCACTGGGGCTGACGGCAGGCACTGGCGCTGGCAGGTGGCACTGGCACTGGTGCTGGCAGGTGGCACTGGCGGCACTGGCACTACTGGCAGATGGCACTGGGCTGACAGATGGCACTGGCACTGGGGCTGACAGATGGCACTGGGGCTGACTTACAGATCGCTCTCCCTCCTCACACGCTGTCTCTGTGTGAGGAGGGAGAGACACGGCAATGGGAGATGATCTCATATGTTTACATATGAGATCATCTCCCATTGGCAGCTGCGATCGCGCTGTGAACGGCCGGTTTGATTGGTGGTTCACGGCGATCTGTATTTGCCTGTCTCCGGGAGACACGGCGAATGCAAAACTTCCGCGATGCGCGCCCCCGGCGGCGCGCATTGCGGAAGTAAACACAAGGCCGTCCAGGGACGGCCAGGCTTAGGAACCTGCCTGCTCTACGGCCGTCATTCAGCTAAAGGGCGGGCGGGAGGTGGTTAAGACAATATCAATTTCAAAGATACCTTAAATGTTTTCTTAAAATTGTATATTTTCCAATTTTAAATATTGTATATGTTTTTTCTATTGTGAATAAAATATGGGTTCATGAGATTTGCAGATCATTGCATTCTGTTTTTATGTAGATTTTAAACAATTTTTGAAATTGGGGTTGTACCAAGTACTATTGTAACATATGCAAATGGCACAGCCGTGCAAGACATGAGCCACTTGTTGATCTGACAAAGATATGTTTGGCTACTTGGACTGATGAAAAAAAAAAAGGTTTACATTTTCATTATTTGACACAGATGTTTCCAAGAATAACTGATGCCAAAAAAAAAAAAAGGCATTTTTGTTGGTTCACAGATCAGATATGTCATGAGTGACAAGCAGTTCAAAGATCTGTTTTTGTGACCAGAAAAAAAAACACCTGGAAAGCATTTGCACATGTCTACGAGGATTTTCCTGGCAACTAGAGACCCCCAAACTATATATAGCTGGTTGAAAAAAACCTACAGCATATAAGATCATGAAGTGCAACTTGTCACTGAATATTAATTTTCTACATTCACACAATCTAGGTGCAGTTAGCGACAAACATGGTGAAAGGTTTCACCAGGACATTGCCACAATGGAGAAACAAAATCAGGGCACCTGGAATCCATCAATGCTGGCTGACTATTGTTGGAAACTACAGCAAGATGCAATGGGCATTAAGTACAAATGAAAATCAGCAGCAAAACATTTTTAGCTCTCAGAAACATTATGCAATTAAATAAATTATAGACATTAAGTTAATGTTATGTTTCTCAAAATTCATATGTGCAGATTATATTATGGACATATAGGTAAACAATATTAACTAACAAAATGTATTCCAGCAAAAAATAAATAAAAAAAGCAAGATGCTGCAAGACTGGACTCAACTTACTCTGTAATCTCCTCAGTCACAGTATGTTCCACCTGCAGCCGGGAATTGACTTCTATGAAGTAATGTCTACCATGTTTATCTACAAGGAACTCGACTGTACCAGCGTTTTCGTAACCAACCTGCAAACATAGAAGGTGAAGACTGACGTGAATTGTTTTATGCTTTTCCCTGAACTTAAAGTAAAACAAGTGAATTGAAAAAGAAACAGCAAAGTAATGCAGAAGTAAATTTAACTGAAAACTCCTTGATTAAAGTACAACTAAAGCCAGCATATATATTTTTAAGTAGTAAACCACATTAATGTTCCACATATCAAATATCATCAGATAATTAATCCTTACCTGAGCAAGAATTTATCATTGCAGTCTCTTAGCCACCTTCTGTGTTTCCTCTGCAGCATCCTTATAGTGATGCTAGGAAGAGCTTCACAGAGCTAGCACAATATTTCCTATTAGTGTCTCCCACTTGGAACTACATTTCCCACAATTCAGACAGCAGGCAAGGAACAAGCATGCCTAACAAGAAGGGTGATTGTCGGGACATAGGGATACCCTACAGTTTGATAGACACATTAGGGCTTGTGAAGGAAAGCAAACTTACGTCCCAGCCACGCTTCTGGTGATGTTACAGTGCCCAACACAGTAGGCCATTTGAGAACACCATGACACAATCGGTGACCACAACTTAATTTGAAAACAGAGGAAGCTGCACCATCACATGGCTAGACTAAGTGGACCTGTAAGCCCTCAGATGGTGGAATGTCATTTACTGTACATTTCTCACAAAGCTTCACATGTACTAAAAAAAAATGTACCTTCAATTCTGTCCACTATAAACCTCCTGTAAATTTTACAAAATCATGTTACTGTTTTATTTTATTAATTTTCAGAAAACTTTTCTTGCTCAAGTTTGAGAAGCCACATTGCCTTTCTCTTGCTGGAAAGGTTACAGAGAAGTTCACCTTTGGAACATGTTGCATGCAGTTTTAGGGTGGAACAGGGTAACGTTCCAGTATCTACCCATCCCACCCTCGCTGTGGCAGCAGACGGGGATCTTCTGATTGCAACAATTGAAACCAATTTGAAAGCCACCCACATGGCCATGTAATTCATTCATGGTTTCCCACGATGCATCTCTTTTAGCTTTGGGGGGGGGGGGGGAATGATGAGGCAACCAACTCTACAAAGTGCTGTGGGACGAAAAAGCCTGAGGGACTGACAAAAAGTCTCTCCCCACATCCCACTAGAGAGCAGAGGGCAATAGAGATAATCTGCACTGAAAGGCAATATTAAAGAACAAAGAAAAAAACAACAGCTTAGCCAGAATAAAGATTAAGGCTTCCAGCATCTATTTGACTAACGCATTTTACAGAAGACAAGCTGCCAACCAAACTCAGACTGGTATTAAAGCCAAAAGCAACCATTTATGCATTTGTTTCTTTTTAGACTTTCTTTGCCTTATTTGAATCAGTTCTCTGGAAAATTTAGCAGTTCGAGGGTTGAAACAAACAATTTACCATTAACAGGGGTGCTTACAATGATCAGTTTTTATTTACACTATTTATGTAAAACCTTTATCCCAAAAGCAAAAAAACGTTGCTTATCCTCTTAGCACCGCATGTACGTAAATTTGCGTTCATGGCTTGAAGGGGTTAAACCGGCAGATACAGGCATTACTTTGGTACCATTTTTTAGCGCCAGAGGTTGGCTTTTTAATGATAACAACCGATGTGGCTAAAAGCCAGATTTGGCTTTGATCAGGTCTCCAATGTAAAAACCTAAAAGCAACGCCACAACATCACTTCCGGTTTACTTGGCAGCCAATGGCGCAGATTAAAAAAAAAAAAATGACAGTATTCAGAATCGCTGATTTTGGTGATCTGAATACTTTTAAGTGCAAAAAAGGGCTTTGTTTTTTTTTAGACTCCCGATCCCTCCATAAAGAGTACCTGTGACCACATATTACTGTCACAAGGGATGTTTGCATTCAGCAAAGTGATCAACATTTATATACATTTTTTTAAAGGGACAATGTAGGAAAAAAAAGAAATAAAATAAATAAGAAAAAAAAATGTTCAAAATTTTAAAGTGCCCCCGTCTCCGCGTGTTCAAGCAGCAAAGAAAATGCATATGTAAGTCACGCCTGCAAATGTAAATGGTGCTCAAATCACACGTTGAGGTATCACCAGAGAGCAATAATTCTAGCAGAAGACCTCCTCTAACTCTAACTTGGTAACCGTGAATTTTTTTTTTTAAGCGTTGCCTATGGAGATTTTTAGATACCCTAGTTTGTCGCCATACCAAAGCAAGACATGTTAGGTATCCATTTACTTGGTGTAACATCATCTTTCACATTATACAAAGACTTTACTGTTTCTTTTTTAAATTCATGAAAGTGTCTTTTTTCCCAATAAATTGCATTTGAAAGACAGCTGCACAAATACCCTGTAACATAAAAAATTGCAACAATCGCCATTTTATTCTCTAGGGTGCTAAAAATATATAATGCTTGGGGGTTCTAAGTAATTTTCTAGCAAATTTTCTTACAAAAGTGGCAACTAGAGTTTGGCTTTAATTTGTTAGATGATCTAAATCTGCTAGTACATCTTACACTTCACCAACAACCCCCCCCCAGACAATGACATTGCTGCTATCCAAAAGGTGCCCCGTGCTCCTTAATCCAAGTAAAAACAGCAGGGAAAAAAAAAACATAAAGAAAACTAATGCAGCCACCATATCGAATGATTGATAGGTGGCAATAAATTACACTTATTGGTTATGGGTTTAATGGGGGTTACATAGGAAAGCATTTCATAAAATTAAAAGGAGATTCAGCAGAGCTGAAAAGAGATATTCTACCTCCTTAACCACTTCAATAAAGGGCACTTATACCCCATTCCTGCCCAGACCAATGTTCAGCTTCTATTGCTCTCACATTTTGAATGACAATTACTCAGTCATGCAACACTGTACCCAAACACATTTTTTATATATTTTTTTAACACAAATAGAGCTTTCTTTTGGTGGTATTTAATCACCACTGGGGTTTTTATTTTTTTGTGACATAATTGAAACAGTAGAAAAAGTTTTGAAAAAGAAAAAAAAAAACCCCACTTTTTTTGGTTTCTATGATAACATTTTGCAAATAAGTATTTTTTGTTCATAAATTTGGGCCAAAATGTAAACTGCTACATATCATATGAAAATAACCCATATAAAAGTGTATATTATTTGGTCTGTGTGAAAGTTAAAGCGTCTACAAGCTATAGTGCCAATCATTAAAAATTGATCACACCTGATGTACTGACAAGCCTATTTCATTTCAGGCCCTGAAATGTCATTAAAGTACAAATGCCCCCCAAATGACCCATTTTTTGAAAAGTAGACAGTCCAAGCTATTTAGTAAGAGGCAACGCAAGTTTTTTGAGTTTGTATTCTTTTATTGCACACAATTGTCATAATAACAAGTTATTTCTCACACACAGCATAGTCATACTTCCAATTACACCAAAAAATACATTCTGCTACTCTTCCCGAGTATGGCGATAACACGTGTGTGACTTTTTACAGCCTGGCCACATAGAGAGGTTCAACATGCAGGGAGCACCATCATGCGTTTTAGCAGCATAAATTACACATCTTATTTTCTAACAACCTATTACACTTTTTAAGGCCCTGGAGCACCAAGACAACTGAATTACCCACAAAATGATCCCATGTTGGAAAGCAAACACCCTAACATATATTCTGTGTGGCATCATGAGTCTTTTGAACAGTTATTTTTTTTCCACAAGTCTTCAAAAAAACATGGGAAGAAAAGGAAAACAGATTTATTTTTTACACAAAGTGGTCAATTTATCAGATATTTCTAGCACATAGCATGTACATAGCAAAAATTCCACCCCAAAATACATTCTGCTACTAGTCCCAAGTATAGTGATACCATATGTGTGAGACTTTTACACAGTCTAGCCTCATAGAGCGGTCCAAAATTGAAGTAGTACCTTCAGGCATTCTAGGAGCATAAATTGCACATCTAATTTAATTTCTACCTATTACACCTTTGAAGGTCCTGGATGATTGATGATTTATGATTTCTTTTTATGATGAGGTAAGTAAAACCTTGGACAGAGGGGTGGCTGTGGACATGGTATACTTGGTCTGGTGAGAGGAGCTCCATCTCCCCAGGGCTGTCCTTGAAACAGAGTTCCTGGTAAGTCTAACTCCGGTTTTCTAGCCTACCTTTTGCTATGCATCATTATGGTGTTACCGTATATACTCGAGTATAAGCCGAGATTTTCAGCCTCTTTTTTGAGGCTGAAAGTGCCCCCTCGGCTTATACTCGAGTCACCGCTGTCTGACTGCTCGATCAGCGTACCGAGCAGACAGACGGCGGACATTAAAATTCAAAAGCCGCGCCTCCTTCTCCGCCTCCGCCTGTGATAGGCGGAACACTGAATTTCCCAGCAGTCAGTGTTCCGCCTATCACGGACATCCGTTCATTCTCATACTACGGACGAGTATGAGAGGATGTCCGTGATAGGCGGAACACAGGCTGCTGGGAAATTGAGTGTTCCGCCTATCACAGGCGGAGGACGGAGGCGCGGCTTTTGAATTGTAGAATGGCCGCCGAGAAGAGCGGCGATCCATCGGCACGACACGGGACGGAGGAGGCACGGGACGGAGGAGACACGGGACAGAGGAGGCACGGGACAGAGGAGGCTCGGGACGACGGCGGCTCGGGACGGAGGCTTGGGACACAGGTAGGCTGGACACACACACAAGGCTGCACGGACACACACAAGGCTGCACGGACACACACACACACACACACACACACACACACACACACACACACACACACACAGGGATGGATGGATGGATGGATGGATACACACACACACACACACACACACAGGGATGGATGGATGGATGGATGGATACACACACACACACAGGGATGGATGGATGGATGAATACACACACACACACACACACAGGGATGGATGGATGGATGGATACACACACAGGGATGGATGGACGGACACACACACAGGGATGGATGGATGGATGGACACACACACAGGGATGGATGGACGGACACACACACAGGGATGGACGGACACACAGGGATGGACAGCCATGTCTCACCCTCGGCTTATACACGAGTCAATAAGTTTTCCAGTTTTTTGGGGGTAAATTGGGGGCCTCGGCTTATATTCGGGTCGGCCTATACTCGAGTATATACGGTACTTTGTTATGTCTTTATAGTTTTAACTCATAATCTACAGTTTTTTTTGTTCCGTTTTGCTTTTTGATTTGTATAACCCATTTAAGAATCACCAGATCAATTGATATAAGATTATTATACCTTATACCTCCTGCTGTTAACACCTGTGTGTTCATATGCCTGTATTATATGTATAATTTGATTCCTCCTGTATTTAATTGTATTGTTACTGTACTGTCTGCCCTCATATTGTAAGGTGCTGTGCAAACTGTTGGCTCTATATAAATCCTATATGATAATAATTTGTACTGTATTTCGGTTAGGGCCACTGTCACTTCTTCTGTCTGCAACCCAGAAGGCTGTGTGAGCCACCCAACCTGTCCTTGGCATCCAAACATGTCATTGGTTAGTAGGATGTGGGTAAGTGGGCCCACACAGCATTCTGGTTTGCAGATAGGAGCAGAGAGGAGGAGAGAGCCAGAAGAAGGTGGAGGTTGTGATCTCTCCTTCCTCTCTGTACACAGGAGTCAACGGAGGGTTTTATGTAATTTTGCTGCGGCACCCCAAGTGGAAGAAACTAGCTTATGGTACTGATACTTCAAAGATCCCATCATACTTTAATGTAAATGAATGAACATGCTAAGCATTCAATAACACATTTACAGCCCATAATCCGACATGATTTAAAACCGTTTCAGTGATATATGCAAGTAAAGTGGAATTCCAGGCTATAATAAAAAATATAATTTCACTTTAGAACTTACAGCTAGATATACATTATCGCTGTTTGAGGGGAACAGCTCAGTAGATTCCGTACGATGGGTTATATTGCTACTAGGGATGCACCGAATGGGTTTTTTGGTGCCGAAACCGATACCAAAAATAAATCTTCCTTGAACCCTGAAAACCAAAACCGATACCGAAACAGCACTGATACCGAAATTGACTGTTTTTAAAAAATATTTTTATACAGCAGATGGTCAGAGACTGGGGACATGCTACAGGAGATGGTCAGAGACTGGGGACAAGGTACAGGAGATGGTCAGAGACTGCAGACATGGTACAGGAGATGATAAGAGACTGCAGACATGGTACAGGAAATGGTCAGAGACTGGGGACGTGGTACAGGAAATGGTCAGAGACTGGGGACATGCTACAGGAAATCAATACAGCCTTACCAGTGCCCATCATATGCAGCGTCACTGTTCCCAGCAGCTTACCAGTGCCCGTCATGTAGCCTGCCTGTGCCTCACCAGTACATATAAAAACACACACACATCTAAACAAACACACATGTACACATATAACACACAAACATACACACACACATATAAACATACACACAAATAACACACACGAATAATAATACAAATAATAATAATATATATATATATATATATACAGTGCCTTGCGAAAGTATTCGGCCCCCTTGAACTTTTCAACCTTTTGCCACAAGTGGGACACAATTGTGAAGTGGAACGAAATCTATTGGATATTTTAAACTTTTTTAGCAAATAAAAAACTGAAAAGTGGTGCGTGCAAAATTATTCGGCCCCTTTATTTTCAGTGCAGCAAACTCACTCCAGAAGTTCAGCGAGGATCTCTGAATGATCCAATGTTGTCCTAAATGACTGATGGTGATAAATGGAATCCACCTGTGTGTAATCAAGTCTCTGTATAAATGCACCTGCTCTGTGATAGTCTCAGGGTTCTGTTGAAAGCGCAGAGAGCATCATGAAGACCAAGGAACACACCAGGCAGGTCCGTAATACTGTTGTGGAGAAGTTTAAAGCCGGATTTGGATACAAAAAGATTTCCCAAGCTTTAAACATCCCAAGAAGCACTTTGCAAGCGATCATTTTGAAATGGAAGGAGTATCAGACCACTGCAAATCTACCAAGACCTGGCCGTCCCTCTAAACTTTCAGCTCAGACAAGGAGAAGACTGATCAGAGATGCAGCCAAGAGGCCCATGATCACTCTGGATGAACTGCAGAGAACTACAGCTGAGGTGGGAGAGTCTGTCCATAGGACAACAATCAGTCGTACACTGCACAAAAGCCTTTATGGAAGAGTGGCAAGAAGAAAGCCATTTCTCAAAGATATCCATAAAAAGTCTCGTCTAAAGTTTGCCACAAGCCACCTGGGAGACACACCAAACATGTGGAAGAAGGTGCTCTGGTCAGATGAAACCAAAATCAAACTTTTTGCCCACAATGCAAAACGATATGTTTGGCGTAAAAGCAACACAGCTCATCACCCTCAACACACCATCCCCACTGTCAAACATGGTGGTGGCAGCATCATGGTTTGGGCCTGCTTTTCTTCAGCAGGGACAGGGAAGATGGTTAAAATTGAGGGGAAGATGGATGCAGCCAAATACAGGACCATTCTGGATGAAAACCTGTTGGAGTCTGCAAAAGACCTGAAACTGGTACAGAGATTTATCTTCCAACAAGACAATGATCCCAAACATACAGCAAAATCTACAAAGGAATGGTTCACAAATAAACGTATCCAGGTGTTAGAATGGCCAAGTCAAAGTCCAGACCTGAATCCAATCGAGAATCTGTGGAAAGAATCTGTGGAAAGAGCTGAAAACTGCTCTCCATCCAACCTCACTGAGCTCGAGCTGTTTTGCAAGGAAGAATGGGCAAGAATTTCAGTCTCTCGATGTGCAAAACTGATAGAGACATACCCCAAGCAACTTGCAGCTGTAATCGCAGCAAAAGGTGGCTCTACAAAGTATTAACGCAAGGGGGCCGAATAATTTTGCACGCCCCACTTTTTATTTTTTTATTAGTTAAAAAAGTTTCAAAAATCCAATAGATTTCGTTCCACTTCACAATTGTGTCCCACTTGTTGGTGATTCTTCACAAAAAATAAAAATTTTATATCTTTATGTTTGAAGCCTGAAATGTGGCAAAAGGTTGAAAAGTTCAAGGGGGCCGAATACTTTCGCAAGGCACTGTATATATATATATATATATATATATATATATATATATATATATATATATATGTATGTATATATACGTATATATATATATATATATATAGTCTTTTTAAAAATTGTCAGCTGCAGCTCTGTACCTTATTCTCCATACTGGGTACTGCACTCCAGGGGAAGGCAGAGAGCACAACACACACTGCTAGATGCCTCTCCCTTGCTTTCACTTTCATAGTAAACAGTGTGCCCGAGCTCCTGCACAGCCGATTTACACATCGGCTGAGGAGTCATATGCAGACACCGCTGGGGAGAGGGGGACTTTACAGCGAGACCCCACGGGCGCCTGCAGCATGGGTGAGGAGGGAGGTGAGGAGGAGAGACTAAAGATGGAATGACATCCCCATGATGGGCAGGGCCAATCCCAGCAGGCCCCGCCCCATTTTTGGCACCAGTATCGGTGAAAATTCTCTTTTGGCTTTTTGCCAAAAGGGCCATTTTCGGCCGATATGTTTCGGCGGCCGAAATTTCGGTGCATCCCCAATTGCTACACACAGGAGGATTTAGACAACATGTTGAACAACGTGTGCGTGTGTGTGTTTTGTGTGTGTGTGTGTGTATGTTGTGTGTGTGTGTGTGTATATATATATATACATATTATATATATATATATATATATATCCCCCACAATTATGCCAGTGTTGTGTAGTGACTTAACCATTTCCATACCGGGCCATAGTAAAATGACCTCGGGAGGAGCAACACTCCCATCCTGGGTGGGCATCATATGGGGCCTGCAGGGTGGCAATCATGGATGAGGACACAGCCCATCCCAGATCAACATAAAGAGCTAATAAAAATGTCTCTCTACCATGTGACTGGCTGTGTCCAATCACAGCTGGTCACATGCACTGTCCTTGCGTACGACACTCGTCCTGACCCTAGGGGCATGCAGAGCGCCGATCAGGGACAAGGCTTGTCACCCACACACAGCCCATCCCTGATCGCGGTAAAGAGCCAATGAAATATAACAATCACAGCCGGTCACAGAATGTAAACCGCGGTAACGAGCTGTTATCAGATTGCGTTAACAGCTCACTACCAGTTACAGTGCACACCAACACACACTGATTGTTCCCCGAGTAATAGAGAGAACCTGTCACTAGCCCATCAGAGTACTGGATTACCTGTCACAACCCCTTATATTACCCTGCCACCTGTCACCAGCCCATCAGAGTACCTGAGTACCTGTCACCAGCCCATCAGGTACCTATCTGCAGGTACTTGCTGGGTGTTTGCTCTATGTGGTCTTTTATTAAACTCTCAAGTATCTTCCTGACTATAGAAGTTAAAGCGGTTGTAAACTGATGCACATTTTTTTTTCCCTTACTTGCAAGGCAAAGACATAATGTGCTAGTATGTATCACATACTAGCAAATTATATGAAACTTAACTGAAAAAGACGCCTTCTAGGGATGCAATGTCATCGCTGGAGACAGCTTCCATCTTCACCTGTCTTGCTTCTGCATTGGCAGACTCCGGCTCTGTGACTGGCCGGAGCCGCGATGATACCACGCGTATGTGCATGGAAGCAGCCGGTCATGGCTCAGGGCTCTGAAAGAATGGCATGGGTGGCTGTTCCTTCAAAGCACATGTGTCAGTGATGTCACCAACTGCATGTGCAGTAAATTACGTTTAGGAGATATTTACACCACCTATAGGTAAGCCTTTAAACTAACAGGTCTATAGTTACTTGGTAAAGGCTTTGATCCCCTTTTAAATATAGGCACCACATTGGTCCTATGCCAATCCAGTGGTACTATGCCAGTCATTAGAGTCCCTAACAATTATAAACAACGGCATTGAAATGACAGAGCTCAATTCTTTTAAAATCAGTGGGTGGATGCCATCTGGTCCAGGTGATGTATCCACCTTTATTCTGTCTAAATATTTCCAGACCATTTCACTTTTGAGCCATTGTGGATCATTTGGGGCTGTGTCAATACCATCCCCATTATAGGCATGAGCTCCCCCATGCTCCTTTGTATATATAGAACTGAAGAAAGTATTTAATAAATGTGCCTTCTCTTTGTCCCCAGTCACCTATTATACATTATTTTGCAAAGGGCCTACATGCTCAGATCTGACCTTTTTACGAATAATATAATTGGGGGTTTGTCCTACTATGTTTTGCAATCTGTCATTCATTTTGAATTTTTTCTTCTTTGATTTCCTTATCACATAATTTGTTATATTCTTTGGAACATTTAAACGATGGTAGTGTTCCTTCCTTTTTATATTTTTTAAAAGCTCTTTTCTTATTAGTTATAGTTTTTTTTTTTTTTTTGCTGTGAGCCCTATGTGTTTTATTTTTAGCCTTTTAGACTTATTGCCCATGGGAATATACTTTTCAGTGAGTTCACATACAGTCTGTTTGAGGAATTACCATTTCTGTTTTGTGTTCATCAATGCCAATATTCCCTCCCAGTCTAAAGGCCCGTACAGAGGATACAAAAATCAGATGGGAAAATTCATACAGTGAGCTGTCTGCGGATTTTCCGATCGTTAGTACGGTGCTTTCGACAGCCAATTTCCCTTTTTCGTCAGACAAAAGCTGGATGAGCAGACTAGTACATTTTTGACGAACGACAGCTCAACGTCTGATTTTCGGATGGTGATTACAGAAATCATCTCAGTACAGTCGAAAGTACAAACACGCATGATCGGAATGAAGAGACGACCCAGAAGAGTTTGGTCTTGTAAACCACCGTTTGTAATCTAGAATTACCATTTGTGACGTGGCAATTGATGACATGTCAAAATGCAGCACACATTCTCATCTTCTTTAATGTGATAATAATGAAGTCGCTTTGCTGGTGATGCTGATGTAGTTATGCCAAACGTATTTTAAAAGCCATTTGTTTTGTAGTGATATAAATAATATTATGGTGGTTGTTTCGATTTTTTGCAGACGTTACCACAACACCATTAACCCTGAGTTTTTTAAGATCAAAGATGCAACTATGTTGGTGTCCTTTGTTAATTTTCCATTGTGTTGCTTTTAATGTAAGTGCCTAATCCCAAACTGTCATTTGAAGATCAGGAATGATCTGAAAATTGCAAATCAACGTTTAGACTTCTACTAATATCAAATTAGCAGAAGGGGCCCAAAGGGTGGCGCTCGAGAAATTAACTTCCTCTTTACACTTTACGTCACTACAATTCGTGGATAGTTAGAATGCTAGACAAAATCCTGTACACACGCTTTTGACAAAAATCAGACGCTGGGTTGTACGACAATCAAACCGTGTCTACGGGGCTTAAGTCTAGGAGAGAAGCCCTCATCCTTCCAAAATTTGCTCTTAAAGTTAGGTGTTTTTAGATTTCCAGTATGAGTTTGTTGCTTACAGCTAACATTACATGAAATCATGTTATTGTCACTGCTATGCTCTTTTATAGAAACATTAGTAATAAGCTCTGCATGGTTTGATATTACCAGGTCCAGCAGAGCATCATTTCTAGTTGGGGTCTCAATGAACTGTGCCATAAAATTGTCTTGGAATAGGTTTATAAATGTTTGTCCTTTAACTGTGCCTGCAGTGCCATTACGCCAGTCAATTTCTGTGTAGTTAAAATCCCCCATTATTATCACCATCCCAGTCCTTGCAGCCCTTTCTATCTGTGCAAGGAACCGAGTCTCCACCTCCTCATTAATACTGGGAGGTTCCTTTTATATGTAGACCACTATGCCCTTTCCAGAGCTGTTTGTTACTAGAACTGCCTTTTCATTACCTTTCTCTCTCACAATGTTGTTTTAAACAATTGTATTGTTCACACTGAAACTTAACAAAAATTGTCAATTATAAAAAAAATAAAAATACTGGGAGGTCTATAACGAACTCTGATGATTATCTTTGTAGTACACACATCCATGTACAGTTCCACCCATAATGCTTGAGGCCCATCGCACTTTCCATCAACTCCTCTTTCACACTCACTTTGAAATCACTTCTCACACTTTCCGAAAGAGAGCATAGCCAGAAATATTAATAGCCCAGTCTCTGCAGATGACAGACTACCTGAACAAAAAAGTGTTCTAATAGAATGGTTAGAAGAAAAAACAGTGTACAAAGGGTTTTGCTGTGATGTTGAAGTTTAACACTCCACAGAGTAAAAGAATTACTTTTAAATTATTATTTTAAGTAGATCTGGCTGATTAGGTGTTCATGTGTTAGAATTTCTTCTGCTATCTCACTGACATGTGCTGATTGAGAATATTTATTAGAAATAAAAACATTTATCTAACTAAAACCAAATTTCGTTCAGCTTAGATTGCTCCTAAAACAATTTTGTCCTCAAAATGCACCCTAGATCCCTGTCGCAGGCCCCACTTAGCAGCCACATTATGTTTCTTGCTGTGTCAGCAGCGGCTGTATCGTTTACTTATCGCCGCACTAAATCGGCAGCCCCTGTGGTTTTCTTATGAGAGAAATCCACTTTGGAGTCAGGTTATTGCTAACTTATGCAGCTAAATCTTCCTGATAAAAACTGCTGTCGGGAAGCGTGACACCTGCAGTAATAAAAACATAAGACGGCAGGGGTTTTATGTTGTACTCTTGGCACAAGGAATATAAACGCACAGTGACCAGGAAACTAGGGAATAGAACAAAATTGAAAACTGCATTGTTAATGGGTCAGTTGAATATATACACAGAATGACCTACCAGCAGCTTTGTTAAAAAATTGCTTACAAACCAGCACCCTGCAGCCAGCAAAAGAAAAAAATGCATTCCCTGTTCTATCTCAAGTAAAGGTAATTTCACACCAAAACACTTTTCCATGCAAGTTTCACACATATTAAAGTAAACCTTCCTGTATTCTTTGTACCTATAGGTAAGCCTAGAATAAGGCGTACCTATAGGTACTGTAAATATCGCCTAAACTTGTACCGTTTAGGAGATAATTACTGATTATGTAATCGGTGCATGTGCTCTGAAGGAACGCCCGCTGGTGCCGTTTCTTCAGGCCAGTGTGCCGTGACCGGCGGTTCCCGTGCGCATAAGTCACAGAGCAGGAGTCCGTAGACCTGGAAGGAAGAAGGGCGAAGATAGATGCGGCTCCAGCGAGTACGACGCGGGCTTCGTTTGCAGGTAAGTGTCACATAATGTGCTAGAAAGCAATGCATACTAGCACATTATGCCTTTACTTTGCAGGGAAGGAAAAAAAAAAAAACAGGAGTTGACTTCCTCTTTAATAATACTGTGTTTAACGGGCCAGTGCATATGGAACAGCAAAGGAAAAAAATAATAAACTCCTACCGTTTTTAATATGTTTAGATATTTTTAATATCCTTTTTTGTTTCAATGGTTTTTATTTCAAATTTTCATATTTTCCATAGTAAAACAGAAGTACACAATAAACAGTTTCGTACTGGTATTAACAGCACCACTATCCATAACAAATATGAACTTTCTATAATATGATAATGCCAGTTTACCTCCTGAGAGGTAATTTATGATTTTATTGCTGTGTTTAAGTTTTTCAGGTGGGGTATATGCCTAGATTAAATTTACATTCTTAGATTTCGGCATTATGACCCTCAATTTTTTTTTGCCAGATCAAATAAGGATGGCAGGAAGAGGTAATTGTACCTAAAGAGAGATAGGTTGAGAAAGAAAGGAATAAGGAAAGAGTTAGAGTTTTAGAAAGTGACCCCTGTACCCGATTCTCGTCGCCCCCTTTACAATGATATAGTCCTGAGATCTCCCGTTAAGTACCAGGTTTAGGGTCTCCATATTTTTTCAAACTGTTGCATTTTATCATGTAAGATCGTAGTCATTAGTTTGTTAAGCATGATCCAGGAGACTTTGTATTTGAGTTGATCGAATGGCACCACTGCCGATTTCCATGATTTAGCTATTGTAATTTTTGCTGCTGTAAAACTTTATAAGACACCTTTGAGGTTTTGAAGTTGAATCTATCTCGGCACCTAGCAGTGCCTATTTTGGGGATTTAATTAAGTTTACCTGGGTGAGGGTGTATATAAAATTGTACCCCCTGATCCAGTAGCGTCTCACCTTAGGGCACTGCCACCATATGTGATAAATCGTCCCCAGTTGTCCGCAGTCCAGAAAGCATCTAGGGGATGCCTCGGGTATAAAGGCCACCAGTCTTGCTAGAACCATATACCATCTCATTAAAACTTTGAAGTTTGCTTCTATTAATGAAGTATTTATGATGGATTTTGTGCCCCCTCTGGGCTATTTTGTACCACTTGTCCAGCCCAATACCCTCCCAGAGGTCAGCCTCCCATCTCTTCATATAGTCCAACTTTTCAGTACAATTTGTGAGGACTGTGTACATTTCAGAGATATGGCCTCTGATCTTATCATATTGTGTGCAGAAGTATCCCATAGCGGTCATCGTAACTATGTCTGAATTGTTGGATATTGTAGACAAGAAATGCGCTGCATGTATCTATAGAGCTCTGAGATCAGTAACTGGTGCTTGTCCTCTAGTGCCCTTCTGATTAGGATGCCCCTAAGATCGCACGTATCTACTATTCTCAGTAGACCCTTGTTCATCCACCAATCAAACTTTCTGGGAGAGAGGCCCAGGGTGAATCTCATGTTCCCCAATAGTGGAGCTAAAGTAGTATGTAAGGATTGGAAGTTGTGAGATTTAAGTAATCTGTCCCGAATGCTCAAGGAGATAAAAAGTGCTGGGCATAGAATCGGGGGTCTCTGCTTGGGAGACAACCAAAGAATGGAGGAGATTGGGTGTGTCTTACAGGCTTTTGCTTCTATCCACATTCAAATTGGATGTTTATTGCTTGTGTTCAGAGATTGAAGTTAGAGCAAAAATAAGTAGTCAAAAAGCACAAAAGTGGGGGCGTGGCCTGGACGAGGACCGAGATGGACGCCTAACTAGTGAGCTCCCGCGTTCCGGGGAGATTTTGCCTGCTCACACGGGAGCCTACCGCCTTTCCCTGCTATGCACAGGTCCACCAGGAGCTCGTCTATCTCCCGTACCCCTAAGGAGTCCAGGAACTCGCAAGGGAGACACATCCCGGATATTTTCCGGTCACAGAGGCACCAGGCCTACGAGCCTTCGCAGGCCCAATCCCCGGCCCCGCCTGACGTCGCACCGCCGGATCCCATGCCTGGAGCTTCCGTGCCCGGCTCTGGAGGAGCCCTTCCCCCGAGCCTTCTTGACCTGGAGAAAGTGGCTCAGGACATCAAATGCACGGTAACAGCTGCAATTGCCGATCTTAAGGCGGACTTGTTGGCAGTAGCACACCGCATGGACAATGTGGAACAGACCGCCCAGACCCACGCCGCAGCCATTCGCCAAGTACAATCCGCCTATGACTCCCAGCTATCCCAAGTTTTCGAGCTTCATAGGCACGTCGAGGATCTGGATAATCGCGGACGGAGGCATAACATCCGGGTGCGGGGGGTCCCCGAAACCATTACTCCCGAAGCTATCCAATCCACTCTGTGCGCCATATTCAATGACCTCATGGAGCGGCCGGCGGATTCCCCCATTGATATGGAAAGGGCTCATCGTGCCCTTCGCCCCCCGCCCAGAGATTCTGATCCACCCAGGGACATTATATGTGCACTTGTGAATTTTCCTCTCAAGGAGGAAATCCTCCGAAAGGCGCGCTTGAGGGGCCGTATTGTATTTAATGGGGCGGAGGTGAGACTCTTCCAAGATCTTTCGCAGATCACTCTGCAGAATAGAAAGGCACTTCGCCCGTTGCTGGAAGCCCTGCGCTCCAGGAACATTCAGTATCGCTGGAGGTTTCCGTTTGGACTGTCCGCCTCCGCCAGAGGACGCTCTGCCCTCCTACGCACCCCAGAGGATCTTCCTGCCTTCTGCGACCAACTCGACCTGCCTCACGTCGAACTTCCGGACTGGTACGCAACCTTCTTCCCGACGGAACCATGGCGCCCTGTCTCCCTCAATCCATCGCCAAAAGCCGCTCGTCAGAGATCTCGCCACCGTCGTCCAGACCCGATGTCTCCCAATGCCCGCCAGCCACGCCGAGAACTGCGTCAACGCAGCCCCTCACCGCCGCTGGCTCGGGGTGGCGCCCAGGAGATTTGACTGAAGCAGAAGTTGCCTGAGTCTGGCCTGGAGTGAGTACCTTTCCCCATGTCCCCCATGCTGCTTCCCCCGAGTCTTTCCTGACTTGCCCCGTCTCCCCTCCTTTCCTACATCACCCTGGCCGTTTGCCTGTTGCCGCCCGCCTCCACGCTCCCCAGTGACTCTTCAGGTCTTCTTACGCCACTTCTACTGCCCCTCGCCTCACTGTCACGACACCCTCCATCCCCGGACTTTGGGACACCTCTGCTGAGGGAGGCCTCTCTGACCCTACTGTGGCCCGGGAGCAGACTGTCCCTGCCTGACTCTCACCGGATTGTCCCCGTGGCGTTATCCGTACGCTCCAGCTGGATACCTCCTCCCGGGAAGCATGCTGTCTCCCACTTCAACCTCATGCCTGATTTGTCCTCTCCCCCCTAGCCCCCCCCTTCTCTTCTACGGACCTGGATTGTAAATCCCCAGTTGCTTTCCACCTTTCTTCCCCCCCTCTCCCCCCCCGCGAAGGGGCCCTGCGGAACTTGCCTGGCTTCACGCTTTACGGGGGGTATACCCCCAGCCCTGTTTCCCTTCCTTCTGGTTGAATCGCTCATCGGATGCCCCTCATATCGCTTGGATAAATACGGGATAGATTCGACCACATGATTTTTTTTTTTTTTTTCTCTGTAGCTTGCTCGTGTCTAACAGATTGTGAAACAAATCTTGTCTTCTTTTTGATACGCTCCTGCCTTTGGGGTTGCTCTGTTTTATACTCGCTGCCCCCCTCCCTGGTTCCCTTCTTCTCTCCCCCTCTCCCCCCTCCCCTCCTCCCCCCCCCCTCTTCCCCCCCCCCCTCTTCCCCCCCCCCCCCTCTTTCCCCCCCCCCTCCCCTCCTTCCCCCCTCCCCTCCTCCCCCCCCCTTCCCTCCCCCCTCCCCCCCCTTCCCTCCCCCCTCCCCCCTTCCCCCTCCCTTCCCCTCCCTTCCCTCCCCCCCCCCTCCTCCCCCCCCTCCCGCCCCCCCTCCCCCCCCCCGGGGGACGGAGGTGCTCAGCTGAAACCCCTTTTTGGGTTTCTCCATCCCGGCTCAGCAACCTGAAGTTGTCACTTTACTTCTCTTTATGTTCTATTGCAATGTTCATTGTGTGCGGTTGTGAAATTGTTTATGCCCTGTGGCCCAGAGTCTGATCGCCTGTTTTCTTGTTTTTGCCATTATTTTTCATTGCTTTATTGTTTGACTATTTTACTGCAATGTTATCTCGCTAACTTTACTCAACAATGTGCCTTCTTCCCTTACAGGATCTCCTTATATCGGTAGGCTCCCTCATACGCTAGGTTCCTCCCCGGTGTGGGTGAGGTCCCCCCTTTTCTTTTTTTTTATCAGCACTTAGATCCCCCGGATCGCGGTCGTCCTGCGACCCTCGTCTTTTCCACTGTCCCCACACAGCAGTCTCTTTGAGACCCGGCTGATATACCAGACTTTTCCACCCGTCCCTCTAGGTAGACAGCTGGTCTGGTTTTACCTCTGGTTTTTTCTGTTTTTGTCCCCTGTTGCCCTCCCCTGACCTACCCTTCCTTGCTCCTCCTGTTTCCTTCTTTCTCTGCTACTTCCTCCCCGCCTTCCGCCTTCCTCTTTACTTGACTCTTGGGGTGTGACCCCCCGCTTCACATTCCCCTGTGTGAGCTCTTTTTTCCGCCCGCCCAGCCCCTCATGATGCCACCAACTCCCGTGATCAACGCTCCTCTCCAACTGAAGTGTGTCTCCCTTAACGTGAAAGGGCTCAACCTGCCAGAAAAAAGATCTCAGGTGCTCTCGTCGCTAACTAAACTTAAAGCACACTTTATTTTCTTGCAGGAGACGCACTTTCGCTCTGATGCTATTCCCAAACTCTCGAATCATGTTTACAGGACGGCCTTCCATGCCACCAATCCTGCGGCTAAAACGAAGGGTGTGTCCGTCCTTGTCTCCAGGCACGCTAATTTCCACCTATCCGATTCTCTGGTGGACCCGGAAGGCAGGTATGTTTTCCTCAAGGGCACTTACGCTTCTACGCCAATCACGTTAGCTAACATTTACTGCCCAAACGAGCACCAAGTGACTTTCTTCCGCACGACCTGTGCCCTATTGTCCTCCTTCCAGAGCGGTCTACTTCTCCTAGCCGGAGACTTCAACGTTCCCCTGAATCCCCTACTAGACACGTCCACTGGGACGTCTTCTCTAACCTACAAAGCCCTCCGTCAGATCAAATCACACCTCCAAGCCTTATCACTACATGACGCCTGGCGCACCCTTTACCCTTCCTCTAAAGACTATACCTTCTTTTCTGCTCCACATCAAAAATACTCCAGAATAGACTTTTTTTTTCTGTCCCAAAAAGATCTTTCCCTTCTGCAACACTCTTCCATCGAACCTATGTTTCTTTCTGATCACCACCCTATCACCGTCACTCTATCCTTTCCCGAATCCTGCCCCAAAACCAAAATTTGGCGTTTCAACCCATCTTTGCTCAAAGACTCCCTCGCCCTGGAACGTATTCGTTCGAGTATCCGGTTGTTTTTCCAGGAGAACTCGGGGTCTGTGGCATCCCCGGTTTCTCTCTGGGAGGCCCACAAGTGTGTAATTAGGGGGGAATTGTTGGCTATCTCCTCCCAAGCCAAGAAGCAACATCAGGAGCGCGTGTCTACCCTCCGCTCGAAGCTGAAGGCGTTGGAGCTGTCCCATAAACTCTCTCACGCCCAGGCTACCCTTCAGGAACTGATCCACACCCGTACGTTGCTCACAGACGAGCTAGGTAAACGCACTAAACGGCGCTACGTCCTTGGCCAAAAGGTCTTTTATGAACACGGGAACAAATGCGGCCGCCTTCTGGCTCGCTCGGTTCAATCGACTAAGCCTTCCTCCACTGTTCACAACCTGAGGCGTCCCTCGGGATCCCTACTCACCAAAAATGAGGAGATAGCAAAGGAATTCGAGAACTTTTACACCAAACTGTACAACCTTCAACCACCCCTTCACGCCCACTCCGCAAGGGCGGCCCGTGATGCCGCTATCGCGGATTTTCTTTCCATACACAGCCCGACTCCCATTTCCTCCCTATGTGCCCAATCCCTGGAGGCACGGTTTTCCCCCCTCGAACTAGCTACTGCGTTGAAGCAAATGAGGGTTGGCAAGAGCCCGGGGCCGGATGGATTTTCCCTCCAATACTACAAGTCCTTTCTGGACACTCTCTCCCCTCATCTCCTACTCACATTTAATGCTCTAGCTGATCCGCAAGTCCGGTCGGACCAGATGCTAAAGGCCCACATTACTGTGATACCCAAGGAGGGCAAGGACCCGCTCCTTGTGGCGAACTACAGGCCAATATCATTGTTAAATGTCGACATTAAACTTTATGCAAAAATTTTGGCCAATAGGCTGCTTCCCCTGATTCCCGGTCTAATACCCAATGACCAGGTGGGCTTTGTCCCGGGCAGGGAGGCCCGGGACAACACAATCCGAGCCCTGAACCTTCACCATTGGCTCACTTTTTCCAAAACGCCCGGCTTTTTCCTCTCCCTAGACTCCGAGAAGGCGTTCGATAGAGTGGCCTGGGACTACATGCGTGCTGTTTTGTCAGCGGTGGGCCTAGGCGATCGCATGCTCGCTTCTATTATGGCTCTATATGCCAACCCCGCCGCGGCGGTGAGGGTCAACGGCCACCTATCGAACGCCTTCCCTATTACCAACGGCACCCGCCAGGGCTGCCCCCTTTCCCCTTTGATTTACATCCTCACTCTGGAGCCTCTTTTAAATATGCTCAGGACGAATCCAGACATCAGGGGGGTCTCGGTGAAGGGGAGAGAGTTCAAGGTCTCGGCTTTTGCCGACGACATCCTGCTCTCTCTGTCCGCCCCGCGCACTTCCCTCCCTTCGTTGCTTCGAGATTTGGAGGTTTTTGGAAAGATTTCCAACCTTAAAATCAACTATTCCAAGTCTCAGGCCCTAAATATTACCTTGCCCTCCCAGGAAGTAGTCCACTGTCAAGCTGCGTTTCCTTTCCAGTGGGAACGTACAGCTATCTCATACCTGGGCATTAAAATTCCTCACCACTTCTCGGACCTTTATTCCCTTAACTTTCACGCGGCTTTGGCCCACACCCAAACTTACCTCAAGGAATGGAATCACCTCAACGTGTCCTGGTTCGGTCGAGCGGCCCTCCTTAAAATGATTGTTCTACCCCGTTTCCTATACCTGATTCAAACCATCCCCATGGCTTTGCCCGGCGGCTTTTTTCTCTCTTATCGGAGGGCTTGCTCGGCCTTCCTATGGAAAAACTCCCCTCCAAGGATTAGTTATTCCAGACTTACTATGCCCAAATCTAACGGGGGGATTGCCCTCCCGGATTTGTATAAATATTATGTAGCCTGCCATCTCACTAGGATAGCAGATTGGAACATCCATTCCCTTGAAAAACTGTGGGTTTCTCTAGAAAATGCCTTCTCCCCTGCCCCTGTCCACCTCCTCCCCTGGTTGCTCCCGAAACAATGGCCCCCGTCTCTGGCCACTCACCCTTTTATCTATACTTCTCTGTTGCTATGCAAGAAGACCTCTACCTCCGTTCCCATTGCACCGTCTCCAGGCCCCCTGACCACGCTGCGAGGCAACTCTGACTTTCCTCCTGGGAACTCACCAAGCTTTCTTTTGCAGGAATGGCCCTTTGAGGACGTTCTCGCCTCACATTTTTTCCCAGGGGGTAAGATCATCTCTCTAGAGACTCTTCGAGGCCTATCCAAGTCCTCCTCTTTTTCATTCTGGACGTACCGTCAGGTCCGCCATTTCCTCTCTACCCAGGCTTCTTTGGAGGATTGGACAAGACCTCTTACCCCATTTGAGGATTTGTGCAACCGTAAGACGCCCCAAAAACATCTCGTGTCTCTCCTGTATGCCCTGGTTTCAGACTCGGGTGTCTCCACCCTGTCCCCCTCGCAATCCTCCTGGAACAAGGACCTTCCGACCCCTTTAACTATGGCGGATTGGTCTAGGGTGCATGAATACGCTCACAAGGGTTCACTCAATGTAGCCATTCAAGAGAATGGCTACAAAATTCTAACCAGATGGTACAGGACTCCATCCCTCCTCCACAGGTTCTCCCCCACTGTCCCGGAAGTCTGCTGGAGATGCAACGCTGATGTCGGGACGATGCTCCACATTTGGTGGACATGCCCGGGCATCCAGCCTTTTTGGAGGGAAGTTCACAGACTCATTCAAGCAGTTACCACTTACAACCTTGATTTCACACCGGCGCAGTTTCTCCTTCACCACACGTCCCTTTCTCGGAGAACCTATTTCAAATCCCTGGCTATGCACATGGTCAACGCCGCACGGCTATGTATTCCCAGACATTGGCGTACCGCCCACACCCCGACACTCGGCGAGTGGTTCGCGTCTATCTCCAGGATTGCTGGCATGGAAGAACTGATCCACATTTCTCAAGAAAGACTAGAAAAGTACTCCTTCACGTGGGCCTGTTGGTCTCACTTCACGACCACCCCTGAGTTTAAACGTCACGCCCCCCCTGTCTGAGCGCCGACTCCTTAGTGGAATCCGGCTGCTCACCCCCTTTTTGCCCCTTGGGTCTTTGATGCGGAGGGTCACGTCCCTCTCTTCTCTCTCTCTTTCTCTTCTTCCTCTTTCTTTCCCCCCCTCCCCTTCTCTTCCCCCCTTTCCCGTTCATCCTTGCTCCCCCCCCCCCTTCCCCCCCCCGGTAGGCGCGTCCGTTGCTTGGTCCTTGACGCCCTACTTCGCTTTCTTCCTTGGCCCGGACTTCGACTCTAGGTTGACTTGGGTGGGCGCTGGTAGCCACCCGAGACACCTCCCCCACCCCCCCCCCCCCCCCACAAAAAGTTCAATATAGTTGGATTTAGTGTTGTTATCACTGTAGCTGTTGGAACACTTTTTCTCACTTATTTGTTTGGCTGGCAGCCTCGGGAGGGTCCTTTTGGTCCCCCCCTTTGACATGTTCCTCTTCATTTTGATGCCTATCTCATTGTTTGATACCTGTATCTGTGTGACAACCTGTTACTGTTAATTTCTTTGCATTCCTTAATAAAAACTTTATGGAAAAAAAAAAAAAAAAAAAAAAAAAAAAAGCACAAAAGTATGTCTCTTTGGGATACTTGTATATTAGTATATTAGTCACCCGTAAAGTTCAACTTTTTGCTAGTTTTATTTCTCTTCATGGTGGCTGTGTCAGATAAGAGGAGATCTGTGCCACCCTTCCATCTCTGTAGCAACAGATAACTTACAACAGTGTGCTGAATTGCTCACTGTTATGAGCAAGAAATAAATTACATTTGTTGCAATTTGTACCTGAAGAGGGAAGCAGTGATAAGCTGTAGCTATGTAGTGATTCAAAATGGTTGCCTAAGTTTAGAGAAAGACCCAGAAAATATGCCATTGGAATATCCCATATAACCGCAATGCAAAGCCATTGAGACTTTAGTGTTCTACAGAGTTCTCTGCAGCAGGATAAGGAGCTCAGGAACTAATCAATATATATCTTTGACTGTGTGCTAGTCATGGCTGTCAGAGAGAAATTAAATTTCTAGTACCGAACCCATATGTATATAAAGGACAAGGAAAGAGAAAAGCACCACTGACTAAGTGTGGCAGATTATTAGCTCTCATAAAAACAAAATTAATATGCACACATAGGGAGTTATTTATGAAAGGCAAATCCACTTTGCACTACAAGTACAAAGTGCACTTGAAATTGCACTGAAAGCGCACTTGGAAGTGCAGTCGCTGTAGATCCGAGGGGGACACGCAAGGAAAATAAACAGCATTTTAGCTTGCACATGATTGGATGATAAAATCAGCAGAGCTTCCCCTCATTTCAGATCTACCCCTCAGATTTACAGTGACTGCACTTCCAAGTGGACTTTACGCTTGTAGTGCAAAGTGGATTTGCCTTTTCGTAAATAACCCCCATAGTGTGTGATCCATAAGGCAGCATGTAATGCAATTCCATTAGATGGCCAGCCCAGGCACTACCTCATGCAGATAGTCTTGTCAGGAACCAGAAGGGCCACTGTGAATTCCATGAAGATTGTAAGGGCACCAGAATAGCACCATGCTTAGGGAGATTGATGCAGCGTACACACGATCGGACTATCCAGCAGACAATCTGCCCGTTTGTGGGCTCCGGCTGAGTTTGTCTTTCCAAAAGTTCGGCGGACATAGAAAGAAGTTTTGACTCAAAATTTTCCGCCACCCCCCCTCTTGTCCCTGTCGTCTCCCTTTCTCTCCTAACCAGTCAAGGATCTCTTGGCTGGAGTGTTCGGCGCAAGCAGTGTGTATTGAGGGGGTGGGTTAGGTTGGGAGTATTGGGTTGGTTCAAAGGGTAGGGGTGTAATAACTTGAATGGTGTGTATAACTCTTCTTTTTACGCTAGATTTGACCGAGATGATGATGATGGTTTTAGCGAGTTGTAAAAGAAAAAAAGAGAAAAAAATAAATAAATAATTGTCCGCTGGACTCGGCAGTCCGGCGGACACCTGGTGTGGATTTAAAGGGGAACCCCTACGCGGAGAAATCCATAGAAGACCCTTATCCGAGCACGCAGCCCGGCCGGTCAGGAAGGGGTTGGGGATGAGCGAGCGCCCCCCAACCCCAAACCACCTTGTCCCCATGTTGATGAGGACAAGGGCCTCTTCCCAACAACCCTGGCCGTTGGTTATTGGGGTCTGCGGGCGGGGGGGCTTATTGGAATCCGGGAGTCCCCTTTAATAAGGGGGCCCCCAGATACCGGCCCCCCCACCCTATGTGAATGAGTATGGGGTACGATGTACCCCTACCCATTCACCTGGTGAAAAAAGTTTAAATAAAAAAACACCACAAGTTTTAAAACAATTTATTAGACAGTTCAGGTGGTCTTCTTCCGTATTGGGGGGTCTTCTCGCCGGACTCCTCCGTTATCTTCTGCTCTTTTACTAGCGGAGGAGCCTGGCTTTCTTCTTCGTCGTCGCCGTCCAGGGGTTTTCTTCTGACTTCGGGGTCTTGTCCTGCTCTTCGGTTCTTCTGCTGAGCCTCCACTATCTTCTTATAGCTCTTTTACTAGCATTGGCCCGGCCTTCTGCCGCCGGCGCCTTCTTCTTTTCTTCTTCCTTGCGATGCTGACATGAAGCTCTCTCTGGCCGTAATGGCAGGGATGTGTTGTGCAGCGACTTATATAGGGACATGACAGTCCCGCCGCGGATGCTGTGACATCATAATGGGGGCTGGGTCACCATGTGACATCACCTGGTGACCCCACCCCTTGTCCCTATATAAGTCGCCGCATAACGCGTCCATGCCATTGCGGCCAGAGAGAGCGACGTGTCAACATTGTAAAGAAGAAGAAGAGGAAGAGGAGGAGGAAGAAGACAGCGGCGACAGAAGACTGGGCTAGTAAAATAGCTACAAGAAGATAGCGGAGGCCCGGCACAAGAACCAAAGAGCGGGACAAGACCCCAGAAGAGTGGGACATGGGACAAGACCCCAGAAGAGCGGAACAAGACCGCAAAGTCAGAATAAGACCCCCGGACGGCGGGGGGCAACAAAGAAAAAAGCCGAGCTCCTCTGCTAGTAAAAGAGCAGAAGACAGTGGGGGAGTCCGATGAGAAGATCCCCCAAGACGGAAGATGACCACCGGAGCCGTCTAATAAATTATTTTAAAAACTTGTGTTTTTTTATTTACACTTTTTTTCACCAGGTGAATGGGTAGGGGTACATAGTACCCTATACTCATTCACATAGGGTGGGGGGGTGGTATCTGGGGGCCCCCTTATTAAAGGGGGCTCCCAGATTCCGATAAGCCCCCCGCAGCGGCCAGGCAGGGTTGTCGGGAAGAGGCCCTTGTCCTCATCAACATGGGGACAAGGTGCTATGGGGTGGGGGGGCCGCAGGGCCCCCCCTTCCCCAAAGCACCCCCCATGTTGAGGGCATGTGGCCTGGTACAGCTCAGAAGGGTGGGGCGCTTGCTCATCCCCACTCCCTTTCCTGGCCGGCTGGGCTGCATACTCTGTAAAGGATCTGCTATGGACTTTGGGGGAGCTCCACGCCGTTTTTTCACTTTTTTTTAGGGGTTCCCCTTTAAATCCATACCAGGTGATGGGGCTAGCGAGGTGTCAATCTCGCCGATGGAGGCAGTGACATTCACTTCCTTCGCTAGTCCCGGCTACCTGGAGCCACGTTCAAAATTAACGGACTTTTCTCCGTGAGTGGGCAACTCCATTCATTTCAAAAGTCAGGCTGACGTCCGCCGAACCTAGCCCGCCAGAAAAAGTCCGGTCGTGAGTGGGCAGGTCCGCTCATTCGGAAAGTCCGGCGGACCTCAGCTGCAAAGTGTGGCGGTTTTTTAAACCGCTGGATAGTCCGATCGTGTGTACACGGCATTACCCTCTCTATTTGTCCTGTTTAATGTCATCATTGAAAAGTATAAATACTGTAATTAAGAAAAACTAATTTTGGGTTGTCCCCAGAAAAGTAATAGAGGGGAAATCGTCTAATGGGGACACTGGTTCTGGTGACCTGAGGGTACCCAAGGGATTGTTTAAATTTGTAGGGGATTTCCTCTAGACTCCTGTTTTGGCTATGGGACAGAAAGTGAAGGGAACTATCCCTAATGACAATGTTGCATTTTTTTTATTGGTGGAAGAAGGATATTTACTGTATAGAAGTGTGTGATTTTTTTTATACTATTTTCATGCAACATTTGACAATTATAAAAATATTTTTTACCTAATTGAACTTTTTTTTTTTTGATACACCATGTGTGTCCTGTGAAATCAGCTTCCCTTGTATTCCAGTCACCATTTTTCTTTTGTATTAACAGTATATCTGCTACAGGGACCACACTGTGAGATGGCATATTTCTATGGTTTAACCATTTTAATTTTTAGCAATAACCATTTTAACTTTTAGCAATACAAACTGACAGGGGTTCTAATCCTTCTCCACTGTATCCCTCCCACTGAATATAATGTCATGACATAAAATACTGAATGGTTTCATGAGATAAATACCTCATATTTTGATGACATACTAATGCTTTATTTTAGTAGCTTTTTTTGTGAACAGCAATTAAAAAAAAAAAGAACAAAAAAAAAACACTAAGCTATTTTACCTCAGATTTTAAAGCAGAAAATAATTCTTCATGAATTGAGCCCCCTGTTCCATAGCCAAAACAGAAAGTAAGAGGAAATCCCTCCAAAGTCAGAAAATCTCAGGGTGCCACCCAAAACTAGTGCCCATATTGGAAGATTTCCACTTTATTACTGTTCTGGTATCAACCCAAAATTTGGGATTTTCTTTTACTTTAACTTCCAATGATAATGGTTTGCTTTACCTCTTTTTATTAAACTTTTATATAAACACAAGACATTACATAACATTCAAAAATATATGTGAATAATTCCTAGAATGTGCCTACTACAAAACAAACATTTTAAATCTTCCATAAAATACATATAATTCCTACATTTTCTCAGTGTCCCTCCTCATAAAAAGAAAAAAAAAATGGAGGGGGGGATGTTACTAATTGAGAAGAGAGCTGGTGGATCCCCTTTTATGGAAATCCCTCTGGCTCTGTCCACCAATACCGTTCCCTCCCCCCAAAATCTCCAACCAACAAACTCACTATATACAAACTAAAACACTCCCCATTACAAACCGTGAAAAAACAAAAATATCAAAAAATTTGTGTGTTGTGAATTATTATTTTTTTTTTAATTAACCACTTGACCACAACACTGTACCATAAGAAATTGGTGTCCTTTTTTCACACAAATAGAGCTTTTCTTTGGTGGTATTTAATCACCGTTGAGTTTTTAATTTTTTGCGCCATAAAGTAAAAAGACTGAAAATTCAGTAAAAAAAAAAAATAATAATTTTTCTTTGTTTCTGTTATAAAATTTAGCAAATTTGTATTTTTTCTTTGTAAATTTTGGCCAAAATTTATACTACTACATATCATTGGTAAAAATAAGTACAAATTGGTGGATATTTGGCCTTTGTGAAAGTTATAGAACCCACAAGCTATGGTGCCAATATCTGAAAATTGATCACACCTGAAGTACTGACCGCCTGTCTCATTTCTTGAGACCCTAAGGCCCCTTTCACACAGGACGGATCAGTAATGATCTGCCCCGTGATGATCCACTCACTCAGTAGGGATGGATCGCTCAGTTTTCCCCGCTGAACCGGCGGCGGATAGGGCGGTCCCGGAACACTGTGCAGGGACTGCCCTGTCAGCTCTCCGTTCTCCTCTATGAGGGATCGGATGAACACAGACCGTCTGTCCGTGTTCATCCAATCCGCTCTGCAGACGGATAGAAAAATAGGATTTTCCTCCATCTGCAGAATCGGACAATTGGGGAGGCGGACAATAGCGGGTGTCTGCAGATGTTCATCCGCAGACATCCGCTATCCCATAGGGATGCATATATGTCCGTATTTCATCCGCAAACAGATGGATGAAATACGGACAGTGTCCGTATGTGTGAAAGGGGCCTAACATGCCAGAAAAGTACAAATACCCCCATAAATTACCCCTTTTTGGAAAGAAGACATTCCAAGGTATTTAGAAAGAGGCATGTGTGTTTTTTGAAGCTGTCATTTTTTCCCACAATTCTTTGCAAATCAAGATAACTTTTTTTCTTTCACAAAATTGTCATATTAGTAGGTTATTTATCACACACAGCATATGCATACCACAAATTACACCCCAAAACACATTCTGCTATTAATCCCGAGTATGGCGATACCACGTGTGAGACTTTTACACACAATGGCCACATACAGAGGCCCAACATGCAGGGAGCACCTTCAGGCATTCTGGAGCACCCAGGAAAATTCTGACATTTCTCTCCTACATGTAAAAATCATCATTTATTTGCTAGAAAATTACATAGAACCTTAAAACATTATAGATTTTTATCTTGCACGGTATTTGCGCAGTAATTTTTCGAATGCGTGCTTTAAAAAGAACAAAACAGTAAAGTTAGCCCAATGTTTTTACATAGTGTGAAAGATGAAGTTACGTCGAGTAAATAGATACCCAACATGTCACCCTTCAAAATTGCACGCACGTGTGGAATGGCGCCAAACTTTGCTACTTAAAAATCCCCATAGGCGACATTTTAAATTTTTTTACTGGTTCAATGTTTTGAGTTACAGAAGAGGTCTAGGGACAAAATTATTGTTCTCGCTCTAACGTTCGCAGCCACACCTCACATGTGTGGTTTAAACACCAGTTTCATATGTGGGCAGGACTTCCGTTTCTGCATGCGAGCACATGGAGACAGGAGCGCTTTTGTTCATTTTACTTTATTTTAGTTTGACGCTTTTTTCCCAAAAATACATTTTTTGATCACTTTTATTCCTATTACAAGGAATGTACACATCGCTTGTAAGAGGAATTTGGCATGACAGGTCCTCTTTACAGTGAGATATAGGGTCAATAAGTCCCCACATCTCACCTTTAGGCTGGGAATCTATCATGGCTAAGATCGTAGCGGTGAGTTGGTAGAAGCACCGAAGGGTGGCGGGGGGGGGGGGTTGTAGTCCCCTCTCACCTCCTGTAAGAACGATCAAGCAGCGGAACACATATGGTGTAGGGAATCGCCGGCCGAAAAAGCCGATATCTGGATGATGCCTGTACAGTAGGTGATCGTGATATTGTGTCAATCTCGCCGCTTTTATCGGCGAAATTGACACCTTGCGAGCCCCGCCGCGGGAGCCAGTACCGAGCTGGCTCGCTCATCGGGAAAGGAAAAAAGGTTTTTTTTCCTTTTCCAATTAGTGACAAGCATTGCTGACATTGAGGCTGGGTTCACACTGGTGTGGGGATCTGACTTGGATACCTGCCAATACCAGGCACTGTGTTTGGTATGAATCATAAGGGGGAACTCCATGCCAAATTTTAAATAATCCCCCACATTCCCCCTAAAATCCAGCGGAGGAGCCCGGCAGAAGAACCGGAGAGCTGGACAAGAAACAGAGACCGGGAGAAGAGGCCGCAGGGCGCCTCCCCTTCCACAAAGCACCCATGTTGAGGGCATGCGGCCTGGTACAGTTCAGGAAGGGGGGGGGCATTCGCTTGCCCCTATCCCCTTTCCTGACCGGCCGTGCTTCATGCTCGGATAAGGGTCTGGTATGGGTTTTGGGGGGACCCTCAAGCCTTTTTTTGGTGTAGGAGGTTCCCCTTAAAATCCATACCAGACATAAGGGCCTGGTATGCCCCTCAAGGGAACCCATGCCAGTTTTATTATTAGAGAGGTGACATTGTCGCTTCTTTCTTGTGCTCGCTGCAATAGGAAAATGTGAAATTTTCCTATTGCAGCCAGCGCAAGATGTACAGTACCCTGTCGCCGAAAACCAGCACGAAGGGTTCGCGCTGGAAACACATTCTCGCGGTCAGGTACTGTAGCTGCAGGAATCATTCAGATATTCCTGCACAAAGGACATCATATGACAGCCGGTGGGGGGGAAGTGGTTAAAATTGATTTTTTTTTTTTTAACACAAAGTTGATAATTTATGCAATATTTCTAACACATAGCATGTACATACCAAAAATGACACCTCAAAATAGATTCTCCTACTCCTCCCGAGTACAGCGATACCACATGTGTGACAATTCCACAGCCTGGCCACATACAGAGGCCGAGTAAAGCTGAGTATGACCAAGTATGGCTGAGCATCACAGAGTATGGCAGGGTATTGCAGAGTATGGCAGAGCATGGAGGAATGGCTGAGCATGGATGGCTGGATGTGACTTCAATTGTCACAGAGCAGCGCTGTGGGCACTACAGATCCAGCCCACAGCGCTGCTGCCACCTAGCTCTTCCCCCCTCCTCTCACATCGGTACACAGAGGGGAGAGAGGAACCGGCATTATGATATGACCGCTCCATCATTTGCCTGGCAGTCCCAGATGTTCTTGGGTGCGCACCCCAGGGGGCACACGAGAGTGGGATTCTGGGAGGACGTCATAGTACGCCCTCCCAGAGTTCTGCAACCACCCTATAGCCATCATTCGGCTATGGGCCGGTTGGCAAGCGGTTAAGGGGTGGGTTTGGGAACCTCTGCATACAGCTGCCCCCTAGTTCCTCTCAAATTACTGTGTGCCCTTACCAAAAAAAAAATGGAAGTGAGGGGAATGGTTCTCCATCTGCTCTATATCTTATTTGACAAGTAAAAGGGACTCATCTAACCTCCAAGACCTCTGCCTAACTGGTATGTCCTTTAAATCCAAGATAACCATAACCGGGGCATGGTCTGAGAGGCTTATTGAGTTGATTTCTGCCTTTGACAACCCTTCTAAAAGTTGATGATCTAAAAAAATATGATCAATTCTTGAATATGCAGAATGCACTAGAGAGCAGAGTCGCTGTTAGAAATCATGGGGCCCCCATACAGCGAACCTGACGGGGCCCCCTTGACCCCACCCACAACCCCACCAATGGCTTCGTCCCTGATAGCACCCACAACCCCACCAATTGCTCCATCCCTGATCGCACCCACAACCCCACCTCTGGCTCCTCCCCTGCCCCCACACTGTCAGGGGGGGCTGGTGGCAGGAGGTGGAACATGTAACATTTACAGCGCCCCACCAAACATAACTGGATCTAAATGGGAGAGATGTCAGTGTTTTGACATCTGGGCCCATTCAGTTTGTGTCCCCATACACCACAGACTTGTGTCCATTTACATCAGGCTACCTCTGATCTGTCACATTTAGGTCTGGAAAAATAGAAAAGCATGTTCTTTTCCATTTATTTTTTAACCTGAATGGACACGGAGGTAGGCGGATCTAAATGCACACAAGTCAATTCATACCTGTAAACCTGCATGGAGCTTTCAATCAAGTCTGCATGAAAAACTGACAGGTGGACTGGATTGCAAAACTTGGGTGAAAGGTTATCAAATGGAAGTGGTTTGGCGGTGGTAAAAATTCATCTTGGCTGTGTGTTTTTACTGTCCCTACCCATCATATGTGTAAAATAGCATCTCACTATGTGCTCATGGCCATTATCATTATGATGATCAGAGCACAGCAGGTGCTCTATGGCTCTGTCAGTATAACATGGCCGTGTGGTGCTGACTTTATTATGGCTGTACAGTGTTATAGTTTGTAACACACAGTACAGCCATATATCAGGAAATTCAGCACCCAACAGCCATGTTACACTGACAGAGCCATACCAGCACCTGCTGTGCTGTGATCATCATAATGATAATGACCATGAGCACACAATGAGAGTCTGGGGACTGCATATTCTACAATAGTGTGACCTGTCAGTGTGTGTGTGCAGGGGACTGCTTGCCTGTGCACCACTGCTGCTGTCAAGATTATTCCTGCTGTTGTCTGTCTCAGCCGCCTCAGTGATGTCTCTCCCTCAGGCTGCAGCACTTACTGAGTGAAGGGAGCCGTATTACAGTAATATCCATCCTCCAGAGAAGGCATACAGTGAGCAGGAAGAACTTTAGTTTGTGCAGGTGTACCGAGAGCAGCGTGTGTGTATGTATCCCTGCACCAGAAAATGAAAAAAAAGTCCCTCTTCTGCTTTCATATCTTGGGTCCCTCTGTTGACCTGATGGGGAAAATTACTATATATTCCTTATATATATATTAGTAATCAAGTGGGTGTGGGTTAATAACATTATTTAGCTAGTTTTTATTTATTTTTTTAGCTAGAAGTTAAAAAAAGCTTGGACCCTCCCTGCTAGCCAGGCCAGGTACAACAGGGCTGGTTGTACTGCCCTATCAGTGGCCCTGCTAGAGAGAGTAGTAAGTAAAATCTATATCTCAAGAATGTAAGATACTCCAAGACTCTACTAGCTGCTGTTGATAAAACCTCTGTTGAATTACCCTAAGGTGTCTTCCCTCAGACAGTAAAGATAGAGGTTGAGTATCAAGGGTAGGATCAAAGACAAAATTAAAATCTCCTGCCATAATCAATTTCCCCTCTCTTAAAGCTTCCAATTTATTACTAGAGATGCACCGAAATTTTCGGCCGAAAAGAGAATTCTTGTCGATAATAGCACAGAAAATCGCGCATGCGCAGTAGCGGTGGGAGAAACTTCAGAAGACGTCACTCGTTCTGAGGGTGGCTTGCACATTCCTCGCGGTTAATACGCCGCACTCGTAAGCACGTTCCCTGCTGAGACGCTGGCACCTTCCCCGCGGACGCTCCTCGTGCTTGAGAGACGCTGCTGGGACCAGAGAGACGGCTTCATAGAGGGATGCACATATCATACTCAAGTACAAGTGTGGGCACTGTCCCTCCTGGATGGCTACCATTACTACTACTCACCGGTGTGCAATGCATTGCCTTTTTTTTCCTTACTTAAGTTAAACTGACAGAAACAATCTAACTAGTATTATTTATTTTACTATACTACTGAAACTGTCATAACAGTCAAACAACATGTATTACTTACTACTTGGCCTTGGTGCCATGCAGTATGTAAAAGAAGGTCGCTGGTTCAAATCCCAATAATGACACTACCTGCCTGGAGTTTGCCTGTTCTCCCTGTGCCTGCGTGGGTTTCCTCCGGGTACTCCGGCTTCCTCCCACAATCCAAAGACATGCAGGTAGGTTAACTGGCTTCTGTCCAAAATCGACCCTAGTCGACCCTAGTAGGGACCTTGGATTGTGGGCTTCTTGAGGGTAGGGGCCGATGTGGGTGTGCAATGCACAGGGATAGGGACAATTGAAGACGCTCACTCAGGTTGAACTGGATGGACTGGTGTCTTTATTCAAACTAACTAACTATGAAACTATGAATTAAATATGTCTGTCTGTCTGCACTGCAGTATATCTGACTTGTAGCAAAAATAATATTATATATAATAAAACTGATTTGAAATGGAATGGCATGCTATTTATTCTGTAGTATACTATAAAATTAAATGTATGCCCTTGTTATCATTGAATTTGTCATTTTCTCACAGTATAGTTAGTTATACAGTACACACTGACATAACAGCAAGCACATGATAACAAAAACTATATATTATATATTTTATTGCGTACTGTCATGTTTCAACAAATCATGTATGCAATTTGCAAGCAATCCATTCCATTTCAAATTAAATTTAATCAGTGCAATTATATTATCTTTTTGGTACAAGTCAGATGTACTGCAGTGCAGACATAACTTACGGTACCTTGCATGGCAAGAGCTGCACCGTTTAAAAAAAAAAAAAAAAAAAAAAAAAAAAGTGACAGTTTTTTATTTTTTAAAGCTGCCTCCTGGGGTTTAGCTTTTAAATTGATTTTGTCCTTTCTCCCCCCCCCCTCAGATTTCACTCCCACTATAGATCATTCTATGCTATTATTTTGCGCTACCAGCAAAGGTGGACCATGTCTGCAGTGTGGAAATATTTTTTTTTTTTAATTCTTTTATTGGAATGTGTAAAACATACAACTGTACAGCATAACCAGATGTTATAATTTATCGACAATAGGTAACAAAGTAAACTCTAGGCTCATAAGGATGAGCCCCACATTTCTTATACAAAAGAGAGGAACTCTGTCCACATTATTCAAGAAGGTGAATGTATAACCAGAATAGTCCTAACTAAGCATGCAATATGATAGGGGATAACTGAGACTACAACAACCTGGTTTGTGAAGATCTGTAGAAACCAATATACATTCTCCGGCCGGGGACTGAGCCCCTGCATTCCTCAGTATCCCAAAAGCTATGGTGAGAACAGAGCATATCGAAAGGGAGGAAGGAAGAAAAGGGGGAGAAGGAAGCGAAATAGGAGGAGGGGGGGTGGGGGGTAAGAAAAAAAAAGGGGGGGATAGCAGAAGTAGAAGGGCCGTCTATGGCAGATATTGCCTATTCTATTAAATGTTCTTTTGTTTCCTGGGCTGGGGGTACTGCTCACTTCGCGAACATATTCTTGTGTACCAGTAAAGTACCCCCAGGGCCTCCATTTATCATGGAAAGCTTCTTCTGTGTTGTAAAGGGTGGCCGACCATCCCTCCATTCGGAGGATGTGATTGACTTTGGAGTACCGCAAGATACTGTGAAACAGAATAACAGCCGTCTGCCATATTATGTTGTTCTTCTTTAGACATAGTTTGCTGTTGGGTCAAACAATGTCAGTCATTGATAGTCTCTCCCTAAGCTTTCAGCCCGCTGCATGTGCAAAACTGTATGTTCTGTATCTGTGACCGTCTACATACTCCAGTACTATACTGCCCTGTGTTCCAGATATGGGCAGAGACTTCCAGAAACACAGACTAGTCTACACTGCTCACTGTGATTGGCTGAGCACCTCTGCTGTAGACCAGACTGTAGACTAGTCTGTGTTCCGGGATGTCTCCGCTCATACCCGGGTCTACTGTATGACTATGTATGTAACCCGCAGCTACATACATACACTTTTATCGCACATGCAGCCGCTGACACCTTAGGAAGAGAACTGAATTGCTACTAGTTCTGATTTAAGTTGAAAAATAATAAAGTCTAAGACTTTAAGTCTTCTTAGACTTAGTCTTATTCATTTTATTTTTATATTATATATACATATATATATATTTATTTTTTTTGTTCTGGTTCAATGTGCACTGACTGCAGTCTGCACTGCAGGTTATGCTGTAGTAACTTTAATTTATAATTTTGTATTTTATTTGATTTTATGATTTTATATTTTGTGTCCACTGTCCAATTTATTTGGGTTGCTTTATTAAAGTACTTATTTACTTTACTGGACTATTCTTTTATTCATAAAATTAATGATTCGGTTTAATATAAATACTATAATGATGAATAATAATACAAGACAATTTTATATAAATCGTCTTTATTTTTTATTTTTTTATATATATAAAAAAAGCCATTTTCGGTTTCGGTGCTGTTTCGGTATCGGTTTTCGGCCTAGTGTATTTTTCATTTTCGGCACCAAAAAACCCATTCAGTGCACCCCTATTTATTACTCTTTTCAGAAAGAGAGGGGGGCGCGCATTAGGACAGTATACATTAACCAGTGTGTAATCGTTGTTAACGGAACCTTTAATAAATAAATATTGTCCTTCTGGGTCTGAATCTAATGCTTTCAGTATGAATGGTGTATTCCTATCAAACCCCATTGCTATTGCTTTAGATCCCTTTTTAGGGGAGTAACCATGAAACGACACTGGAAAATTTTTAGAGCCTAGGCTAATTTTCGATGACCATTTTAGATTTTTGCTGAAGAAAAACTACCGTATATTAGCGAAAGATCCTTTCAATTCCTGAGATATTTGATGTCTCTTGCTAGGGCTATTTAGACCTCTCACATTATAGGTAATTATTTTTCAAAGGAGCCATATTTCAAAAAGAAAAATATGAGCAGTGAAAAGGCTTAAACTTCTTCCCAAATTCCAGAAATACACCATTCTATTAACAAAAAAAAAAAAAAAAAAGAAACCATATAACCTCTTGACAACAAATACCCCCTTAAACCCCCCCCCCTCCACCTTCCCTCCCACCCATATGTTGAAAATCAATGTTATGTCTGACCGGGCTGTGTCTAAATAGACATACAGCCAAGAAGGGTGTCCCTTGGGGCACATTTACATGCCCATGTGAGCCTCCAGTCCTCATCCCCAAAAGTTTTGGGGGTGGTTCCGGGGGGCCAGGTGCTCCCCACGAGTGATTCCTTTTCTGGCCTGATTCCCATTTCATCCCACCTAACCAAAACCTTATCATTATTTTCTATTTTAACCAATTCCAAAGTTCTATACTTTATCGGACAGTCAATCTTTTAACTTGCCCCATTTTGGGGGTTTCTTTTCCCAGTTTTCCAGGTCAATAAATAGCAAACCCAGTTTACTTCAGAATTCCTTTAAGTCCTCGGGAAATCTCAGAGTTGCTCAATACCCTGATTTTTGGCAGTCAAGCAAGCCGGGAATCCCCACCTATAAATGTTTTTAAACGTAAAAACATAAAACACACACAGCACTGTAATCTTACAGATTACAGTACTGTATTAAAAAATACACACCCCCTTTGTCCCTAGTGGTCTGTGCAGTTCCCTGCATGCACTTTATTATAAATACTGTTTTTTCTGCCTGGAATTTGGAGATTGTCCATAGCAACAAAAAAGTGTCCCTTTTTCAGTGTTTTAGGATTTGATTACATTATTGAATAATTTTTATTATTCTTTATTATATTATAAACTTTATCATACCCGGGATGTCTACTAGACTCTGGTTTGAAGAGATTTAAAAGCGTTATTCCTAAGAATTACAGGACTACAAAATAAAACGCCAGATTTCCATGCAAAATAATTGTACCGCTTTCAGCACCTAATTCCAGACTGAATCATACTGCCAGGGAGGTTAAAATCGATGCAGCGTTTTTCATGCCCTGTGATACTTGCTCCTTTACTTTATGATGGAATTTCGCGATTACATCCCTAGGAATATCTAATGAAGATTAATGTATTCTTTGTATTTTGTGAACTCGTTCAAAACGGATAGGAGAGATTACTTCTCGTCACAGTATATTTTTAAACACATCTCGAACCGTAGTTTTTAAATCATTGTCTTTGACATTAAACAGTTACAGTCAAGGCATGCAGTGAATGATAACTGTCGCAGTTGCTTGTGCTCTCAACTGAACTGTCAAGCTATCAAAGGCAGGTAATATTGCTGATCACATTTGCAAATGTGGATTAAATGAAGGTTAAAATGGCAGCTTCCTTGGCTGTAAAGTTTTAGTTCCTCTTAAATTGGCGCCAGGGTCTCTTTATGCAGCAAAATTAAAACCATAATTGTAGATGCAGCCGACTGACCTTCTCTGGTAGCTGTTCTTGTACAGTAGATTGAAAAATATGCCTACATTATTTACGGGTATTAAACATAACCAGAAATTAATCTGAAAGTCACTTTAAGTACAGTAGCATAATTTTCAACTAGGTAGAAAAATCTGTCAGTGAATTCTAGTTAAAAGCCAGAAGGTGAAAAAAAGAACATGATAAATGAGTGAGTGAATCTGTCTTTGCCTCATGCAGAAGGCAAGAATATTCTAGTCATGCCCATAGAATAAAGCAGCGTGATTTTATAAAGCATGCTATCGCCAGAGCAAAATATTTGGATTCTGAAAAAAATAGCAGTATTAAAGGACAAACAAATGGAAAATGCAAGAGAAAAATTAGTTATTGGGTTAGCGAAGACAAAAAGAAAAGCAGATGCTCATCAGAATCATTGGTCAACAAAGGCACATTTGCTCCTCCTTATGAAAAGGGCTGAAATCAACAAATAGTTAGTAAAATGAGAACACTTGGTTAGTGAAATAATGTAGCTAAGATGGGAACAACAACTTAGGGCCCTCAGCTACCAACAGAATAAACCGATGTCCTTTTATTTACCAAAAATCTTAGCAGCTGAAAATACAGAGATGACATTACCCTTTGCAGCCAAACAAGTGGGAATTGGAGAACTGCATATCCATCTAAACTTTTTTCAAATGGGTGATTTGTTTTCTGACACATCAATTGAAAAGAGGAGACTAACAGACTCAGTCGATGAACAATACACACAATATACACTAACATGGACCAACAAAATATGCAAAATATACAGTGATAGCAACAGTGAGTACCCAGCAAGATTTTACTGCCAGGCATGGCAAGGCTCTCTAAAAAGAATAAATAGGTATCTCTGAAAAAGAGGCACACAATCGGGCAACGATTACATTTATATATTCCACCATTGCACCGAGTTAGGCGTGGGCCAACACACATTGAGCGAGTGGTGGCCACTGATACGGGGAGCAGGGCCCCCCCAATCCATGCACTGGCCCCTAATCTAGAGGCAAGGCGTCAGACACATGGATTTCAATGTTTTATTTTTTTGGTTTTTTTTTTAAGCACGATTAGAGCCTGAGGCTTAAAAAAGGGTGGGCTCAGGGTGCAGAGCACTGCGCCTCAAGCCCACCCAGTTGTGTGACATTAGCAAATTAATATTCGAGAATGTCTTCCTGTTTCTCCTCCTAGCCAATCAGGAAACAGGTCCTGAGAACTGATGGGCTGGGAGTCCTAAAACCTGATTGGCCGCAAGTCCTGATTGGCTGGGAGGAGAAGCGATCATCGGAGCTCGGGAGGAAATGCGGAGGGAGCCGCGACCTGGATGGGGTAGCGTGCGGGGCTGGTGGGGGCCTGCTGGGCGAAGGGTGAGCAAAGCAGCAATGGATCGAGCAACAAGGGGGGGTGTCGGGAAAACAGAGATCAATTGAGCACTGGGGGTGGTTGGCTGAATTCGGGGGGAAATTTAGCACCAGACGCCACTGCCTTTAGCCATCATGTGAAAAAAAGAGGGAAGAGTCTCCCAGAAAAATGAAGGTACCAAATAGAGCCTTGGGTGGTATCAAAAACAAATTAATGCTTTATTACGGACATCAAAAGATGAAACATACTAAAGCCAACCAAACCTCCATACACCACTAAAATTTACAATGTTGTAAATGCTAAAAACAAAGTAAGCGTTCGGACTCATTGCTTTTAGCATTGACGTTGTAAATTTTAGTGATGGGTGGAGGCTTGATTGCATTTAGTATGCTTAATTTTTTGATGTCCTTAATGAAGCATAATCTATTTTTGATACCACCTGAGGCTGCATATGGTACCTTCTTTTTTCTGGGAGACATGTTTCACAAAGCTCTCTAACAACCTACTATGCATGTGAATGTTACTGGAATGCAGCATCGTGATCTGGGTGCATGTTACCCCTAGCAACCCAGCCACCCCCTGCTGGCAATACAAAAATTCATCCCTGCCTACTGGAAAGATCATATTTGACCCTGCATTATGTGCTTGATAAGTAGGAAAGTAAGCAGGGCCAAGTTTTGATCTTCAATAGAAAACCCCCATATAAAACTAGATCCATTATTCCTACATAAAGATAAAAAGCGTTAAAACATGGTCATAATCACTTCCTACAGAGACCTTCAGATGTGTATTAGCCCCCTTAACAAATAATACGACATGTAACAATAGGTCCAATGATCACATTCATGACGTTATCATAGATGATCTCCTTTAACAAATTTCGCAAGTGCAGCTTCGTCAGAAGAAAAACAAAAAGAGTTTGATTTTACAGGGGAACTTCTCAGGCCGTCTTTAATATAGATTGGGTCCTAGGCAAAATTTTTCTTGCCCCCCCGCCCATGCAATTTCCCTCTCCACCTACTCTGAGACATACTATAAATAGCAGCTAGACCTAAAATCAGTTTTCTGTATCAGATCAGGCAGCAATTGCGATTGGTTGCCAGCAGTTACAGCGTATCATTACTGCTTACTGACTAGTTGCTAGAGGTTACAGCACACGTAATGGCTCACTGATTAGTTGCTAGAGGTTACAGCACATCACCTCCTTACAGCAAGGGAGCATGATATATATAGGAATGCCACCTTTATTTACAAATCAATGCCGCCAGCCGCATCTATTTACTTAGTATTGTTGCCGCTATTTACATATGAATGCCGGTTATTTATATGTAAACCCGGGGCCTGCAGGTGAGTCATCTGTACACAATAGGGCAGAGCTGGGCAGCATTAGTAGCAGCACTTTACACAGATATAAGGACACGGCCTAGGAATAAACCTTCAAGGGACAAGGGAATTTAAACTGGGATAGTTGGCAAGTATGAGGCTGACGTTTTGGGCCCCACAACAATGACAGGGCCCAGGGCAGCTACCCCTTTTGCCCTGCCTTAAAGACGGCCCTGCAACTTCTTATCAGTCACAAAGATATATTAGCTATTTGGATTCATCCTTAGCCTCATATATAGTTGAGGGTTTACTTCATGTCCATATGTACCCATACAGAGAAGGATGGAAGAATGGGTTTATACACATGAATGTGTTAATGGGAGGCAGCACCATGTTCTTCTGGTGGGTGGGGGTCATCCCTTGCAGCCCTACCACCCTATTTCTAGTAATACAAAAAGTTATCCATGCCTACTAAGAACATAATTTTTGACTCTGCATTATATGCTTGATCATGAGTAGGTTAGTGAGCAGGGACAAGTATGGACTTCTAAAAAAGAAAATATTGTATATATTAGAGCACTCTGGATTTTACAGCTTTCGGATGCTCTGAAAGGTAGCTAAGAAAAGGTGCTGCTGGCTGCCTGCACTTTTTACACTGCAAGTAGTAAATATCTTTCTTAATTGTCTGTTTACCAAGAGACCGCCCAAGGACAAAATTAGATGTACTAAAATTCATTTAGAGGACAATTTCATCCTGTGGCCTTAACCCCACCTCTTGCTAGTACACAGTAGCAAACAATTCCATCAAGCCAAGAGACCAAACAAAACCAAAGGTGCAGGAGCTGTTGCTTCTCAATTACAAAGAAAAAGGTTTGTTTTTTTGTTCATACCGTGACAACTCTTACGCAGGGTCCACTTAGGGACACAGGACTCTAAAAACATATGGGTTATACTGTTGCATTGTAAAGAGGTCTGGATACTGGAAAGACAAAAATAAATCCAGATAACCTCTTCTACATCCAGCATGCTCAGTTTGTACCAAGCAGTATCAAGATCAATGGCCATAAGCACATGAGAGTTATGTCCTCCAATGGACTTCAGGGATAAAGGAATAAAGAGATGTAATGGAGAGTAGGAAAATCCCTTTTTATTTATCATCCATTGAGGGACCCAGGATACTTGAAAACAAACTGTTCTGTCCAGAAGCAGTCAAACAGAAAAGCAAGCAACAAAAGCTAAAAGGCCAACAAAAAAAAAAAAGCTGTGGCAACTGCTGTATGCATAGCTGCCACTGACCAAGGGTCAGACAGACACCTACTAAAGCGTTCCAAAAGCATTAACTGAGCACTAGGTGGCAGCCTTTCAAACCTAAAGAGAGGCCTAATGCTGAAAAATCAAAGAAGCACTCATAGCCGTGTGGCGTAAGCTTTCACTTGAAAGGAGTGAACCCTGTCCTTCAGATTATATTTTTGGATCTGGCAAATTCACTTAGAAATGGTGGACTCAGAAAACCGAGTGCCCTTCCTTTGACACTCTGGGATAACAGAGTTAGTCTTCCGAAAATGGAAACCTGGCTAAAAGATAGATAGCTAGAATCACATCTAGGCAATAAAGAGAAGTCTTCTGATCACCTAGTAAAAGACACAGGGATAGCAAGGGAACACTCCTCTTGAGGTCACCTTTGATAGCAAGGTCTAGAGGTCATAAAATGTTCTTATACTTCACCACAAAGCATAGGTAATGTTTATACCTTTACATGTTTACATCTCTTAGGTGTAGAGATGCCACAGCCAAGTGAATCGCCACTATCACAAAGGTATTGAGCACTTTAGATCCAGAATGGGATGATCCATTCATTGTTTAGAACTGCATAAAGTTTAGTATCTCCCATATAAATGATTTTAATGCACACAACCTAATGGCTAATACCTATAAAAAAAAAAAACACAGTGAAGCTGCCAACATATAAAAGTGATCTCAGCACAGTGACAAGAATATTTGTAAATGATATGTGGCGCTACCTCACCTACTACACTCCTTAAATATATAAAAAAAATCCAATAAGTGAAAAATAATAATACCATTAATCATCACATGTACATGGTGAAATACAATATATATCCTTAATACTGTAAATAAAGTGCAAATAGTGATAAATGTGCAAACATATAACAAAATATTGTGCAAAACAGCTTATAAAGTGCAATATGCTTCTAAGGTGCCAAAAACTTTCCAAAGTGCAGTCCGTGTTCCACACTAATTGAATACTCCAATAATGGGACCATCAAACAGATTTTATAAATCAAGTGATGGCTATTATTAAGCAGAGTTTCAAACTCTGCTTAATTGTGTTCGTGTGCATTATTAAAAGTTATTTTATTCATACTACACATTGGAGCCCCTTATTCTAATCTCCCTCACCATACGATTGGATTCTTTATGGCTGTAAATATCGATGTCATGTGATAATATATTTTAGAAAGACAATAAAAAACAGGTCATACACTACAAAAATTCTTCTAAAATATTGCAGCAGCGCTTATTTATGTCCACATATAATCATGGACCCTCAAATTCAATTAAATGAATATAGTCCCATAAAGTCCCAGAAGAACAGGAGAGGTAAAAAAAAAAGTGCCTTAGTAAGAAAGTCCTTGCTGCCCTCTGTCTGAAGCTTCCACCAAATTCCACCACGTGAAGCACCGAAGCTCCCCAATGGGGATACACTCACCAGACACAGATAAAATTCAGGCCTTTCTATATAAGGATTTTTTCTTTCTCCACTTTTTCCCCTGCTTTGATTCTCTCCACCAGATGTCAGCAGTGTGTGAGAAGGGTTCCCGAAATATACAAAAAGCAAAGGAACATCCACATAGTGTAATCCTGTTCAACTCTTTATTGATAAAAAAAAAAAAACACACATCCAGGTATGCGTACCATAAAACAGTAATCTAAGAGCATAAAAATCAAAGTGCACTGTGCCTTAGATGTTCCGGCCGCCGAAAGAGTCCAAGTCATCCGCTGTATACACAGGCGGATGGCTTCCTGGCTATCTAGCTGGCTGGAACGCTTGTGCTGAGGCGCAGACGTCACATCCGGTAGGCCACGTCCCTGACGATTTTGTCATAAATTGACTTCCTCTGAGGGCGTGGTCTACCTACCGGAAGCCAGTCTATATATGCGTCTCACGGCCCTGAGGCCAATCAGACGTCCTGAATTTAGGATGTGCAGTGCTAGTGACCAATCACCACCACTGCATACTAAATGACTGTCTGTACTTTACTCTATCTCCATGAGCTTTGTGACAGCAGAAATTTCTTTCTCCTTATTAGTGCTTAACGGTCATGACTTCAACATGTCACAATTCCTGGTAATTAACAATAATAATACAAAAATATTAAGACATAAAAAAAAACTTACTTTTGCATGAATATACTCATCAACAATGTGATAACATATGGCGGGCTGAAATTGCGAGAAGTGGATGTGAGAAGAATAGCCATCACTCATACAGCATTATATGGCCTACAGTGGACGCTAATAGAGGTGAGAGGCTGGGGAAAACAGGGGGTGCACCCCGGATTGCACTGACCACAGAGGATTGGTGGATTTGCACTGCTTGAAGTGGATTGAACCCAGTTTTGCACTTTAAATTGACTGAACTATTATATGAAGATTATAATTTATTACAACATTGTGGGACTTGATTTATAAAATCTGTTTGATGGTCACATTATTGGAGTATTCAATTAGTGTGGAACATGGACTGCACTTTGGAAAGTTTTTGGCACCTCAGAAGCATATTGCACTTTATAAGCTGTTTTGCACAATAGTTTGTTATATTTTTGCACATTTATCACTATTTGCACTTTATTTACAGTATTAAGGATATATATTGTATTTCACTATGTACATGTGATGATTAATGGTATTATTATTTTTCACTTATTGGAATTTTTTAATATATTTAAGGAGTGTAGTAGGTGAGGTAGCGCCACATATCATTTACAAATAAAATCATCTATACTGCTGTGCTGGAGGACCTGGAACAATTGACTCACAAGACAGGAGTCCCTCAACCACTAAATGCTGATCCCTCAATCTCTGGTGGTAGAAGCAAAATATAATTTTAGGGAAATAAACCGAAACAATCTTTTAGCTACAGTAGAAGCTACTATTTCCAAACCCTAGCTGTTATCTCTGCATTGAAATGCATATATTGATACTATGCTCATTTGGCATTGCCTTTGTAAAAACATGACATTTACCTGGTGATCCTGCCTTTCATCCTATGTGAACCGATTTTCTGTTCTCTACCAACAATGTTATTCAGCCATTGTTCAACTGGCTGATCCCTTATGAGCTGTCTGTATTTGGAAGCAGCACTAATCATTATCTATATTAAAAAATAAATAAAAAAACTAGGCACTTCTGGTGCTTAGCCTACATGCACCAAGGTGTGTACCAAGCTCCACCAACACTCAGCCTACGCAGTCACTTGCAGCACCCCCCTTCCCTTCACTCTGGTTTTTAAGAGCAGTGTAACTTCCATTTCTGATGTCAATGCTAAGGGGAAAGCTCCTACCACAGCTGATCAGAGAAGGAGCACGGAGCAACATTTAGTGTTCATGTGACCACAAATAGAAATGAGAATAAAACTTTTTTTTTTTTTTTTTTAACTAAAAAAAAAAAGTAACTTTCAGAGGGTGATAAAGCTATGTTGCTGGTGCATTGGTAACGTGCAAAATTTTCATCTATCCAATGCAGAGGATTCATTAAAGATTACTGTGGGCTGCTCAAGCAACATTAAGATTTTAATATCCATGTTTGGTCTTAAAGGTAGGTAAATTAATGCCCATAAATTAAATATTAGCATTGCATTAGGCTACAAAATGAAGATGGTTTAAAAGTAAAGCATAGCGCCTCCACCCCAATCGAAAAAAATACTATACCTATACAAATTAGATTAGCATTCAACCAAAAGACACTTACGGCTGAATGAAGAGGCTGGTTACTTTACTTGAACCCAAACAGTATAAGGCATGAACTCTGAAATTCAATTACTGTTCAAAGCCCTAGAGTTCAGTTGCTAATTTGAGAGTATGGTCCATACAGTATCTCACAAAAGTGAGTACAGCCCTCACATTTTTGTAAATATTTTATTATATCTTTTCATGTGACAACACTGAAGAAATTACACTTTGCTACAATGTAAAGTAGTGAGTGTACAGTTTGTATAACAGTGTAAATTTGCTGTCCCCTCAAAATAACTCAACACACAGCCATTAATGTCTAAACTGCTGCCAACAAAAGTGATCCCCCCCCCCCCCCCCCCGGTGAACATATCCAAATTGAGCCCAATTAGCCATTTTGCCCTCAGTGTCATGTGATTCATTAGTGTTACATTGTCTCAGGTGTGAAGTGGGAGCAGGTATGTTAAATTTGGTGTTATCACTCCCATTACTGGTCACTGGAAGTTCAAGATGGCAACTCATGGCAAATAACTCTGAGGATCTGAAAAAAAAAGTATTGTTGCAACATAAAGATGGCCTAGGCTATAAGAAGATTGCCAAGATCCTGAAACTGAGCTGCAGCATAGTGGCCAAGATCATACAGCTGTTTAACAGGACAGGTTCCACTCAGAACAGGCCTTGCCATGGTCAACCAAAGAAGCTGAGTGCACGTGCTCAGCGTCATATCCATAAGCTGTCTTTGAGAAATAGACATATGAGTGCTGCCAGCATTGATGCAGAGGTTGAAGGGGTGGAGGGTTAGCCTGTCAGTGCTCAGACCATAAGCTGCACACTGCATCAAATTGGTCTGCATGGCTGTTGTCCCAGAATGAAGCCTCTTCTAAAGACTATGCACAAGAAAGCCCCCAGTTTTCTGAAGACAAGCAGACTAAGCACATGGATTACTGGAACCATGTCCTGTGGTCTGATGAAATCAAGATAAATGTATTTGGTGCAGATGGTGTCAAGCGTGTGGGGTGGCAACCAGGTGAGGAGTACAAAGACAGGTGTGTCTTGCCTACAGTCAAGCATAGTGGTGGAATTGTCATGGTCTGGTGCTGCATGAGTGCTGCCGGCACTGGGGGGGGCTACAGTTCATTGAGGAAACCATGAATGCCAACATGTACTGTGACATACTGAAGCAGAGCATGAACCCCTTCCATTGGAGACTGGGCCACAGGGCAGTATTCCAACATGATAACTACACCAAACACACCTCCAAGATGACCACTGCCTTGCTAAAGAAGCTGAGGGTAAAGGCAATGGACTGGCCAAGCATGTCTCCAGACCTAAACCCTATTGAGCATCTGTGGGGCATCCTCAAATGGAAGGCGGAGGAGTGCAAGGTCTCTAACATCCACCAGCTCCATGATGTCGTCATGGAGGAGTGGAAGAGGACTCCAGTGGCAACCTGTGAAGCTCTGGTGAACTCCATGACAAAAGGGTTAAGGCAGCACTGGAAAGTAATGGTGGCCACACAAAATTTTGACACTTTGGCCCCAATTTGGTTTTTCACTTAGGGGTGTACTCACTTTTGTTGCCAGTGGTTTAGGCATTAATGGCTGTGCGTTGAGTTACTGTATTTTGAGGGGACAGCAAATTTACACTGTTATACACTCACTACTCCCATGAAAGAAGGGTACTTGGGTAACCTTTCTGTAATTGTGTATCTGCTTTTAACAATTTTGCTTGTATTTATGTCCTTTGCAATATTGTTTATTTCTATATATATGAAATGCCTACCTTTTTGGTTTATTAAATATATATATATATATATTTAAAGTCTATATATGGAACCATTACTCCAACAAATATTGTATGCTGACTACTGCATGGACATGAAAGACATAATTAGTGTTCAGTGCATTTATTTTTTATTTTTTATTTCATGTGGCTTTTTTAGGACATACCATATGCTATATCGTTGTAAAAGAATACCGACAGTATATCTCTTCAATTTCAACGTTTTCCATTGTAGGCAATTTTAATGGATTCAAAATAATGAATAACCAATAATTTATTACAAATGTTTGCCTTGCCTAAGAGTTTATATATTTCACTAAATGTGTTTGCAAGTATAAAGTGTAAGTATTTATTTTCCTCTGTGAAACAATTACTCTCAAAACGTAATTTCTGTCCTGCAGGTCTATTTTGTAGGCATCAGATCATTTGTGACTTTGTATAGTTAAATGTATTTACAGGCAACCTCTTTAAAATGAAAACCAATTAACGGGGAACATTTTCTAATGGCATTTAAGGGGTTAATGTGATTGGCATTGTGAAATTGGAACATCATACTCTGCATTCAGAAACCCCAAGTGGTAGAAAGCCAAAATCCAAAAGGTTTTTCTCATTTGAAGAGAAGTAAATGACTTCAGTTTCTAGGCAACTAAAGAGAAATCCCAGAGAGAGCAAAAGAGAAGAGAGATGAATAAAACAGCATATTGCTAGCTGCCTAGAAAACAAATTCATTGCTATTGATGGGGCCCAGCATGGTCATTGCTAAAACCCTAGATTTATTTACCTCCTCATCAGGTGGCACTATAGCACACATCACTCTACACTGATTTACAGAACAAGATATGGACTTTGGGATGCTGCAGCTTTAGGCCCACAAAATAATCAAATGGAAAAGGCTCCATTTTATAGGCAAAAGGTGATCATAGAAACCAAGCCAACTTATCAGCCACTGGGATCAACAAAACTACAAAACTACAAGTATAGTTCAACGTATTATTAGCATTTTGTAAAATCATAATTAACGGTAAGCAAATATTAATTTTTCAGAAACAATCTGTATGTGAATAAACAAAGTCTGTATGCAAAATACACCAATAAAAAACAAAAAAAAAAACACAATACTTAAAGTAGAACTATAGGCAATATATATATACCTCTGGATCCACTTTAAAAAAACAAAAAACAAAAAAAAAACAACAATGGAAGGGGAAAGCAATCCACTTAATAAACTGTCGCTTCAAAAAAAGCTTTTAAGGCATCACATATAATCTGTTCGGAAGCAGTATCTCCATTAGTTTCAAAAAATAAAGGTTACCAGAATTAGTTAAACTTTCATAACAGTCGCTTTTTTATACCTTAATCACATTAGATAGCTGGTGTGTGAGTGAGCATAGTGTGTCTCAGCACCAAACAGTATATGAATATACAGAACACCACCACCTAAGGGACTTTTTGAGATGTACTGAAATTGATCCAAAAGACATGCAGGTGGGTTAATTGGCTTCTGTCCAAAATTGGCCTTAGTATATGAATGGGGGGACCTTGGATTGTGGGCTCCTTGAGGGTAGGGAGCGATGAGAGTGTGCAATATACAGGGATGGGGACGATTGTAGACATTCACTCAGGTTGAACTAGATGGACTGGTGTCTTTATTCAACCTTACTAACTATGAAACTATGATTAATAATATTTCATTGAAAATGCACATTTTAAAAAAGCTCACATCAAATATAAAAAAAATTAACAAATAGGCAATAATGTACATAGGATAGAAATGGTTACAAAAATTGTCAGCATTGCATGTGATTCATAATTAATAACTTTTTGCACATATCTCTTGATGCATTTCGCCAGACAGCTCTCCCTTCTCATATACAGTACAGGTATCAAATAAAAGAGCATAAACTGGATAGTGATCCAAGCAGTAACCAAATTAAGCACAAAAAATATGCCAACTAGTCCACACCATCCTGACTTGGAGTTGTGAGTGGGACCAGATTGACCATTGAAGATCAACGGTCATTGCTGCTTGTCTTGCTGGAGGAAATCTCATCTTACATGTCACACGACTGAAGCGCTGGTGACTCTGCCACCTTCTCTCACAAGGTCTTTGTGAACTTGTTTGGTTGGTCTGGTACCGTCATTTATTTTGCGGTAGTCTCACAGATAACAGAAAATTTTCTGGATTCAGTTTCTGGACACGTAAAGGCTAAAGCCACCTATTTGTCTCCTATTGTATCTTACACTTTACATGCTTTCTTATTTTCTGTGCACCTTTTTTCTTGACAGGGGGTGGAGGGAAAAAAGATATTAGGCCTGTTGGGTAATTCTGTGTTTTTCCTTTTTATTTATATCAGGGTTATAAAAATAATTTTAACTAATTATTTTACTGAATTTGGATTTATGTTCTTCGCTAACCAAGACATATTTTTGAATATAGTGGTGTGATGATATTAACTGCATAGCTTAGAGAATCTTTGTTAATTGGATACCTTACATTAGGAGATGAAGAAAGATGACCAAAAGGCTTAAAACAGAAGTGCAGAATTGAAAAAAAAAAAAAAAAAAAAGTCATACTGACCAAGGTGGATGCAGAATTGAACTGATGTTGCATCTGCCCCCCTCTGTCTTTTCTAAGACTGAGAACTGAGAAAAGACCCCTTGGCCTTCAATGAGCAGAGAGTCGGTGACCGTCTGTCACCACTCTCTGCTCTGCCCTTCCAGCGCTCACTGTAGCGCCAGTTAGTGATGGGGCAGTAGCAACTGGCTCAAGGTCTCAGCAGCACAGACTTCAAGTTACATGAGGTCCAGTGTGAAGTTTCCACAAGCAGTGATGATTTGGGAAGCCACGTCATCTGCTGGTGATGGTCCACTGTGTTTTATCAAGTCCAAAGTCAGCGCAGCCCTCTACTAGGAAATTCTAGAGCACTTCGTGCTGATTTCATTTTTCAGCAGAACTTGGCACATGCGCACACTGCCAAAAATACCAATGTGTGGGGTATTGACCAGAGAAAGAAGAGAAACAGCTGATCCAACAATGAAGATGAGCTGAAGGACTATCACAGCAACATGGGCTTCCATAACACCTCAGCAGCGCCACAGGCTGACTGCCTCCATGCCACACCGCATTGATGCAGTAATTCATGTAAAAGGAGCCCCGACCAAGTATTGACTGCATCCTATACTGTACATAGACATACTTTTCAATAAGCCAACATTTCTGTATTAAAATAATACTTTATTTTATTTGTCTTATTTTCTGAGATACTGAATTTTGGATTTCCACTAGCTGTAAGCCATAACCATCTACATAAAAAAAAAAAAATGCTTGAAATATAGCACTCTGTGTTTAACAAATCTATATAATATAGGAGCTTCACTTTATGATTTACCAGAAATAAATTAACATTTTGAAGATATTCAACTTTTTGAGATGTACCTGCATATTGATATTCATTTAGCTGCACTGGAAGGCCATTTTTGCATTCCAACATTTTGCTCTGAATTTAGTTTTTCTTCTAAAGTAGTGCTGTCTTGGCAGTAACATGAATTTAGCAACATTTTAACATAGATTTTCCCCTTTTTATGATTACCACATATACTCGAATATAAGCCGACCCGAATATAAGCCGAGGCACCTAATTTTACCACAAAAAACTGGGAAAACTTATTGACTTGAGTATAAGCCTAGGGTGAGAAGTGCAGCAGCTACTCTGAGTGGAAAAGAGGGTCAACAATGCTCATTTGCAGCCTCACTGTGTCCATTTGCATGCCTCACTCTGTCCACCTCCCTGCCTCACTGTGTCCATCAGCATGCCTCACTCTGCCCATCTGCCTGCCTCATGTACCCGATCTCCAGAACTTTGGCGCTATAACATGCAGTCTAGTGGGCGGCAGTCCAGTGTAACAAAGTCCTACCTCGTCCTCGTCGGAACATCGATTCAGTTTCCCAGCAGTGAGTCAGTGTTCCGCCTATCTCGGACGATGAGAAGGTGGTGCTTTGTGACACTGGATGGACACCAACTAGACTGCATGTCACAGTGCCAGGAGATCAGGTGTATGAGGCTGCAGATGGGCACAGTGAGGCAGGGAGACATAAGTATAAGCCGAGGGGGCTTTTTCAGCACAAGAAAATGTGCTGAAAAACTCGGCTTTTACTCGAGTATATACGGTATTTATTTTAAGCATTAAGCAGGTGTTAAAATGAATAATGTTAAGTGCAAATTACCAAAAAGTTAATAGAAACTGTTAGTCATTTTTCTATTTGTTTACACACAGGCCCCTAGGTGTCTGATGAATCATAAATGTCAGTGTCAGCAGAAATATACAATACTTTGCATTTGTCCAGAGAAGAGCTGCTACTACTTTGCACCTGGCTACAATAAACATAATTCTTGTGCTGCTGAAAATTCAGGAGAGTAATACTATTGTCAGAGAGGGTTAATAACTTAACACATAGCAAAAGACCCATGAGAAGTAGATCCATTATACAAAATGGATAATAACACTTTTAGACTCTGAATCAGATTAGTAAGAATACAAAATGAGACCTGCTTTCTAGAGGGACTGAAAACCTTTAAATAATCAACTATATAACAGTGCAGTAATGAAAAACAAGGTTAAACAAGACGTGGAAACAGTACGAATAAGTCTGCACAATGGCTCCCACTGCTATCAGGAAAGCTTGTGAGACCAGGAAGAGCAGACAATTGGGTACAGCACCGGATAGATAAAGGACTTGGGTAAGTGTTAGGGAGGAGGGAGAGAGGCAACAGGCTGTGAAAAGATTTTTACCCTAATGGAGATAATTTATTAAGGTAAAAAAAACTTTCGTGTTTAGAACCACTGTAAGCTAAAGGACCTGAATTGAAAACTGTTCCCAAAAAAAGGCATGTCTAGGGCAAAGACCTAGTGACCAGAAATTACCAAATGCTCCCTGCTGTGGATCTTTTCACAAATACTAAATGTACCATACCTTGCTCTGTGCTGTGTCCTAGTGTGGCGGCAACACCTGGTAAAGGCAGAGCTTTGCTTCCTAATGTCAGTGTGACTGGTAATCTAATGCCGCGTACACACGATCAAACAAGCGGGTGAAAAAGTCCGGCAAACTGAAGTCCGCCAGACAACCCCCCCGTGTGTAGCCTCTGGCATACTTTTTTGACCTGAAAGTACGGCGGACTTAGAAAGTAGTTTTGCACTCCAATCTTCCCGCCGGACTCGCATTTCGGCGGACAATCCGGCCGTGTGTGTGCCAGTCCACCGTACTTTTGAAATGAACAGACTTTTCCCGCCCGGAGAAAAGTCCACTCATTTCGAGCGGGTCTCCAGGTAGGTGGGGCCCACGAAGGAGACGTCGCTGGCCCCGCCACCTGCTATGGACTTAAAGGGGAACCCCAACGCCGAAAAAAAATCGGTGTGGGGTCCCCCCCAAGTCCACAACAGACCCTTGTCCGAGCACGCTACCCGGCCGGCCAGGAAAGGAGGGGCGAGCGCCCCCCCTCCTGAGCCGTACCAGGCCGCGTGCCCTCAACATGAGGGGTGCCTTGGGGAAGGGGGAGCCACGCGGCCCCCCCACCCCAAAGCACCTTGTCCCCATGTTGATGAGGACAATGGCCTCTTCCCGACAACCCTGGCCGTTGGTTTCGGGTTCTGCGGGTGAGGGGCTTATCGGAATCCGGGAGCCCCCTTTAATAAGGGGGCCCCCACCCTATGTGAATGAGTATGGGGTACAATGTACCCCTACCCATTCACCTGTAAAATAAAGTACAAATAAAACCACAATATTCTTCAATCAGCCTTTGGTGTGCAGCAGCCCCCTAATACTCTCCCTCCTTGGTAGACAAAGCAGCAGCGCCATTGGCTCCCCCTGCTGTCAAAGTCAGCAAACGAATCAGGAGAGAGAAGGCCAATATGGGGCTCCGTGTCTAAATGGACCCATGGAGCTATGACACGGCTCAGGTGCCTCCATAGCAAGCTGCTTGCTGCGGGGACACTCAGCAGGGGATAGAGGCCAGGAGCACAGAAGAGGGCTCCAAGAAGAGGAGGATCCAGGCTTCTCTGTGCAAATCCACTGCAACAGAGAAGGTAAGTATAACATGTTTGTTATTTTATATACTGTATATATATTAAAAAAAGAAAGAGACTTTACAATCACTTTAACACTTCTAGATTTTCACAAAAAACAGCAAACTTCACAAGTTCAAGGTCCACATTAATGAGTGTTCACCCAAATTATGGGAAAAAAATAGAAAAATGTGCTCCAGTATGTTCCGTGCTATTCAGAAGTGCTTTCAAGTAGGGCTGTGAGCGGGTGTTAACTGGAAGCATGGACACTGACTAATTGTCAGGCTGACATTATACAACTCCAATACCAAAAAAAACTGAATTCAATGATTTGCAAATCTCATAAAACCATTTTTTATTCACAATAGAAAAAATTTCACATATTTAAACATGTACCAAAATGTACAATTTTAAGAAGAAAAAAAAAGGTAATTTTGAAATTGATGACAGCAATACGTCTCAAAAAACATTGGGACGGGACCATTTTCACCATGGTGTAGCATCACCTCTTCTCTGTAAACATCTGGGAACTGAGGAGACCAGTTGCTAACGTTGTCACATTCTTGCCTGATGTAAGATTCTAACTGCTCAACGTTCCTGTGTCTTCTTTGTCCTATTTTATTCATTTAGCCACTAGGCATCCGCGCTATAGCCGGAAAAGACGGCTGTAGCGCGGACGCCAATTGCCGGGAGGCCATCCCTGGATGTCCTCCGGTTTACTTCCGCAATGCGGGCATCCGCAAGACCGCATCGGGGAAGTTCTGTGCTGGCCGTGTCCCTTGGACACAGCCAGTCACAGATTGCTGTAAATGGCCAATCACAGAGGCCGTTTACAGTGTGATCGGTGTGTCCAATGAGAGATGATCTCATATGTAAACATATGAGATCATCTCTCATTGCCGGCTCTCCCTCCTCACAAAGAGACTGCATGTGAGAAAGGAGAGATGAACTACTGCAGCGGTTAGTTAAAAAAAAAAAACGAAAATGAAGTGGCATCTGTCCCCAGTGCCACCTGTCCCCAGTGCCATCTGCCATCAGTGCCACATCAGTGTCACATATTAGTGCCAACTATCATCAGTGCCCTCTGTCATCAGTGTCACGTATCAGTGCCATATATGAGTGCCACGTGCCATCTGTTATCAGTGCCGTGTATCAGTGCCATCTGTCACATTTCATCAGTGGCATGTGTCCTCAGTGCCACATATTAGTGCCCTCTGTCATCAGTGTCACGTGTCATCAGTGCCACGTGAGTGTCACGTGTCATTGTCCTGGTGCTCCAGGGCTTTCAAAAGTGTAATAGGTAGTCAAGAAGTTAGATGTGTAATTATGCTCCTAGAACCGGTGCTCCCTGCATGTTGGGCCTCTCTATGTGGCTAGGCTGTGGAAAAGTCCCACGCATGTGGTATCATTATACTAAGCAGGAATAGCAGAATGTATTTTGGGGCATTGTTTGTGGTATACACATGCCATGTGAGAGAAATAACATATTACTGTTACAATTTTGTGGGGGAAAAAAATCTTAATTTTGCAAAGAATTGTGGGAAAAAATGACAACATCAAAAGCCTCACCATGCATCTTACTAAATACCTTGCAATGTCTACTTTCAAAAAAGGTGTCATTTGGGGGTATTTGGGGGTACTTTCCGAGCTTGTTCGGGTTGCAAGAAATGAGATAGGCCACCAGTATTTCAGGTGTGATCATTTTTTTTTCATGATTTGCACCATAGCTTGTAGACGCTATAACTTTCACAAAGACCAAATAATATCCACCAATTTGGGTGATTTTTACCAAAGATATGTAGCAGTATAAATTGTGGCCAAAATGTATGAAGAAAAATTAATAATTTGCTAAATTTTATCACAGAAACAAAGAATTTTTTTTTTTTTCGAAATTTTCGGTCTTCTTTCATTTATAGTGCAAAAAATAAAAAACCCAGAGGTGATCAAATACCACAAAAAGAAAGCTTTATGTGTATGAAAAAAAGGACAAAAAATGCATTTGGGTACAGTGTTTCATGACTGAGTAATTGTCATTCAAAGTGTGAGAGCGCTGAAAGCTGAAAATTGGTCTGGACACGAGGGGGGTTTAAGTGCCCTGTTGTCAAGTGGTTAAAGATGCAACAAATATTTTCAATTGGTGAAAGTTCTGGATTTCAGGTAGGCAGTTAAGCACCCAGACTCTTCTACTACAAATCCATTCTATTGTCATAGATGCAGTATTTGCGTTAGCATTGTCCTGCTGAAATATGCAAGGCCTTCCCTGAAAAATAAGTAATCTGGATGGGAGAATATAATGCTTAAAACCTAGATATATCTTTTAGTACTGATGGTGCTTTTCCAGATGTGCAAGCTGCCCATTCCAGATGTACTAACGCACCCTAATACCATCAGAGATACAGGCTTTTTTTAAGCACTGATAACCTGAAAAGTCCCTCTTCTCTTGTCTGGAGGATGCCTATGGTTGCCAAAAAGAATGTCACATTTCAATTTGTATGACCACAGAATAGTTTTCCACTTTGCAACAGACAATTTTAAATTAACTTTGTCCCAGAGTACAAGGACGGCATTTTTTAATTATGTCCAGATATGGCTTGTTTGCATTATAGAAATGTACCTTGCATTTTTGGATGGCACGGCAAATTGTGTTTACAGACAGTGATTCGTGGAAGTATTCCTAAGCCCATGCAGTGATGTCCATCACAGAATGAAGCCTGTTTTAATGCAGTACCATGTGATGGCCCAAAGATCACGGGCATCCAATATTGCATTTTGTCATTGTGCCTTGCAGAGACTTCTTCAGATTCTCTGACTCTTTTGATGATATGTACTGTAAATTATATAACTTATTTGCAATTTTACATTGAGGAACAATATTCTGAAATTGTTGAACCCTTGCCCATCTTTACTTTGGAGACACTTTGACTCTCAAAGATGTTATTGACCTGTTTCCTTTCCTTTTCCCTCACTTGTTCATTCCAATAACTCTCAGTCCCTACGCCACCCCCGCACTTTCTACTTTTCTTCCATCCCATGCGCAACACAAAATGAACCCCCTCCCTCCTTTCCCCCCTTTCATATTTTGGTGGACCCCTTTTAATTTTTAATTTGGGTAGATTTTGGCCTTTGGCCTTGCACTGGGGCTGCTCCTTGCCAGCTCTTTGTGTGCAGCTCAGTGTCCATTTTTCTATTTTTTGGCTCAACATCAGTGCGCAGGTAAACACTGGTTGGTGGGTGGCTAATGAACATTGGCTGGTCAATGGCAAACTCTTTTGTAGCTTTACATATTGTTTTGCACTTTAACTGTATTTTGTCTTATGCAGTGACACATCCACCTCTGTCTCTCAACAAACATCCCCTGAGGAAGCCCTAGTGGGCGAAACATGTCAGGATACCATTACTAAAAGACTCTTTTCATCTGCTCATTAGATGTGTACTTATATCTGCGTAATGTCTTTATAGCCAATATATTGTTTTTAACAAAAACTTTTGTTCTTTGTTTAATAAATTTTGATATAATTTTATAAATCTATTGACGTATCTTAAGTTCATTTACTTTACCAGGCACCCTGAAAGTCCCATTAAATCACCTCTCTGTATATACATACTGTTCAGGGATGGTGGTACCTTCTTGTTGACACTGTCACCTATCCATATCAACTGCTAATTGTAAAATGATCTCACAGCTCTTCCTTGTTACTACCACTTACGTGGCCAGCTTTTTGTTGCTCTGTCCCAACTTTTTTGAGACATGTTGCTGCCATCAATTTCAAAACTTGATTATTTTTTGTTTTAAATTATTTGTTTTCTCTGTTTAAACATTTGATATTTTTTCTATTTTAAATTGTGAATAAAATATGGATTTACACAGCGTCCCAACTTTTTGGAACTGGGGTTGTATACCTCTACATCTCCCAACTGTTGCGCCATATGCACTTCTGCATAACACATTAGCATAGTTTATCAAAAACTTCATAAAGTCTTTGTGTTACTTGGCCTTGCAAAAGAAATAAAGCAATGCATTTCCAGAGTCAGAGCTGTATTGCACAGAAAGGGGCCAAGTGATCAAGAAGCCTTGGAACTTCTTTTGGAAAGCTGGAGGCTGAAGAAAGGGGGTAGCAGCAGTTTTAGGGTATCCTAGATGTAAAAGAAAAATATGGTGAACGAGAAATGCTCATCAGTGTAAATCAACTCAATTTAACGCCATAGAATCCAAGGGTTTGGATCCTAGGCTAGAATCCTAATATCTAAAATTCTGCACATTTTCAGAACACGGATATATTTATATTATTATCAGAAAAAATATACTTAAAGGATGTAACTGTTCAAGTAATTTTATACCTAGTTTCTTCTTTAAATACAGGATATAGTCATATTAACCAGATATCACTTTAGTACTGAACATGTACTTTTCCTGCATCACGTTTTACTTTTTAGTCTGTGCCATTAACAGCTAGTCACCCTACTGACCATGTTATGGCTAAAAAGTTGATAATCTTAAGTTGCCAATCAATTACAGCACTGCAAAGAAATTTCTTGTGTTACGTGATAGAAATCACTCTACTGTGACTGGGTCCAGATTAACAGCCAAATTCTCCCTGCAATTTGTAACTCTCCATTAACTTTCTAACATTTGTGGCTTTCTTACTGGGTATTAAAGACTGAAAAATATATCACACAGACATCTTTACATATACAGGTCACTGCATCACTACAAAAAGTAAAATTGGTTTTATACAAATGTTTAGGGTCTTTTCAAACGTACACATAATTAAAGGATTGCAACCAGCTAGTCCAATTATCCACAATTAATCCAGAATTTCCCTTATTTGTTATACACACGCACAGAATATGTATATGTGTGTGTATATATATATATATACACACACACACAGTATATATAGATTTCTCAATAAAGAGAAATAAAAAGGCAGATACTTGTCCATCATGCCATACCAACCGGGAGATATGTGATTGGGCCCCAAATTTATTCTGAAACAGGGCAATGACCCCAAACATACAGTCAATGTCATTAACTACCTCAGTATCGGGCACTTTCACACTCTCCCTGCCCAGGCCAATTTTCAGCATTCAGTGCTGTCACACTTTGAATGAGAATTGTGTGATCATGCTGTAATAAATACATTTTTTATAAGTTTCTTCCCATAAATAGTGCTTTCTTTGGGTGTTATCTAATCACCTATGTTTTTTTTTTTTTTTTTTATATTTTGCTAAAAAAAAAAAAGACCAAAAATTTGTAAACAAAAGTTTGCGTGAAAACGTTGTAGATAAGTAATTTTTCTCCTTCAGTGATGTGCGCTGATGAGACTGCATGGATAGGCACCAATATGCGGCACTAATATACAGCACGGATAGGTGGCACAGATGGGCAGGAACTGAAATGCAGCACTGATTGGCCTCACTGATGGGCACAGACTGGTGTGTCATTGATGAGCACAGAGTGGGATAATTGATGAGCAGTTTTGGGGCTGCATTGTGATCAAGGGCACTGATCATCAGTGCCCCGATTGCCTATACAAGTCTCATCTGTGAGGAGATGCCCCTGATAGGCTCTCCTCACCTCACACTCTGTCAATGCGAGGTGAGGACAGCAGATAAACGGTCTCTCCATGTTTGCATGTGACTGGCTGTGATTGGACACAGCCAGTCACATGGGTAAAGAGCCACGGCTTTTTGACGAGACTATGGTCTCGCCGTATCAGCCGTGGGCTCGGCTAAACTGGGTGCCGTCATATGATGTCCCAGAACAAAAGCTGCCCCGCTCAGCTGTCATTTGTTTATAGGGTGGGTGGGAGGCAGTTAAGAACTGTTGTGATGGTTTGGTTCCCGCAGGGCCCTGATCTCAACATCAAGTCTGTCTAGGATTATATGAAGACACAGAAGGATCTAAGGCAACCTACATCCACAGAATGTTCGGAAAAACCTACCTGCCGAGTTCCTTCAAAAACTGGGTGCAAGTGTACCTAGAAGAATTGATTCTGTTTTTAAGGCAAAGGGTGGTCACACCAAATATTGATTTGATTTGGATTCCTCTTTTGTTAATTTACTTTCCATATTGTTAATTGATAAAAATAAAATATTAACACTTCTACTTCTGAAAGCATTCATAATTTACATCATTTTTTTCACACTTGCCTAAAACTTTTACACAGTACTATACTGCCTAGGGAATTGTATATTACAATGGCTCTGAAACATATTCCATACCAACAGCATTGGTTACAGTTATTGGGGTGTTTTCCAATCGCTGTTTCAAGTTCCATTGGAACAAGGCAGGGCTGCCTCATCTCCTCTTTTCTATGTGCCCACTGTTGAGCCATTCTTATGTTATCCCTTACTATGTGCCCCTTTTCTATGTGCCCACTGTTGAGCCATTCTTATGTTATCCCTTACCAAATCCACTTCAACAGTTGAAGTCTACTGAGAACTCTCTCATCTGAAAGGAAAGGCATTATTGATACCAATTAATCTAAATACAGAACTACGACAAAACTATAAATTTAGGGCGTGACCGGAAGTCGCAGTGGACGGACGTGCCAGGGCTGAGCTCCGCCGAGGCCTCTCAGCATCCCCGTCCATCCTTGCTCGTCGGGCGTTTTTTCGCCCCACCGGACCCTCCATCTGTCCGGGGGAACGTCATAGCTCCGGACGGAGCCATTATCTTCGGCCGATTCACCGCCGAGCCGGTGAACAGGGCCGCAGACGCCGAGACGGGCCGGTCCCCGCCGCCATCTTGCGGCCTACTCCACATCGCGGATCCTCCGAACGGCGCCTTGCGGAGCACATCCCGGGCCGGCATCCAGGACTTCACTCACCGCTGGGCTCATGGGACCCTCCCGCTGGGGACAGGGAGCTGCGGATTGTTCGTTGGGGCCTGGAGGAACACCAGCGCTGAGAGGTGAGACCCGGCGGCCATCTTGGTACACCTGAGGCCTGATACAGTTTATCTGCACCCCTCCTCTCAGCTGTCCTGCATAATCCCTCAACGAGGACAGTACCCCAGTTTAAGCACAGCCTGCCCCCCCCCCCCTGGGTGGCTGCCTGCCTGGATCATCCTCCATTTCGAGTCCTTTATGCACTCTAGGCCCTATCGGCGGCCATCTTGGTACACCTGGTCCCTTCTTCCATCATCTTAAGGCCTACTTCTGCCCATTTTACAGCCTGTTTAGTGCCTGGACTCTCCCTGTACCGTAGTGTGGCAGTGTTTCATGGACTCCCCCTCCCCCCACTAGCTCTCTAACCTGATACATTCTACTTCGGGGTCACACCCCGGGTCCCTCTGCTTGATAGACATGTGATCACTTTTTGCGAGTCCTACCCGCCTTCCAATGCTCCCCCACCGCTTACAGTTGCTTCTTCCACATGGGGAGTTCCACGTGTAATTGAATGTATGCCTAGTCCCATTGCCTCATGGTGAAATACGGACCGAAACACCTCCCTCAGTCGCTGTCTCCTGATCTGCGGCCCTCACAGACTCTGGATCGCTTTCTAAGCAGGCCGGCCTCCCCTGTTCCAACTCCAGGCTCTTCTACATATGCACAAGTGGCTTCCCAGTTATCCGCACCAGATAACCCAAGTCCTCTGTCCAGGAGCCACCTGGACACGATGTCCGCCCCTGTTACCGTCGATGTACTGGATGATAAACTGCGAGCTCTCCTGCAGGACTTGACCAGCAATGTCTCTAAGGAAATGGGTAAACTCGCCCATGAATTGCGGGGGGAGCTTGCTCAGATTGGGGAACGGACTGACGTCCTGGAAACCAAATTTGACGACCTACTGCAATATGTGCACGTCTTGGAAGAAGACAACGCCGGTTTGAAGCAATCAGTCTCGCAGCTCCAATCTCAACAGGAGGATCTGGAGAACAGGGAACGTCGCCAAAACCTACGCATCAGAGGAGTCCCTGAGGCGGTTAGTGAGGGGGAGATTAAACCATATTTACTCAGCCTCTTCAATGTTGTCGCCCCTAAAATTCCGGACATAGATTGGATAGGGCCCACAGGTCTCTGGCCCCAAAGCCCCCAGCTGGGGCTAACCCTAGAGACATCATTGTGCGCTTCCACTACTACGACAGCAAAGAAGCGCTGACCATGGCCACCCGTAACAAGTCCCGTCTGGAATTTAAAGGAGCCAAGATACAAATCTTCAGCGACTTATCCCCTATAACCTTGGCCAAACGTCGCAGCTTTCGTCCTGTGACTACGCATCTGCAAAATCACCAGTTCCCGTATCGCTGGGGTTTCCCCTTTCGTCTCTCGGCCTCTAAAGATGGGACTCAATACTCCATGAGAGATCTTCAGGAAAGCGAGGCTTTCATACGCAATCTGGGTTTACCACCTCTGCCAGATGAGGACCCCATCCCGCTTCCAATGACGCCCAGACCCTCGTCTATCCCGGCACGGATTTGGACACCAGCTCGCCAGAAATCGCAGAAACCCTTCTCTACTCCCCAGCGTAACTTGCATCCCAGATTGCCTCCTTGAAGAGAAATCTCAAACGTCAGGTCGGGTTGGACTCGATTTCGGTCCTTGTTTCACCATGTTTTTTCCCCTTGACAGGGGATGTACGCACCCTTAGTTATAGGTTGTGACTTTTCTTTTCTTCCCATTTTTGGGTGCCTGGGACTATGGTATATTGTTCCTATTGATTGTAATGTTTGCTGGAAGGTGGCGGGGTCTCTCCAGATGAGCTGGAACCCCTGATGTGCCTCCTTTTGTTCCGCGGCCGCGGCTGCGGACTCCTGGGTGGTTTTTACCCCCCAGGCCTTTTTTCTGTTACCTATGGTTTATTTTTCCATTTTTTAGGCCTTTTTTTGGCCTTTTTTTCATTTTTTGCTTATTTTGGATGCCTTCTTTATCACTCATTAGATGCATTGTTGATATGTTATGTTTTCACGTGCTTTTCATCCCTAGGATACACCACGATTTCCAGTATTTCCTTGGTCTGTACAGGTATATTTGGTTACTGTATGTTAATTATGGGTACTTTAAGCTCCAATTACTTCATGCACAATGGCTTTGAGGGTACTTACCTATAATGTTAAGGGCTTGAACTCTGTTCATAAGCGTTGGTTGGCTCTGAAGGAGTTCAAGTCCTCCAACGCAGATGTGGTCCTAGTCCAGGAGACTCACTTCCGCCCAGGGAGTTCTCTTAAATTTGCTGTCAAGCATTTTCCAGTTTCTTTTATGGCCTCCGACCCCTCTGGTAAAGCCGGGGTCGCGATACTGATTAAAAAAACCTGTCCGTTGCGGGTGAAGTCCTCTTTCCTTGACCCGCAGGGTAGATATATTCTCCTGGACTGTGACTACCTATCTCGTTCTCTTACTATAATTAATATTTATGCCCCCAACTCGGGTCAGGTTCAGTTCCTCACTGGGGTCTTGGATACGCTGGGCGCATATGCCCAGCCGTTCATGATCATCGGCGGGGACTTTAACATGACTATGTCCGCTAGGAGGGATAGACAAACCCTATTTTCAGGTAACCCTTCCTGTAAATCTGAACGCCAATCCACTGCGTTTCGCAAACTCACTAGGTCCCATAACCTCCTAGACATTTGGAGGATTAAGCACCCGACACATCGGCAATTTTCTTTCTATTCCCCCCCCCCATAAGATGTACTCTAGATTAGATTATATTTTTGTAACGGCACCTCTATTGACGTCGGCAGTAGCCGCGGAGTTGAACCCCATGACATGGTCGGATCATGCATCGGTTCAGCTTGACCTTGCCCTCTCCACTTCTACACCCCGGACTTGCCACTGGAGACTTAATGATTTCCTTCTCCGTGACCCGGTCACTGAAGCTCACTTGTCCCAAAGTTTAACTGACTTTTTTCAACTGAATGTAGGATCTGTGCGGGACGTGTCCACCTTATGGGAGGCTCACAAGGCCTTCTTCAGAGGAATATGTATTTCTGCCGGCTCCCGCCTTAAGCGAGACTCGGCTGCGCAGAGACTTGACATCCTTTCGCAATTGCAAAAAGCTGAGGCTCTGCTCTTATCCTCCCCTTCGGTGCCCCGTCTTCGCACAGTGACCTCCTTACGCGAAAGGTTAAAATCTCTGGACATGCATAAATGCTCTAAAGCCCTACTTTGGGCAAAACAGAAATTTTACGAGTTCGCCAACAAGCCTCATAGGATGCTGGTGAATAAGCTTAAGCCCCGCCCATTTCACTCTTATCCTGATCTTCTTATACAGTCAGATGGCACTCCGACTTACTGCCCCTTAACAATGACTAAAGTTTTTGGTGCTTTTTTATAAAAAATTATATAACTGCCTGACCTCCGATCCCAACCATGTGTTCTCTCAAGAACACTTTAATGACTTTTGTACCTCTTTGAAATTGCCTTTGTTGTCCTCTTCTCAGGTGGACACCCTGAATGCTGCCATCTCGCCTGAGGAGTTGGCAGCGGTAGTAAAGGCACTCCCGTCCCACAAATCCCCAGGCCCAGACGGACTTCCTTATATCTATTATAAATCTTTCCTCCCGACGCTTAGCCCTCATTTACTAAATCTTTTTTCCTCTTTACAGAAAGGAATAGTACCTCATTCCCAGTTTCTACATGCTCACATAACGGTTATCCCGAAGCCGGGTAAATCCCCTACCCTACCGGATAATTACAGACCCATAGCTTTACTTAACTCCGATTATAAGATCTTTACCAAAATTCTAGCTAATCAACTTTCCTTGATGATTCCCGCCCTGGTCCATAATGATCAGGTGGGTTTTGTCCTGGGTAGACGAGCTGGTGACAACACTAGACGTACCATCGACCTTATAGACCTGCTCGACAAGACATCCCGCCCTGCCATTATTTTAAGTTTAGACGCACAAAAAGCTTTTGACAGGCTGGGATGGCCGTATATGTTTGCCACACTTCAGCGTTTTGGATTTTCTGGTTCTTTCCTGTCAGCTCTGCAGGCCTTGTACTCGCTACCCACGTCTCAGGTCCAACTGGCATCTTATAGGTCACCACTCTTTACGCATAGTAATGGTACTAGACAGGGATGTCCTCTTTCCCCCCTGTTGTTTATATTATGCCTTGAGCCCTTGGCCGCAGCTATAAGGGATGACCCGGACATAAGCGGCGTCTCCCTTAGGTCGAAGGACTATAAGCTGTCTCTTTTTGCCGATGACATTCTCCTCACCTTGACGAAACCCCACATCTCCCTTCCCAAACTTCATACACTCCTAGATGCATTCAGTAGACTCTCGGGATATAAGGTCAACACGACTAAAACTGAAGCGCTCCCCATTCACATCCCTCCCCCACTTCTAGCTTCGTTAAAAAATGAATTCCCCTACCATTGGTGCCCTGTCTCCCTCAAGTACCTTGGCATTAATTTAACTGCTACATATGATTCCTTATACGTAGCAAACTTTGTTTCTCTGATTGCGGAAACACATAGTTTGCTCCGAAGCTGGTCGACTTGCCCGCTATCCCTCCTGGGTAGGATCAATGTACTAAAAATGGCCATACTCCCTAAGTTTTTATATCTCTTTGAAACGTTACCAATTGCTATACCCATGCCTCAGCTTAGAAATATTCAATGGGCCTTCACCAAATTCATATGGGGAAATAAAATGCACAGAATTGCCCAGTCCGTGGTCTTTGCTCCACGATCCCAAGGGGGGTTGGGAGCTCCTGATATATTGAAGTATTTCTATGCGACTCACCTCCTGCCGGCTATCTCCTGGTCGTCTTATTTCGCTTCCAGTAGATGGTCGGAACTAGAGATGAGCGTTGTCAGTCCGGTTCACCCGTGCTCTATGCTGTGGTCAGATTTGCCCTCATCTATGGTCCAGCTTAGACGCATACTTCTTGGGCCGATGCTATTTTCTTTATCCATATGGAAAAAATGTCACAAGAGGTTCTCTCTCTCTTCTCCATGCTCACCTTTGCTGAATGTTATATTCAACCCAGACCTTCCAGACAGCCTCTCCCTGAAGAACATGTTCCCCTGGTTTAGTTCGGGTATCTTCCAACTTCGCCACTTGGTACATCCAATATCCCGTAAATTCCTATCCTTTCTAGAGCTCCAGAATAAGTATGATATCCCGAACCAACTTCTTTTCTCATATCTTCAATTCAAACACTATTTTAATTCTAGATCCCCAGATCTGGCTTTGGTCAACCCTAGTACCTTTGAAACCTTATGCTCCCAGGGTCCTTGCCAGAAGGGTCTAATATCCTCCATATATAGCATACTTCATAACTCAACCACCCTCAACACGGACACTCACCTCTATATGAGAAGATGGTCCTCTGTTTTACAGTCTCCTTTAACTATCTCTCAATGGCAGGATATCTGGATGTCTACCTCCAAAGTCTCTAGGTGTGTGGAGCAGAGAGAGACGGCTTATAAGATACTGATGTTCTGGTACAAGACTCCTGAAATGTTGCATAAATATGATCCCTCTATATCTAAGCTGTGTTGGAGATGTCTGCGACATGAGGGCACTCATTATCATATTTTTTGGAGTTGCCCTATGATTGTACCCTTTTGGTCTATGGTCCAATCCCTGCTCCATACTGTGCTGGGGATTGATATCCCTTTGGATCCTAGGCATTATTTATTGGGCTTGCCGGTGGCAACACTATCTAAAAGCGCTAAGAAGCTGACAGCTTATGTCCTTCTAGCTGTCAAAAGAGTGATTCCTGCGCTTTGGCTGTCCTCCTCCCCACCCATTCACTCGCAATTGATATCCGCGGTGGCAAACATACGCAGAATGGAACATATGACGGCCTTGGCGCAGGACTCCCTACCTAAATTTTTTAAAATATGGGATAGATGGGACAACTCCATTCTGAACCCTGAGGCAACATCCTACTGTATGGATGTGGTCCCCCGGGTCAGCCTCCCTGGGGCTTCCCCCCGGGATCCTATCCCTGCATCGCCTATATAGTTTACGGCATTTGGTTTACTTATGCATCTTTATTTGCAGACCTGTGGTGTATCCTTTTTCCTTTCCCCCCTATGTTTTATATCAAGATATCAACATTTGATGTCCCGCCTGCGGCGGTTTTTGCTGTTACATTTGCAATGTTAATTTTGTCTGTATGTATTGAAAGCAATCTTCTTTTTGTTCTGTAAATGAAAAATTTTTCTCAATAAATATACATTTAAAAAAAAAAAAAAAAAACTATAAATTTAACCATTTCACTGTGCAATGTGACTTTATTTGCCGCAAGTCACATGATAAGTTGTGAACAGGGGCTCAGAGAGCTATTTATTCTTCTGTGTGCTTCCAAAGAACCACCCCATCCATTATCCTTACTCCTTTGCTGCACTCTCTGCATTACACACTCCTGAACCTTGCACTCTCTGTGTTACACACTACTGAGCACTATAGACAGTGTTGCACATTTCATACTCCAGACCATGGCATTCTGGGCTTAATATGACATACTGCAGGCCACTGAATTCTGTGTACATGATTTATTCCTAAAGGTAGGTTGTGTGTAGAAAAACATTTGTAACTGAAGAGTTTGAGGATAAAAGGACTGTGCATGTGTGTACTGTGTACTGTGTATGCAGTGAGTAGGCTCACTGTTTTTTTTTTTAGACATCCTCCTTTAAGCCTCTCCCAATTATACAACAATATGGCCTCACCTACCATTCAGTAATAGGCATGCTCTGCCTGTGCTGCTTCATTACTAACAATAACCTATTTTATACTGTGGTGGAGGAGGGGGGTGGGGTTAAAAAATGTTCGACCCCAGATGCCAGATTATGCTAGGTACATCGCTGAGAAGAATACACATCAGAAAACCTCTCCACACACCACAAGCAAATGACTACAGCCACTGCAATAAACCAATCTTCTTACTAGTCCTTTGAGAGTTAAAGATTTTGTTTATCAAGACAACATAAGCACACATTGTGATTTTCCAACACACACCTCTTCATTCTCCATTTTCCCGCAGTGTCACCAGCATTTCTCCCATCACAGAGTGACAGGTCAGATCAGAACAAACAATGCATCTATCCCACACATCAAAGAGAACCTTTCACGGTGCCAGATCTGCATGATGTTCCAGATAGATAATTATTGCTACCACTTTTCAAGGATTGAAGCTGCACAGGCTTTTGTGATGAACGTCTACATCTACTGTTCTCTACACTGATCAAACAGAGCAAGTTTACATAAATCTTTTACAGGCAGAAAATACGGGTACACTGGACACATAGTGTGACAATTATTTTGTGGGAAGTACACACCAAAGAGCCATCATAGTCAATTATATCAGTTCCAAGATTTTATCAAGGTTAATGGAATTTATCATTAAGCAGAAATTATAGACAAACATTTACACCAATCATTTGGTCTATAACACACTGTTCTGAAGCTTTTCAAATCAGACTTTCAGAAATATAATTCCCAAACTACACTAAACAATCTGATGCAGATATTTTCTGTAGCAAAGATTGTAGAAAATAGGTTGCTAAATAAAACATCACTTCAAATAAACATTATACTTGTTACCATTAACATAGCATACTGTAGTTTAAAAATAAAATAAAATGCTGCTTACCTTTTTAAGTACGTTTTACTTGATTAAACATGACATGCTCTCCCTGCTTTGTCGTGTTTAAGAGGGAGATGTGGAATAATCAATCTGGTCTGTACTGTGTTTACAGTTCTTTATTATGAGCTGTAAACTTTTTGAACAATGTCTGTCCTAACACAGGGTTAAAAAGTCAGAAACCACCCTCCAGGATTGTATGTTAATTAGGTATAGTGTCAGGGAAAAGGAAACTTTTTACTTTTTTTTTATTTTATTTTTTAGGTATGTTGTGGGAATGGGAACACAAAGATATAGTGGGATTTTCCCAGATTTGACTTCCCCTGAGGACGTGCATTTGGAAAAAAACATGCAGGAAGATTTTTATGTATGATTTAATTTAGACAGGTTTTAAGCCGCTGGAATTTTTTATTTGTTTTCCTTATCCAGCAAGGTAATGTCATAATGTGCTAGTATGCATCACATACTCCAGAGCAACTGCTACTCCAATTGAGGATCCTGTACCCCTTTGACAACTCTGTACAAAACACCAGAGGAATTTGGAGGACAGAAAATCCACAGGCACAGGACTGAGTCCTGAGAACCAGACTGACAGCAAGGGTTAGGCCCCAGTAAGCAGTTCACCCTTGAATAGAAACAGGTAAGGCTTGAACAAGAAAAAACAGCTCCAGGCAAGAACCTTCATATTGCCATTATAAAGGCAAGATTAAAGACTATTCCCAAAGACCGCAACTACAGCCAAGGCACCGCCTACTTAAACCGTGTGGCATGACTCACCAGCCAGGAGCTCCCACGATGCCAAGACAATCACAGAACTTGACCCCAACAAGAAGCAGGCGACAGGATTCCAGTAAGAAAACAAGGCCCATGCACCAGAAAGAGGCTAGAAGCCCTCCTCAGCTGGGCAGGTTTGCAACCCTAGAGGGGAACTGCCCAGAAGCAAAGAATGAGGACAACTCCAACCCTGGGCCCTGGATTCCTAGACCCCTATATCAGAGAACTAGAGGTGATTCATTCATTCAACCTTGGTCCTTGGTATTCGAAAAGTTAGCTGGAGTAACAAACCAAGACTTCCCAGAATGAACGAAAATGGAAGCACAGGAACTGCAACCCTTGAAACCTATAAACCTAGGACTGTTATGATGATAGTAGAATCAAACGGCTCCTAATCAAAAAGCCATATAGCAGAATTGAGGAGCCAGAATCAAAACCCAGCTAAAATTGTCACTAATATCATCCGGTACTACAGGCGAAGAGACAGATTAGTGCAGTCCAAAAGATTACACACCAAAATCTGCAAGGCTGAGACCGTCAACACAGAACAGTACATAGGAGGTAACCAGGCACTCCAATAATAGGACCAGTTAAAGAGAGAAGCCAGTAAACCTACCAGCTTATCTCTGTAGTATAACCCACCAAAGCACACAGAGATCATGCAAACTCCATGCAGATAGTGTCCTGGATGGAATTTCAACTAAGGGCCCCCAGTGCTGCAATGTAGAAATGCTAGCCACTAAGTCACCATGCTGACCCACATAAAGCGCCCAGGACTGGCCACCAGACTAGCACAGGATCCAAGAGATCCACAAAAGCCATCCCAGAAAACAAACAGGTGATATGAAGAGATATGAAACATTAGGTAAGCATGGCCAAATGGAACTGTTATTAATAACCCCTGTGGACCACTTCCCAAAACCAGCTACTTCTGGGGTACCCTCCCCTGACATAACATCTCTCTACTGGGACAGGGGTGCTGTCTTCCTGGGGGGATACTGTGACAGAGCAATGAGTAGGTCTTTGGTCATGTTTCCCCTGTGAGGACCACTTACTTGCTGCCTAGCATAGGGTTGTTGCAGCTGACCATGCCCACAGCTAGGGCCTGCATTAGCTTTCTGGCCAAGCTAGGGTAACTACTAAATCTATATTACCCAGCCTGTTTCCCAGCTCAGCTGTTGACTATAAGTCTGACAGACAAAAGAACATAAAAACAATAAAAGAAAAAACAAACCCTGCAAATATAAGGGAACTAAGGTTCCCAGCAGGGAGCTTAGGTCTTTACTACTCAACACACGCTCCTCAATACCTATTCGAGAAAATAAAACACTATACGCCCAACTGTAGTCTTCAATCTTCTAACCAAAACCTCCTCCTCGTTCCCAAATATCGGTACAAATCTAAGGGGGAATGGAGATTCGCTGTCCAAGTACCACGGCTATGGAACGCTTTACCAACCAACATCCACTTGGAAGTAAACCTCCAGGTCCTCAGGAAAAAACTCAAGATCTTCCTCTTCTAGAAGCTGGACAACAAAGCTCCGCACAGAGCCTTGATGCAATTCAGTTCGCTTTGAGCGCTATACAAATTATTCATTCATTCACTAGGCTAAAAACTGAGCTGCCTCTAGCAAATAGGGGGTTAGGCCACTGTCAAATATCACCTCTAGGCTGTGCCTTCGTTTTTTTGCCTAGTGTCTTAATCCTAAAGGGGAATTATAACCCAATGGTAAGAGATCAAGATTTAAACTGTGTCCTTCAATGAACGCAAGAGTAAGGACTTTTATTTAAACAAAAACAAAAAACTGTCAATTATTGACAAATTTCTGGGTTTTTGGATCTAGCTTTCATCACGTAAGGGAATGATTAGTAACATGGTAATAATGTAGCAGATAGGTGTGGATGGTGTTCAGTTTCAGGCCTGTTTCAGTCCTATCTGCTTCTGCCGCTTGGTTGAAAAAGTTGCTGACTTAATTATTTTCCCTTCTCTCACCACTGTGTGCCTCCAAGGTTTTAAAGAAGGCACACTTTGTTTTTTTTTATACCCACACCCACCCACAAGCATGATTTTCTTAGACAGGTGTGTTTCAGGTGGTGTCAACCACAGCTGCTTTGACCAATATGGTGCATACAACATCCACAGAGACCATTTTATATGGATAAGAAAGGTATACTGATGAACAAACTCCCGGATCTGGTGAACAGATTACTGGGGGCTGGGTAAGACCCAGCTGTCATGGTGCACGTTGGCACCAATGACAAAGTCAGCGGAAAATGGAGTGTCCTAAAGAACGATTTTAGGGACTTGGGAGCTAAATTGGGGAAAAGGACCTCCAAGGTAGTATTTTCAGGAATACTACCGCTACATCGAGCCACACCAGAAAGCCAGAGGGAGATTAGGGAACTAAACAAGTGGCTGAAGAGCTGGTGTAGCAAGGAGGGATTTGGGTTTATGGAGGACTGGGCCGACTTCTCAGTCGATACCCGGTACTATAGAAAGGATGGACTGCACCTAAATGAGGAGGATGCAGATCAGCTGGGAATGAAGATGGCCAAAAAGTTAAAGGGGTTTTTAAACTAGGCGATGGAGGGTAGGGTTGAGAGGTAGAGCTAGTCAGTGTGGAACATATTCCAGAGGGTAGTATTGGGGGCATTAGTGGTAGGTTGACCAAAGCACATAAACCCAAGGTAAGTATAGTAGCAAGTCCTAGTTGCAATCTCGGAACACCCAATAAAAGGATAATTATGTGACCGGTCTAAATTACATGGCATGTTCACCAATGCCAGGAGCTTGGCAGACAAGATGGGTGAACTAGAGATACTGTTGTACGAGGAGGATTTGGATTTTGTGGGAATTTCAGAGACCTGGTTCAACAGCTCTCATGATTGGCTGGCAAACATTCAAGGGTATACCCTTTAAGGCAAGGCTAGAGAGGGTAAAAAAGGGGGAGGGGTATGCCCATATATCAAGAATAATGTATAAGTGAATGTGAGAGCTGACATCACCAAGGAAGCTAAGGAGGAGGTGGAATCCTTATGGGAAGAGCTCCAAAAGGGATAAAGCTAAGGGGAAAATAATACTGGGAGTATGCTATAGGACCCCTAACCTGAGGGAGGAAGGGGAGACAGATCTCCTATCAAAATTTGGATTAGCAGCAAGGATCAGAAGGGTTATAATGATGGGGGATTTTAACTATCCAGATATAGACTGGGCGGAGGGAACCATGCATTCATCTAAAGCCTCATACACACTATAGGACTTTGTACAAACTTTCCCTTGGATTTTTGTACAAAGGGCATCGGCCCTGAACTTGTATTGCATACACACAGCAGGACTTTTTCAGCCAACTTTCACCAAATCACATGGTTTTTCTGCTCTTTACTGCCACCTTTGGTCAACTTCTGTATTGGTATGGGATCTTTTGCATTGGTTCTGAGCATGCGTGTTTGTACTTTGTACAAAAGTCCTATGATTTTCTGTACACACGATCAGACTTTGCTCCATCTGACTTTTGTTGCCAGAAAGTTTGTCCGTTCGCACAGCCAACAAAAGTCAGATGAAAACCAAAAAAGTTTGTCCGATGGAGCGTACACACGGTCGGATGTTGCTCCAAAACAGCTAATTTGCATGTTTGTTGTCAAAAAGTCTGATCGTGTGTATGGGCCTTAAGGCTCACCAGTTCCTAAATGTCTTGCAGGAGAATTTTATGGGTCAGATGGTAGATGCACCAAGTAGAAAGAAAGTGTTAATGGATCTACTGATTACCAACAATACAGAACTGATCACGGATGTGGAAATAATTTAGGAAACAGCAATCACAGGTCAATTGGCTTCCGTATAAATCACACAAATAGGAAACATAAGGGGAATACAAAGACACTGAATTTCAAAAGAGCTAACTTCCCTAAACTTGCTAGAAGGCATAAATTGGGATAAAATCTTAGGAACAAAGAACACGGAGGAGAGATGGGTTTGCTTTAAGAGCATATTAAATAAGGGCATTAGCCAATGCATTCCATTGGGTAATAAATTTAAAAGAGTGAACAAATGTCCAGGATGGCTTAACGTCAATGTAAAAATGCATACAAAAGCAAAGGAGAAGGCCTTCAAAAAATACAAAGTTGAGGGATCATCAGCATTCAGACCTTATAAAGAATGCAACAAGAAATGTAATGGTGCAATAAGGACGGCTAAGATAGAACATGAAAGACACATGGAGGAGGAGAGAAAAAAAAAATATCAAGAAATGCTTTAAGTATGTAAATAGTAAAAAAGGGAGGACAGACCATATTGGCCTCATAAAGAATGAGGAAGGACATCTGGTTACAAAGGATGGAGAGATGGCGAAGGTATTGAATTTATTTTTCTCCTCAGTCTTCATGAGGGAATCAGGTGGATTCAGTAACCAAAACTGCAGTGTTTATTCTCCTGACACATCACAGAAAGCACCTCCATGGTTAACAGAGGGCAGAATTAAAATTAGACATGGGAAACTTAACATTAATAAATCACCAGGACCAGATGGCTTGCACCCGAGGGTACTTAGGGAACTCAGTCAAGTAATTGCCAAACCATTGTTCCTAATGTTTACTGATAGTCTACTGACTGGAATAGTACCAGCTGATTGGAGAAAAGCCAATGTAGCATGAATATTTAAAAAGGGCCCAAAATACATCCCTGGAAATTACAGACCAGTTAGACTAACATCAATAGTATGTAAACTCTTGGAGGGGATAAGGGACTATAAACAAGATTTTAGTAATGAGAACAGTATCATTCGCAGAATTCAGCATGGATTCATGAAGAAGCATTCTTGCCAAACCAAACTATTAACCTTCTACGAGGAGGTGAGTTGCCAGCTAGATAAAGGAAGGCCCGTAGATGTGGTGTATCTGGATTTTTCAAAAGCATTTGACACAGTCCCCCATAAACATTTACTGTACAAAATAAGGTCCGTTGGCATGGACCATAGGGTGAGTACATGGGTTGAAAACTGGCTACAAGGGCGAGTTCAGAGGTTGGCGAGATAAATGGGGAGTACTCGGAATGGTCAGTGGTGGGTAGCGGGGTCCCCCAGGGTTCTGTGCTGGGACCAATCCTATTTCATTTCTTCATAAACTATCTGGAGGATGGGGTAAACAGTTCAATCTCTGTATTTGCGGACAATACTAAGCTAAGCAGGGCAATAACTTCTCTGCAGGATGTGGAAACCTTGCAAAAAGATTTGAACAAATTAAAGGGGTGGGTAACTAGACATGTGCATTTCGTTTCGTTCTGAATCGAAATTCAGACGAATTTTCATTATTCGGATCTTTCGGATGCATCCGAATTACCATGCTAACGAATTCAAACGAAATTCGAATCAAATTCGAAAAATTACATTTTGCGACCCGAATTTGGGGCCATGTATCTCGGGGCCACTTATACCTAGGAACCCAGAGTTACGGGGGCCCCAAAGTCGGGTCGCAAAATGTCATTCTCTGCTGCAGAAAAGTGCTTGACATTTTGCGACCTGACTTTGGGCCCCCAAATTTGGATATGTTGTAGTGCTAGTTCTACTGTGTTTGTATACCAAATGGGGTTCCTGGCTATAAGTGGCCCTAAATTCGGGTCGCAAAATGTCATTCTCTTCTGCAGAAAAGTAATATAAATGAAATAAGATGTGTGTTTTTTGCACTGGTACACTGCAAGTATTAGAAGTTGATGTGACAGATGTATATAAGTAAGTAACTAACCATCTTCCAAAATTTCTAATTCAAATAGAAAAGATTAGAAAAAAATATAATTGAATAGAATGAAATAGAAAGAGTATACAACCATCTTCTGAAATTCAAATTTCAAATAGAATAAATTTGAATTTTGAATAGTATGAATTCAAAATTTTTAAATTAATTTTAAATTTGGATAGAAAAGATTATAATAAAATAGAAAATAGACTAGAAAAACGATAGAACAGAACAGAATAGAATATATGATATTTTAGTTTTTGCAGATCTCCTGCAGACTATTAGTATCTATTTTGTTTTCTAACCAGATCTCCTGCAGACCATTAGCATCTATTTTTTTAGCAGATCTCCTGTAGACTATTAACAGCCATTTCACTTCTTTTTTTTTTTTTGCAGATCTCCTGCAGACTGTTAGAACCAATTTCATTATTTTTTTGGAGATTACTATTTATTTCCATCAGATTTCCTGCAGTATAATAACATATATTTCATTGTTTGCAGATCTCCTGCAGACTATTAGCATCTATATCTAAAGGAAATGGCTGTTCTAATGCAAAAAAATAAAAATAAAAATGAAATAGATGCTAATAGTCTGCAGGAGATCTTCAAAAAAATGAAATACATGTTAATATACTGCAGGAGATCTGATGGAAATAAATAGTAATCTGCAAAAAAAAGAAAAATGAAATTGATTCTTACAGTCTGCAGGAGATCTGCAAAAAAAGAAGTGAAATGGCTGTTAATAGTCTACATGAGATCTGCTAAAAAATAAATAGATGCCAATAGTCTGCAGGAGATCTGCAAAAAAATTAAAAAACGAGTCTATTTTCTATTTTATTATAATTTTCTATCCAAATTTAAATTTAATTAATTTAAAAATTTGAATTCATACTATTCGAAATTTATTCTATTCAAATTTGAATTTCAGAAGATGGTTGTATATTCTTTCTATTTTATTCTATTAAATTATTTTTTTTCTATTCTGTTCTAATCTTTTCGATTTGAATTAGAAATTTTGGAAGATAGTTACTTATACTTACTTATATATATCTGTCACATCAACTTTTCATACTTGCAGTGTACCAGTGCAAAAAACACACACACATCTTATTTCATTTATATTTATGGTATCAATGAAGTTGTCAGCATGCCTGATTGAAGAAGTCACAGATGTGGATCGCAAGGCAAGTGCATATGCTGTATGTCATTATCCACTTGCCAAAAGTTGTGTATTGTATTTGTCCACTTGCCACATCACCTGCCACAAGTTGTGTATTGTCCACTTGCCACGTCACCTGCCACAAGTTGTGTATTGTCCACTTGCCACGACATCTGCCACTAGTGCCACGTGACCTGCCACGAGTGCCGCGTGACCTGACACGAGTGCCACGTGACCGACCAAGAGTGCCACGTGACCGACCAAGAGTGCCACGTGACCGACCAAGAGTGCCACGTGACCGACCAAGAGTGCCACGTGACCGACCAAGAGTGCCACGTGACCGACCAAGGGTGCCACGTGACCGACCAAGGGTGCCACGTGACCGACCAAGGGTGCCACGTGACTGACCAAGGGTGCCACGTGACCGACCAAGGGTGCCACGTGACCGACCAAGGGTGCCACGTGACCGACCAAGGGTGCCACGTGACCGACCAAGGGTGCCACGTGACCGACCAAGGGTGCCACGTGACCGACCAAGAGTGCCATGTGACCAAGTTGTGGATTGTCCACTTGCCACGTCACCTGCCACCAAGCGACCCCAGATATGGGCAATATAAAAGTACTTTTCTGCAGCAGAGAATGACATTTTGTGACCCGAATTTGGGGCCACATATCTCGGGGTCACTTATAGCTAGAACCACCAAATTTGGTATGCAAACACAATAGAACTAGCACTACACCATATCCAAATTTGGGTTTTTCGAATCATGTTGAAATCATTTCGAATTCGGTAGAAATATTTTCGAATTTGGTTGAAATATTTTCGAATTTGGTTGAAATATTTTCGAATGTGACCGATTTTTCGAATTCGGCAGAAAACTAAACGAAATACGAAAACTAATTTAACGAATTTAACGAATATAACTAAACGAAATTAATTAACGAATTAAAACAAAACGAAACTAAACATTTTTTTTTCCTTTTGCACATGTCTTTGGGTAACTACATGGCAAATGAGGTTCAATGTAGAAAAATTTAAAATAATGCATTTGGGTGGCAAAAATATGAATGCAATTTATACACTGGAGGGGGAGAACCTCGGGGGGAATCTAGGATGGAAAAGGAGCTGGGGTCCTAGTAGATGATAGGCTCAGCAATCACATGCAATGCCAAGCTGCTGCTAACAAAGCATTCAGAATATTGGCACACATTAAAAAGGGGATCAACTCCTCCAGCGATAAAACGATAATTCTCCCTCTCTACAAGACTCTGGTCTGGCCGCACCTCAAGTATGCTGTCCAGTTCTTGGCACCAGTCCTCAGGAAGGATGTATTGGAAATGGTGCGAGTACAAAGAAGGGCAACAAAGCTAATAAAGGGTCTGGAGGATATTAGTTATGAGAAATGGTTGCGAGCACTGAACTTATTCTCTCTGGAGAAGGGATGCTAAATACCATACTGGTAGTTTAACATGACTCGTAGCCACTCATTAAAATGAGAAGAAAAGAGGTTTAACCTTAAATTACATAGAGCGTTCTTTACTGTAAGAGCAGCAAGGGTGTGAAATTCCCTTCCACAGGCAGTGGTCTCAGCGGGGGGCATCGATTGTTTCAAGAAACTATTAGATAAGCACCTGAATGACCACAACATACAGGGACATACAATGTAATACTAACATATAATTACATACATGGGTTAGACTTGATGGACTTATGTCTTTTTTCAACCTCACCTTCTATGTAACGATGTCAATGTATCCCAGCAGCCATCTAAGAGGATTGCAAATGTTAGGTATCTTGGCTACAGAGCTGATAAAGACCATAATTTTTGACCAGAACTTCAGGGCACATTCCCATAGTAGGTGAAAGAATGTACCATTAGCTATTCCGCATCTAGAGCATATGGGAGAAGGCAATCTCTGCAATCTATATAATAAGCATGATGTGAAATAGGATCTATATAGTAATTTGGTCTGGATTACCATGTCCCTTGAAGAAATGACAGAGAACATCCCTCTAGACATCCTCCGTCAACTCGGGTATGTCAGAGCACCATCTATGCTCAGTGGTGGAAAGCCTGCTAGTCGTGGCGTGGAGTAAAGTCTTGTAGTATGTAGAAAAAAGTTTAGGGTGAGAGGGGTCGGTCAGTAGGCACTCAAGTAGGGAAGATCGCATCTCTATATTTTGAAGGCTGAATTGTACAACAGCAGTGTGTCGTATCTGTAGGTAGTGAATGTAACCCGTGTGAGGGAGACCAAAGTCCCTTTGGAATTCCGTGAAAGAGTGGAATGTATTATCTGTAAACAAGTTTTAGATACCTTTTTATACTTTTTTTGAATTTCTAAATATCCATAAAGTCATGGCCAGGACATTAACCCCTTCCCTCCCCCTAAGTGCCATACGATGTATGAGGTTCTGAAGAGATTCGTAAGAGGTGAGGATGGCTGCCTCCAAGGCAGTAGCTGCATTGTTGGCCTCAGGATTAGTGATGGCCGAACGGTTCGCCCGGCGGTCGTTTCGCGGCGAATTTCCGACATTCGCGGTCCGCACGTTCGAACGCCTTTTTCCGTCGTTCGCCGCGGCGGACTTACGTGTTTAATGTATACAAGAACTTTAACCTTTGGTGACACGTTTATCATGTGATACAGGACAGCCAATTGAGACATGACAGCACATGGACACTTGTACATTCCCCCTAACCTATAAATACACCCGATCCGGTGGCCATTTTACATTCTTTCTTCTGTTAAGATAGGGACAGGTTCCTGTGTGGAGTAGGGAGAGATAAACCACTAGCTATTTGGTACACAAAAGTTCTTTTCAGGACTGGTATAGGTGTTAGGTGTTGATAGGTTTGCTGTGCTGCTGATTCTTGCAGCAGCCTGAGTGTCTTTTGTTAGTTTAGAGAAAGGGAAAGGACGGTGTATGCTACAGGGACAGCCAGATTAGTCTTTCATCATCATCATCATCATCATCATCATTAGCTGTTACTATCAAGGTCCACAAAAGAGCTGTTCCAGTAACCACTAATCGTTCTCTTTTTTTGCCAATTTGTATAGGGACAGGAAGGAAGCAGTGTTGTCAGGCAGTGAGGGTAATTTTAAAGACTTGCTGTTATTATTAGTTCCACAAAGGTTCTTTTCAGGACTGGTATCAGTGGTACAGTAATAGGCTTGTACATGTATAATATTCTTTCTTCCAAATATAGAAAGGATATTATACTTGACTGCTGCCCTTCTGCTGCAGTCTGCTAAACATTCACAACTCACTTGTTCCACAAAAGTTCTTATAAGGACTGGTAACTTGGTATAGGGTGCTACGGTACATAGGCTTGAGTGTGGTACAGTCTGCTGTTCTGTAAGGACCGCTATCGGTCCACAATAGATAGGGTTGACGTGCACCACTGCTGACCGCTGCCCTATACTGCAGCAGTCCTTCAGCGGTATAGGGACTGACGTACAGTCTGCTAATCACTAACACACAACCTGCTTGTTCCACAAAAGTTCTTATAAGGACTGGTAACTTGGTATAGGGTGCTACGGTACATAGGCTTGAGTGCGGTACAGTCTGCTGTTCTGTAAGGACCGCTATCGGTCCACAATAGATAGGGTTGACGTGCACCACTGCTGACCGCTGCCCTATACTGCAGCAGTCCTTCAGCGGTATAGGGACTGACGTACAGTCTGCTAAACACTAATACACAACCTGCTTGGTCCACAAAAGTTCTTATAAGGACTGGTAACTTGGTATAGGGTGCTACGGTACATAGGCTTGAGTGCGGTACAGTCTGCTGTTCTGTAAGGACCGCTATCGGTCCACAATAGATAGGGTTGACGTGCACCACTGCTGACCGCTGCCCTATACTGCAGCAGTCCTTCAGCGGTATAGGGACTGACGTACAGTCTGCTAAACACTAATACACAACCTGCTTGGTCCACAAAAGTTCTTATAAGGACTGGTAACTTGGTATAGGGTGCTACGGTACATAGGCTTGAGTGCGGTACAGTCTGCTGTTCTGTAAGGACCGCTATCGGTCCACAATAGATAGGGTTGACGTGCACCACTGCTGACCGCTCACCTATACTGCAGCAGTCCTTCAGCGGTATAGGGACTGACGTACAGTCTGCTAATCACTAACACACAACCTGCTTGTTCCACAAAAGTTCTTATAAGGACTGGTAACTTGGTATAGGGTGCTACGGTACATAGGCTTGAGTGCGGTACAGTCTGCTGTTCTGTAAGGACCGCTATCGGTCCACAATAGATAGGGTTGACGTGCACCACTGCTGACCGCTGCCCTATACTGCAGCAGTCCTTCAGCGGTATAGGGACTGACGTACAGTCTGCTAATCACTAACACACAACCTGCTTGTTCCACAAAAGTTCTTATAAGGACTGGTAACTTGGTATAGGGTGCTACGGTACATAGGCTTGAGTGCGGTACAGTCTGCTGTTCTGTAAGGACCGCTATCGGTCCACAATAGATAGGGTTGACGTGCACCACTGCTGACCGCTGCCCTATACTGCAGCAGTCCTTCAGCGGTATAGGGACTGACGTACAGTCTGCTAAACACTAATACACAACCTGCTTGGTCCACAAAAGTTCTTATAAGGACTGGTAACTTGGTATAGGGTGCTACGGTACATAGGCTTGAGTGCGGTACAGTCTGCTGTTCTGTAAGGACCGCTATCGGTCCACAATAGATAGGGTTGACGTGCACCACTGCTGACCGCTCACCTATACTGCAGCAGTCCTTCAGCGGTATAGGGACTGACGTACAGTCTGCTAATCACTAACACACAACCTGCTTGTTCCACAAAAGTTCTTATAAGGACTGGTAACTTGGTATAGGGTGCTACGGTACATAGGCTTGAGTGCGGTACAGTCTGCTGTTCTGTAAGGACCGCTATCGGTCCACAATAGATAGGGTTGACGTGCACCACTGCTGACCGCTGCCCTATACTGCAGCAGTCCTTCAGCGGTATAGGGACTGACGTACAGTCTGCTAAACACTAACACACAACCTGCTTGGTCCACAAAAGTTCTTATAAGGACTGGTAACTTGGTATAGGGTGCTACGGTACATAGGCTTGAGTGCGGTACAGTCTGCTGTTCTGTAAGGACCGCTATCGGTCCACAATAGATAGGGTTGACGTGCACCACTGCTGACCGCTCACCTATACTGCAGCAGTCCTTCAGCGGTATAGGGACTGACGTACAGTCTGCTAATCACTAACACACAACCTGCTTGTTCCACAAAAGTTCTTATAAGGACTGGTAACTTGGTATAGGGTGCTACGGTACATAGGCTTGAGTGCGGTACAGTCTGCTGTTCTGTAAGGACCGCTATCGGTCCACAATAGATAGGGTTGACGTGCACCACTGCTGACCGCTGCCCTATACTGCAGCAGTCCTTCAGCGGTATAGGGACTGACGTACAGTCTGCTAAACACTAACACACAACCTGCTTGGTCCACAAAAGTTCTTATAAGGACTGGTAACTTGGTATAGGGTGCTACGGTACATAGGCTTGAGTGCGGTACAGTCTGCTGTTCTGTAAGGACCGCTATCGGTCCACAATAGATAGGGTTGACGTGCACCACTGCTGACCGCTCACCTATACTGCAGCAGTCCTTCAGCGGTATAGGGACTGACGTACAGTCTGCTAATCACTAACACACAACCTGCTTGTTCCACAAAAGTTCTTATAAGGACTGGTAACTTGGTATAGGGTGCTACGGTACATAGGCTTGAGTGCGGTACAGTCTGCTGTTCTGTAAGGACCGCTATCGGTCCACAATAGATAGGGTTGACGTGCACCACTGCTGACCGCTCACCTATACTGCAGCAGTCCTTCAGCGGTATAGGGACTGACGTACAGTCTGCTAATCACTAACACACAACCTGCTTGTTCCACAAAAGTTCTTATAAGGACTGGTAACTTGGTATAGGGTGCTACGGTACATAGGCTTGAGTGCGGTACAGTCTGCTGTTCTGTAAGGACCGCTATCGGTCCACAATAGATAGGGTTGACGTGCACCACTGCTGACCGCTGCCCTATACTGCAGCAGTCCTTCAGCGGTATAGGGACTGACGTACAGTCTGCTAAACACTAACACACAACCTGCTTGGTCCACAAAAGTTCTTATAAGGACTGGTAACTTGGTATAGGGTGCTACGGTACATAGGCTTGAGTGCGGTACAGTCTGCTGTTCTGTAAGGACCGCTATCGGTCCACAATAGATAGGGTTGACGTGCACCACTGCTGACCGCTCACCTATACTGCAGCAGTCCTTCAGCGGTATAGGGACTGACGTACAGTCTGCTAATCACTAACACACAACCTGCTTGTTCCACAAAAGTTCTTATAAGGACTGGTAACTTGGTATAGGGTGCTACGGTACATAGGCTTGAGTGCGGTACAGTCTGCTGTTCTGTAAGGACCGCTATCGGTCCACAATAGATAGGGTTGACGTGCACCACTGCTGACCGCTGCCCTATACTGCAGCAGTCCTTCAGCGGTATAGGGACTGACGTACAGTCTGCTAATCACTAACACACAACCTGCTTGTTCCACAAAAGTTCTTATAAGGACTGGTAACTTGGTATAGGGTGCTACGGTACATAGGCTTGAGTGCGGTACAGTCTGCTGTTCTGTAAGGACCGCTATCGGTCCACAATAGATAGGGTTGACGTGCACCACTGCTGACCGCTGCCCTATACTGCAGCAGTCCTTCAGCGGTATAGGGACTGACGTACAGTCTGCTAAACACTAATACACAACCTGCTTGGTCCACAAAAGTTCTTATAAGGACTGGTAACTTGGTATAGGGTGCTACGGTACATAGGCTTGAGTGCGGTACAGTCTGCTGTTCTGTAAGGACCGCTATAGGTCCACAATAGATAGGGTTGACGTGCACCACTGCTGACCGCTCACCTATACTGCAGCAGTCCTTCAGCGGTATAGGGACTAAGAGTTTTGTCACAGGGTCATTTAAAAAATGACATGCAGAGGAAGAGGCAGGCCCTTCCGCAGGGGTGGTAGGGGTAGGGCAGGAGCAACAGGCTTGAGCCAAAGTGGGAAGTTGCAGAAGGTGCGTTCAATTACTTTAAAGGATGCACCAGACTTGGTTGAGTGGCTCGCTCAGCCTTACTCTTCTGCACCCTCCTCATCCTCTCGATCTGCACCCTCTTCTTCACTCGCTGCTATGTGCACCCCCAAAGACACTACCACCAACAACACGACCACCACCACCACCACCACATACCTTCCGCTTGAGTCACTGGAATTATTTTCCGATCCATATCAAGAGGACATTTCTGATGCGCAGCCACTCTTGGTATTGGATCAGGAAGAGGAGGTAGCAACAAGCGCTACTCAGCAGTCTGACGCCAGTACCCAGATCAGCCCAAGGAGGAGGTTGGTCCCCGGTGTTGCTGCCTACTCCGAGATCTCTACTTATAGCGGTGGGGAAGGTGACGTTGATGATGACGTGTCTAGTGATGTCACGTGGGTGCCCACAAGAGAGGAAGAGGAGGGGAGTTCAGAGGGAGATATGGACCAGCAGATAGGGAGGAGAAGCAGCAATGACTTACATTGCACAGCAGGGACAAAGCAGACTGCAAATGTATCAGGAGCGAGTCATCGACCATGTACGGTCACATCTGGCGCTCCCAGGACACCGGCACATGGCTCCGCAGTGTGGGCTTTTTTTAACGTGTCCGCTGCTGACAATAGCGTTGCCATCTGCAATCTTTGCAGTCAACGCGTTAGTCGCGGTAAGCCCAATACTCACCTAGGGACGACCGCCTTAAGAAGGCACATGAGCAGCCATCACCGAGCCCAGTGGGAGCAACGGAACACACAAAGCCACACTGCAGGCTCTCACCGTCCAGCCTCGTCTTCTACTTCTCCTTCTCCTCTCTCCTCACAATTGTCCTCCACTCCACCTTCCATCACGCCAAGCTCACATTTTTCTGCAAAAAGGCAGGCTTCCGTGGGCCTAATGTTTGAGCGTAAAAAAATGATGATGCCGGATAACCCTCTTGCCCAACGGTTGGCGGCTGGCTTGTCAGAACTCATAGCCCGCCAACTACTGCCATATAAACTGGTGGACTCGGAGGCCTTTCGCAAATTTGTGGCCATTGGAACACCACAATGGAAGGTCCCAGGAAGGAAGTATTTCTCAGAGAAGGGCATCCCAGAGCTATATGGCCATGTTCAGCGGCAAGTGAATGTATCTCTGGCACACAGTGTCGGTGCCAAGATACATCTGACCACAGACACGTGGTCTAGCAAACACGGGCAGGGAAGGTATATCAGTTTTACTGCCCACTGGGTGAACCTTCTGACGGCCGTCAAGCATGTAACCCGTGGCACCCGTGTAGATTTGGTTTTACCGCCACGGATTGCATGCAGGCCTGACTCTTCTTCTCCTCCTCCTACTCCATCCTCCTCCCTCTCCTCCTCAGCTGCCTCCTCCTTTTCCGCTGCTAGCGTCTCTTCCACTGCACCGCCCAAGCTCCCCAGAACCTATTCCACATGCCAGGTGAGACGTTGCCATGCCGTGCTGCGTCTGTTGTGCCTGGAAGCAAAGAGCCACACTGGCCCGGCACTCCTTTCAGCTTTGCGTTCACAGGCAGATGAGTGGCTAACACCGCTCAATTTGACAGTTGGTAAAGTGGTGTGTGACAACGGTGCCAATCTGCTTAGCGCATTGAAACAGGGCAAAATCACGCACGTGCCGTGCATGGCACACGTCTTAAACTTGGTCGTGCAGCGATTCCTTGTCAAATACCCTGGGGTCCAGGACATCTTGCGGCAGGCAAGGAAAATCTCGGCCCATTTCAGAAGATCTTACACGGCCATGGCTCGCCTTGCTGACATTCAGCGGCGACACCATCTGCCGGTCAGACGTCTTATTTGCGATTGCCCGACGCGATGGAACTCAACCTTCTATATGCTTGATAGGCTGCTCCAGCAGAAACGTGCAGTTAACGTCTACCTGTATGAACTCTGCGAAAGAAACGGTTCTGGGGAGCTGGGTTTTTTTTCACCGCGCCAGTGGCTGCTCATGCGCGACACATGCAGACTTCTGCGGCCATTTGAGGAGATCACCAAACTGGTCAGTCGCAGCCATGGCGCCATCAGTGACATGGTACCTTATGCCTTCTTTCTGGAGCGTGCATTGCGTCGTGTCATTGATCAGGCTGTGGAGGAGCAGGAGCGGGAAGATGAGGAAGTCGCAATGCTGGATGAATTCCCAGGGGGGGCTACTCTATCTGAGACAAGTCAACAACAGGAGTCTGATGAGGAGTCAGAGGAGGATGGTGCCGGGGCGGATGAGCAGGAGCAAGAAGAGCATGCTTTAAACCTTTCTGGGATCCCTGTTGTGCGAGGATGGGGAGAGGAGAATGAAGAGGACGACATTATCCTGGATGATGAGCAGGAGCCAGGCCACCACACCGCTTCCACTTTAGTGCAAATGGGGGCCTTCATGCTCCAGTGTTTTAATAGGGACCCCCGTATAAAAAGCATGAGGGTCAAGGACCAGTACTGGGTGGCAACGTACTTAGACCCCCGGTACAAACACAAAATGGCGGAAATGTTACCGCCGTCGCAGAGGGCTGTCAGAATGCAGCACTTCCAGGCCTTGCTTCGAGAAATGCTGCATTCTGCTTTTGCGTGCGCTGGCAGAGGAGCAATTCCCACTCCCAGAGAAGGATTTGCGGGTACCAATCCAACAGCGCCTGCAAGAAGAGGCCGGTTTGAAGATGTGTTGGTGACTTCGGATATGAGGTCATTCTTTCAGCCGACCCATCGACAGGTGTCATCCGGATCCAGCATCAGGGAACGCCTAGACCGTCAGGTGTCCGACTACATTGGGTTAACGGCCGATGTGGACGCTCTGAGGAGTGATGAACCCCTAGACTACTGGGTGGGCAGGCTTGACCTCTGGCCAGAGCTTGCCCAATTTGCAATCGAACTGTTGGCTTGCCCCTCATCCAGTGTCCTGTCCGAAAGGACGTTCAGCGCAGCAGGGGGGATTGTGACCGATAAGCGTACTCGCCTAGCTCACCACAGTGTTAACTACCTCACATTTCTAAAAATGAATGAGGCATGGATCTCGGAGGAATTCAACACATGTGACCAGTAGACCATGTATATGTCTATAAACTATTTTTTTAATCAAGCACACAGACCTTCTTAATTCATTTGGCTCACTTCCTTGACCCAAAAAAGCACACCGTACTATATGCCCCTACCCTCCTCTTTGAAGAGGTTGAGCGGTGTCATATTTCTACTGGGGCTGCTTATGATATCCCTGTGCTGTGCTGACTTCCTCCTGGGGGTTCTTATTATGAAGGGATCACACTATCCCTGTGCTGTGCTGACTTCCTCCTGGGGGTTCTTATTATGAGGGGATCACACCATCCCTGTGCTGTGCTGACTTCCTCCTGGGGCTGCTTACGGTGCTGCTGTCAGTGCTGTATGTCACGGTGCTGCTGTCAGCGCTGTATGTCACGGTGCTGCTGTCAGCGCTGTATGTCACGGTGCTGCTGTCAGCGCTGTATGTCACGGTGCTGCTGTCAGCGCTGTATGTCACGGTGCTGCTGTCAGCGCTGTATGTCACGGTGCTGCTGTCAGCGCTGTATGTCACGGTGCTGCTGTCAGCGCTGTATGTCACGGTGCTGCTGTCAGCGCTGTATGTCACGGTGCTGCTGTCAGCGCTGTATGTCACGGTGCTGCTGTCAGCGCTGTATGTCACGGTGCTGCTGTCAGCGCTGTATGTCACGGTGCTGCTGTCAGCGCTGTATGTCACGGTGCTGCTGTCAGCGCTGTATGTCACGGTGCTGCTGTCAGCGCTGTATGTCACGGTGCTGCTGTCAGTGCTCTGTATTACGGTGCTGCTGTCAGATGCCTCTATCACGGTGCATGTGTCATTCCGGTATGTCACGCTGCTGGTGATCATCTCCTGCACCCTCTTCTTTGCCTACCCTGGTCCCTGACCTTCCCTCTCCTCCATTGCCTTCATTAGCTCCATAGTCCTGAATTGTTAGAACAATTTCCCAAATAAAATAAAAATGCTTGTAGTTATCGATCCCAAATTCACCTCATACATGTATTATGTCATTGTCCAGATGGTGGGACTACGTTTTACCCCCTAATAATTACCACGTGGCCGCAAATTCGACATGAAGGTTTGCAAAGTTCGCCTCCCATTGAAGTCAATGGGGCCCGCGGCGAACGGTCGGTTTCGCGAACGTTTGGGTCCGTTCGCATTTCGCGTTCGCGAAACGTCCCGTCGGAAGTTCGTCCATCACTACTCAGGATGAAACCACCAATGGGCATGTGCCAATTGCGAGGCAATGTAGTAAGTTTAGAGACATGGAAGCACCAGGCCTTCCTCCAAAGTGGGTAGCTGTAAAGTGTGTTTAGCGATCCTCACCACACCTCCCCTCCAGATAAAGTTAGTGATTATGGAGTCTATCTCTTTAAATTTAGCTTTGGTAATATATATTGGTGAGTTACTCAGGATGTATAAAAAGCATGGGAGATGGATTATTTTGAAAATATTTATCCTTCCTAACAGTGTTAGGGGGAGATTGTTCCATGTTTTCAGGGTATTTCTTAATCTAATGATAAGGGGGTTTAAATGAATCTATGTCTAGATCCTAGATAGTGAAAAGTGTGTACTATTTGTAGTGGACATGATGTGGGCAGCACTATCAATATCCCCTGGTCAATCTGAAACAAGAGGGATTTATCCCAATTGACCTGAAACTCTGAAAAGTGGCCAAATCGCCGGATAATATCCAGCAGGGCAGGGAGTGATGACTGGGGGTCCTCCAGGTATATCAGCATATCATCCGCATATAGGGATAGCTTTTCCTCCAGACCAATCGTTGGTCCTCTAATTTCCCCACTGGACCTTATCGGTGCTGCAAGGGGTTCTATCATCAGCACAAATAGCAGCGGCGATAGAGGACACCCCTGTCTGGTGCCTCTCTTTATCAGGAAAGGGTCTGATATGGATGCGTTTACTCTCAGTCTAGCGGTGGGCTTAAAGTATAAAAGCTCCACCCATCTGATAAAGACAGTGCCAAATCCGAACTTAGCCAGGACTTCTAAAAGATAAGGCCATACGATTGAGTCGGAGGCTATGTGAGCGTCTAGGGCTAGTACAGCTCGAGAGCTAGTCCTGTCGTGTACAGCTTGTATGTTGGTAAAGAGTCTGCGTAAATTAATAGAGGTCGATCGCCCAGGCATAAATCTAGTTTTAACTGCACCTATAATAGTTGTGATTGCTGTATTCAATCATCAGGCTAGTATACTCTGGACAGGAATTTTTACATCTGAATTAATGAGCGAAATCGGTCAATATGATTCGCAAAGAATGTGGTCCTTATGGGGTTTGGAAATTAGGACAATCAGTGCCTTCAACATAGAGGGCGGCAACTGTCCCGTTTTAAGGGGAAAATTGTACATTCGTGGCAGATGATGGACCAAAAGGTCCATAAACTGCATGTACCACTCTATGGGGAACCTATCCAATCCCGATGTTTTTTGTCAGGGGAACAATTGTATAGCCTCTCCTATTTCTTCTGTCGTCAATGGAGCATCAAGCCCCGAGGCCTGATGACCCATTAGTTTCGGGAGTGAGATGTTAGAGAGATAGTCATCTAGGTCCACTATTGTATAGTGCGCTCTAGTAGTGTAAAGTGTAAGTAAAATGCGACAAACGCTTCGATAATCTCTTTGTTTTGCTAAACCATTATACCTGCCAAGTTCATAATTCTCGAAATATTGCTTGGCTGATAACCTGGCCTGGCCAAATAGGCCAGTAGGCGACTATTTTTATCCCCAAATCCAAATAGTTGTTGGTTCTGCGTCCATCAATCTGGACTGTGACATCTTACGGATCTGTACGATAGCTGCAGCAAACGAGCCAGCCGCGGTGGCCTTAAAGGCCTCCCAGACCATAGGAATGGAGGCACTGTTAACTACCCAAAATGATTTCATGTCAGCCATACTCTGGTCTACCACAGCCTGGTCTGCCAACTACAATGCGCTCAATCTCCACACCCGATATGAAGAGAGTGTGCCCAGGACAAGATCCACAATCAAAGGTGAATGGTCTGACATTGTTCTGGGAAGATATTTGACTCCAGCCACCATGTTAAGCATATCTGATGAAACAAGACATAGGTCTATACGTGACAATGTACCACGAGAATCAGACTGACAAGTATTCCCACACATTCGCATGTCTCCATCTCCAGGCCTCCACTAGGTCAAATTGGGTTAGTTACCGCAGAAGACTCTCCAAAGTGGTAGGAAGGTATCCACAAACTAGATCAACAGGACGATGGTGAGGACAATAATCTATGAAAGATGGTAGTGCGATATTCAGCTGAATATTATCACATGTCCCTACCTTCTTATGGGTGGGGAGGTGGTAGAATGGTTGTGGAGAATTCTATGTACTGACTCACATTCTCCCCTGTAAACAGCAGCTGGTAGGGGAGCTATCAAAAATATGTAGGCTTGATAAGGTGTAATGATAGTCAGCGAGGAGGGGATCTTCAGTTCTGCTTCCGGACTCCAAGGGGCCCAGTGTATCTGCCCAGTGAGCTGCCTCTTTTTTTTGTTGAAAAATATTTTTATTAAGAGTTTTATAACAGACAACACTAATAACAACAGTGCTTACAGTATACAAGAGTCATCAATTGACATAGAGGTCCGCATTGCAACACGGCATTTCAACATTCCACAATCGTAAGGGTATGTCACTGTTAGCCCCAACTCAACCGGCATATTATGTTTGATCCCCTGTTTGGACTCACAAGAGAACAAAACACCCCCAAAACCCTGGGGTGGGGGGGGGGGAGAGAACAGAGCCCCGTCAGCAACCCAGCTCCTCTCCTCCATCTAGGCTGTTTTGGGGTCAGCCAACCAAGAGTGCCAGACCTTATCGTATTTCTTTGGACAGCCCCAGTGCAGGTAGGTATCTTTGTATAGGGGAAGACTGTTGTTCACCAGGCGTTTCCATTGCACCATGGAAGGGGGTTCTGACCTTTTCCAGTGCATAGCAATATTCTTGAGAGCATAGAAAAGCAATAGACTAATCATTGTGCGTTTAGCAGAGGACTGCACCGTGGGCTCAAACCTCCATAGCCAAAGGCACAGCAGTCAGGGTGGCCTTTCCAATTAGATTCAGCACTAACTCCCAGTACTGTTGGATCCTTGGGCATTGCCAGAAAATGTGCAAGAAGTCCCCAGGTGAGGCACCACACCGCCAACAGCTTGGAGATTGAGAGGGGTTTATCCTATGGAGTCTGTACGGGGTGTAGTAGGCCCGGTGCACGATTTTAAATTGCACTAGGCGGTCTCGAATAGAGATCAGGGAGTTAAAAGGAAGATCCCATACATCATCCCAATCATCCGTGTCTAGTGTGGGGATATCGGTCTGCCATCTGGTCCAAAGTTTATCAAGAGTCGGCAGTGACACATTAATGAGATGTGAATATAAGATGGAAGTAGGTTTTTTGTCGCAGTCGACCCTGAGTGTACGTTCCAGTTTCGATTGTGTCATATTGCAGGAGGATTGCGGGAATTGCGCTGCAAACACGTAGACCAATTGAAGGTATCTGAATAGGTAGTGGCCAGGCACGTTATTCACAGAGGTCAGGCTGGTAAAGGGGAGTAGAGAACCCTGCGCCACAACATGCGACATAAGCTTAATCCCGTGCCTAGTCCATGCATATGGGTCAGGGATCTTGTAGAGGTGAAGTAGGCAAGGGTTCAGCCACAGTGGGGCATTTGGGGATATATCAGTGCGCTTGCACTCATCCAGGGCCAGCCCTGCCCGCCATGCTCGCAGCGTAGCAAGCATGGAGGGCGTCAAGGGAAATGGGGCCCGAGGCCCTCAATAAATGAGAAGCTGGATGGCCTCCAGCAAACCCACAACAGTAGCCTCCAGCACAGTGGAGGAGTTTGTTTGGTCCGGTTGCAGCCACCCGGCCACTGTAACCAACTGCGTGGAGAGGTAGTATTTGTAGCAATCTGGAAAAGCCATACCTCCCTGTGCCCGTGGTCTCATTAAAGTTGACAGGCGATATCTGGGTGGCGAGGGGCCCCAAATAAAGGAGGAAAAAATCTGGTTCAGTTTTTTGAAAAACTACTTGGGCAGCCACTGTGGGGAGTGACGAAAAAGGTAAGTAAATCTGGGGATGATCTTCATTTTAAGGGGATTTACGCGCCCCCAAAGCGACAGTGGCAGGTTGCCCCATGATTTGAGCTTGGACTGGACATCTAAAAGTACCAGGGTAAGATTTAGTGTGAGGTAATCGGATGCCGAGTTTGATACCTGAACCCCCAAATACTTAAAGGAGTCAAGCCAGACAAGGGGGTTGTCCGAGAGCGATGTGGCCCTTGCCTCCTGATCAAAAGGAAACAGAAGGGATTTGGACCAATTCACCCTGAGACCGGTGACCCCAGCATAGGTATCTAGGACATCCAACACCCCCCTTACCGAAGGATCCAGCATCATTCAGGAAGAGCAGCATGTTGTCTGCGTACAGGGCCACCCTCTCCTCCAGCAGCCCAATACGCAATCCTGTTATGTGGGGTGAGACACGCAGGGCCTCTGCCACAGGTTCGATTGCAAGGGCAAACAAGGCCAGAGAAAGAGGGCAGCCCTGTCTGGTCCCCCTGAAGAGCCTGAAAGGGGCGGACAGGGCCCCCCCAGTCGCACAGACGAGGTAGGGCTTCTACAAATCACCTGGAGCCAATTGATAAACAGTAAAGGGAAGCCCATTCTGTGTAGTGTTTCCCACAAAAAAGGCCATTCAACAGTATCAAAGGCCTTTTCTACATCCAAGGAGGCCACCACCCGGGTTCCCACATTTAAATGTTGGGCATGAATGTTATTGAAAAGCCTCCTGAGGTTAGTATCTGTAGATCTACGGGGCATAAAACCTGTATGATCGGAGTCTATTACTGAGGGAAGCATGGGATAAAGTCTACGGGCCAGGAGCTTGGTCAATATTTTAAAGTCAGAATTTAATAAGGCTATGGGCCTATAGGAAGCACAAGAGGTGGGGTCCTTAGGGTCTTATAAATCAATGTTAGGTATGCATGGTACATTGAGGCGGGCAAACCCTAGAGTGAGAGGTTGGTCATGCTGAGCCATCATTGCCAGCAGACGGCCATTCCTACCTCCCTGTTTAAAGACCCGCTGTCTCCCCTTATACATGTCAAGTCGTGTAACTTCAGTCAGGTGTAACTGTAAGTCCCTCTGAGCTGCCATCAGTAAGTCAAAATTGGCAGGGTTTGGGTCCGTAGTAAATGTGTCGTTGCAATTATCAATTGCTTGCTGCAGTGAGAGAGTCATACTCGTTTTTTTTTTATGTCAGCAATACAGGAAATGTATTGTCCCCTGGTATATGCCTTGAAAACATCCCAAACATTTTCAGGGGAGGAGGACCCCACATTCTTTCCCCCCAATATTCACCTAGCTAGTCTGGCAGTTTGTCGGAAAGGTCAGGATGAGAAATCCATTGTGTACCCAACCGCCAAAGTGCCGTTCAACGTAGGAGGCATGTCAGGTAGTTCCAGGAGCGTTTTTAGGAAGGCCTCTGTAAATTCAGCAGGCCGTGCGCCCTCGGGGAGGCCTATGACACGGATATTGTTCCTTCTGAGCCTATTTTCTGTATCTATGGACTTCTCTTGCAAAGCTTTAATCTGTAACTGTAATGCACGGAGGTTTCGGGAGTCAGATCTGGTGGTGTCCTCTAGCTGAGATATGCGGCCTTCAGCCTCTGTGAACCGGGCTCTAAATTTGTCCATGTCATGCCTGATCAGGCTTACATCGGCCACTAGGTGATCAATCTTCACCGTCACTGAATCCCTGTCCTTGATTGCTGCCAGGAGCTCGGCGTGGGAATCAGCCTGGGATGGAAGAGGATCAGCGGCGGCCTGGGAGCCGACGGACATCAAGGCAGCAAGGGGCCTCGTGGGGAAGATGGCCGCCGTGGACCGGGCCTCACCTGCTGTGGACAAACTGAGCCTTCCCGGGGGCTGCGGAGAGGGCCGCGGGGTACCGGAGGTTTTCTTCCACCCCAGGGTGTCAGGGGGGAGGCTGTGCGATGGAAGAAACGGCGCTGGAAGTATGCAGGATGAACGTTGGAGCAGAGCTCAGCGGTCACACGTCTTCTCCCTTTCACATCCCGGCCACGCCCACAGTGAGCTGCCTCTTTAGAATCAGTGAAAAAGTAGGCCTTGCCCTAATGGATGACCCATAAACGCGCAGGGTACAGCATGCTGTATGGCAGTTGAAAATTGCGAAGTCGCCTTTTAATTGATAAAAAAGGTGGCCCGTTGCTTTTGAGTGGTGACTGAGAAGTCCGGGAAGATGGTAATGCCATTACCATTAAAGAACAGTCAGCCCTTCTCTCTGTCCCTGAAGTGCAACAATTTAATGAGTATGGCACATGGCGGGGCCCCAGGGGGCAGGGGGCAAAATGGCGCTCTCTCATTAATGAAAAGGTATTGGTGCCAAATGTGGATGTCAGCCAGCGCTCCATGAACACTTCAGGTGCCCTGCCTTCCGAACTCTCTGGAAAGCCTAGGAAGTGCAGATTATTATGCCTCTTCCATGTCCGTTAGCTTGTCAGCGTTTTGCACTCTGAGCCTCAAACTTTGTACATGATGCTTTTAAAAAGGATACGTCAGTTTTTATGGAGTCCATCTGTGTGGTGAGGGAAGCATGACTGTGCTGTATGGCCTCCATGATTTGTGTTAGGGAGGGCTCTGCAGGGCCTGTGGCTGTATTAGCAGCATGTGGTGAGGCTGGATCAGTGTCCTCTGGCGGGGGGGAAAAGGAGGGGGTTTTCAGGGCTGCAGGCAGGAGTATTTTGTGACTCACCCTTCCCACAAAGCTGCTGTTTAGGCAAAGAGGAGGGTGGCTAGCCGAGTTTCTGTATATGGAGCCAGCTGGTACCATTTTGCTGCTGCTGACATAGCAGGGCTGGCGGCATGAATCCCAAGGCATCCTGCATGGCTGGGCCATACTTTACCATCACCAAGTGTGCTCAGGGGTTCGGGGGGTCTGAGGTGAGGCAGGTGAGACCCTCAGATGGCGGTCGGATTAGGAGGATTACTGCAGGATCTTTGTGGCACGGATGGAGCCCAGGCGCCTCATGTCCTCACATCCCAGTCGTTGGCCACTCCCCAGGGAATTTAATACTGCATTAAAGTGAAGGGGGAAAAAAGCTTGTGGTTCTCCCATTTGGTATGGTTACCATTTCATTTTCCAACCTCCAATCAATTTATTAAGAATTATTTATTTTATGACAGCAGCTTGCAAATTTTATTTTATGGCAGCTAGAAATTCCATGCTGTAGCTTACACCAGCCTTGTTGTTGTCTCTTTTCAGCAAATTAAATAGCCTCATTAACCACTTGCTTACTGGGCACTTAAACCCCCCTCAGTCCCAGACCAATTTTCAGCTTTCAGTGCTCTCACATTTTGAATGACAATAACTCAGTCATGCAACACTGTAACCAAATGATTTTTTTGTCCTTTTCTTCATACCAATAGAGCTTTCTTTTGGTGGTATTTGATCACCTCTCGTTTTTTTTTATTTTCTGCGCTATAAATGAAAAAAGACCGAAAATTTTGAAAAAAAATGAATTTTTCTTCGTTTCTGTGACAAAATTTAGCAAATTAGCAATTTTTCTTCATACATTTTGGCCACAATTTATACTACTACACATCTTTGGTAAAAATAACCCAAATTTTTGCATATTATATGATCTGTGTGAAATTTATATAGTCTACAAGCTATGGTGCAAATCATAAAGATTTGCAAAAAAAGATCACATCTGATGTACTAAGGCCTATCTCCATTCTTGAGACCCTAACAAGCCAGGAAAGTACAAATGCCCCCCAAATGACCCCTTTTTGGAAAGTAGACATTCCAATGTATTTAGTAAGAGGCATGGTGAGTTATTTTAAGTTGTCATTTTTTCCCACAATTCTTTGCAAAATTACTATATTTTTTTTTCCACAAAATTTTCATTGTAATAGCTTATTTCTCCCACACGGAATGTGCATACCACAAATAACACCCCAAAATACATTCTCCTACTCCTCCTGAGTATAACAATACCACATGTGTGAGACTTTTACACAGCCTGACCACATACAGAGGCCTAATTTTGAAGTAGCACCTTCAGGCATTCTAGGAGCATAAATAACACATTTCATTTCTCAACCACCTATTACAGTTTTGAAGGCCCTGGAACACCAGGGCAATGGAAACGTCCAGAAAATGACCCCATTTTGGAAAGCTAAACACCCCAACGTATAATCTATGAGGCATAATGAGTCTTTTTAATGGTTCATTTTTTTCTAGAAGTTTTCGGAAAATGTGGAAAAAAATGAAAACGCATTTTTTTTTTTACACAAAGTTGTCCGTTTATAAGATATTTCCAACACATAGCATTTACATAGCATTTACATAGCAAAAATAGCACCCCAAAATACATTCTCCTACTCCTCCTGAGTATAACGATACCACATGTGTGAGACTTTTACACAGCCTGACCACATACAGAGGCCTAATTTTGAAGTAGCACCTTCAGGCATTCTAGGAGCATAAATTACACATTTCATTTCTCAACCACCTATTACAGTTTTGAAGGCCCTGGAACACCAGGGCAATGGAAACGTCCAGAAAATGACCCCATTTTGGAAAGCTAACACCCCAACGTATAATCTATGAGGCATAATGAGTCTTTTCAATGGTTCATTTTTTTCCAGAAGTTTTTGGAAAATGTGGAAAAAAAAGAAAACGCATTTTTTTTTTACACAAAGTTGTCCGTTTATAAGATATTTCCAACGCATAGCATTTACATAGCAAAAATAACACCCCAAAATACATTCTACTACTCCTCATGAGTATGGCAATACCACATGTGTGAGACATTTACACAGCCTGGCCACATACAGAGGCGCAACATGCAAGAAACACCGTCGGCGTTCCAGGGACACATAGCCTGCACATACCAAGAATCACACCCCCAAATACATTATGCTGAGCAAAGGGTAAAGAAAAGATTACCTGTGGTTTTAGAAGCGCAGTTGTCCACAGGAGGATATCACTGGTCCAGGCAGCAGGCAGGGACTTGGTCAGCAACAGCGAACACAGTTTTTTAGGCAGCAGGCAGGGATACTGTCCATATTACAGTCCAGGGTCAGTGCAGAGATGTCAGCAGTGCCAAAAATATTGGTCCTGGTAGTAGGCAGGTCCTTGTGGTGTGGTCAGTGTGGCAGTAAGTCCTACAGGCAGCAGACAGAAGTAGAGCCTCGTTCAGGACAGAATGGGGATAGGGGTAGAGGCTTCTCCCTCCCAAATCTCTTTGAAGCCTCTGAGTCTCCAGACCCTAATCTAGGAATAAGAAAACAAAGAAAATTGTTTTCTTCTTCCAGAAAAACTATACTGGAGCCCCTCACATATGTGTGACCCCGTGTTGAATCCCACTAGTCCAGTTGCAGAATACAAGATCAGTCCAAGAGGCAGGCAAATATCGTGGTCAAACAGTCCAAGGTCAGTTCCAGATCAGGCAGAGATATGTACAGAATCGTTAGACAGAAGCATGGTCGAATAACAGTCCAGGGTCAGTTCCAGATCAGGCAGCCGTATGTACAGAATCGGCAGGCATAAGAGTGGTCAAATAACAAGCCAGGGTCAGTTACAGAGCAGGCAGTGGCATAAGGGGTGTGAAGGTGTATGAAGGCAGGAACTGAGGATTATGTTTACCATACTTCACTAAAAATGTATTGAAGTATGGTAACGCCGAAAACAGTCGCCTATACAGAGGCCTGGTTGGGAAGGACATTGTGCACAATAATAAGATGTGTCTCTTCTGACTCCTGCTCTGGTACACACCTTACATCCTTTTTGACGTCTTTGGCCTGTTGGTTTGGGGGGGATTTTATCGGGAAAGTGGCGCTCGGAGAGTCGACTAACAACGTCTGATCGGACATTTTCTGGTGGGCCGTTTGGGAAAATAAGGGCAGTGAAAACTTCCTCCTGGTAGCCAAAGAAACATTTGGGGTTTTGGGTGGCGTTGCGGTAAATGACATAGGAATTATAAATGGCCAATTGAAAAAAATAAATTGCTACTTTTTTGTACCAATGGTATGTCCGTCTTGTGACAAGATATGGTTCCATCATTTGGTCGTTGAAGTCGACTCCTCCCATGAACAAATTGTATTCGGAAATGCATTTGGGTTTCTTTACGGGGCCATTCCTTCTGGGGATTTCCACGAAGGTATCGTTGTGGATAGAAGATAACATATACACATCCCTTCTGTCCCTCCACTTCACTGCCAGAACCTCCTTGTTTCTCAGACTTGCGGTTTCTCCTTTTCGCAGCTTCTTGTTCACCAGACTTTGAGGAAAGCCCTTCTGATTCTTTTTTACGGTGCCACATGCTGGCGTCTTCTTCCGGTGAAGGTTATGGAACAGGGGCAGAGATGTGTAGAAGTTATCTACATACAGGTGGTAGCCTTTATCCAGTAGGGGGTATATGAGGTCCCAAACAATTTTTCCGCTGGATCCCAAGTAGTCCGGACAATTAGGGGGCTGTAGCTGGGTGTCCTTCCCTTCGTACACCATGAATGAATATGTGTACCCTGTGGCTCGGTCGCATAATTTGTAGACCTTCACCCCATAGCGGGCCCTTTTGCTGGGCATAAATTGCTTCATTCTAAGCCTGCAACTAAATTTAATAAGGGACTCATCCACACATATGTGTTGGTCCGGGGTAAACAATTTGGGGAATATTTCTGAAAAATAATTCAGTATTGGTCTAATTTTGTAAAGCCGGTCATAATTTGGATCATTTAGTGGAAGGCACTGGGAATTGTCACTGAAATGTAAGAACCTCAGGATCATCTGATACCTGGTTCTGGGCATTACCGCGGAGAAGAGCGGTGAGTGGTGGAGGGGGTGGGTTGACCAGTAGGTACGTAATAGATTTTTTTTGTTGAGTCCCATATTAAATGTGAGGCCTAAAAAAACCTTGAACTCCTCCACCGTAAGGCCTCATGCACACGAGACGCAGTTAAACGCGCGTTCAGATGCAGTTGGACAGTTTTTTCAACTGCCCCTGAACTCATTCAATGTTATCCTATGTGTCCATGCACACAGTCTCGTTTTTTTCCGTTTTTATGCAGTTGCGTTTAGTCTCGTTTTTCCAGAAGCAAAAAAATGCGTTCAGAAACAAAAATTTCCACGTTTCAGACGCAAAACGCGGTAAAACGCGGCAAAACGCCGCTACCGCGTTTAGCCGCGTTTGCGTTTATATGCGTTTTTAAAGGTGACCTTTTTTTTACATTAAAAATCTCAAAAATGATTGCAAATTATGAAAAACCATTAGAAAAATATTTTAAACAATTGCAATTGCAAGTGGACAATCCACAACTTGTGGCAAGTGACATGGCAGGTGGCAAGTGACGTGGCAAGTGGACAATCCACAACTTGTGGCAAGTGACGTGGCAAGTGACGTGGCAGGTGATGTGGCAAGTGACGTGGCAAGTAGACAATCCACAACTTGTGGCAAGTGACGTGGCAGGGGACGTGGCAAGGGACGTGGCAAGTGGACAATCCACAACTTGTGCCAGGTGATGTGGCAAGTGATGTGGCAAGTGGACAATCCACTTGTGGCAGGTGACGTGGCAGGGGACGTGGCAAGTGATGTGGCAAGTGGACAATCCACAACTTGTGGCAAGTGACGTGGCAGGTGAAGTGGCAAGTGACGTGGAAAGTGGACAATCCACAACTTGTGGCAGGTGACGTGGCAAGTGACCTGGCAGGTGACGCGGCAAGTGACCTGGCAGGTGACGTGGCAAGTGGACAATCCATAACTTGTGGCAGGTGACGTGGCAAGTGACGTGGCAAGTGGACAATCTACTTGTGGCAGGGGACGTGGCAAGTGACGTGGCAAGTGGACAATCCACTTGTGGCAGGGGATGTGGCAAGTGACGTGGCGAGTGGACAATCCACAACTTGTGTCAGGTGACGTGGCAAGTGGACAATCCACAACTTGTGGCAGGTGATGTGGCAAGTGATGTGGCAAGTGGACAATCCACTTGTGGCAGGTGACGTGGCAGGGGACGTGGCAAGGGACGTGGCAAGTGGACAATCCACAACTTGTGGCAGGTGATGTGGCAAGTGATGTGGCAAGTGGACAATCCACTTGTGGCAGGTGACGTGGCAGGGGATGTGGCAAGGGACGTGGCAAGTGGACAATCCACAACTTGTGGCAGGTGACGTGGCAGGTGATGTGGCAAGTGATGTGGCAGGTGATGTGACAAGTGGACAATCCACATCTTGTGGCAAGTGACGTGGCAGCTGATGTGGCAAGTGACGTGGCAAGTGGACAATCCAAAACTTGTGGCAGGTGACGTGGCAAGTGACGTGGCAGGTGACGTGGCAGGTGACGTGGCAAGTGGACAATCCACATCTCGTGGCAAGTGACGTGGCAGGTGATGTGGCAAGTGACGTGGCAAGTGGACAATCCACAACTTGTGGCAGGTGACGTGGCAGGTGATGTGGCAAGTGATGTGGCAGGTGATGTGACAAGTGGACAATTCACATCTTGTGGCAAGTGACGTGGCAAGTGGAAAATCCAAAACTTGTGGCAGGTGACGTAGCAAGTGACGTGACAGGTGACGTGGCAAGTGGACAATCCACAGCTTGTGGCAAGTGACATGGCAGGTGGCAAGTGATGTGGAAAGTGAAAAATCCACAACTTGTGACAGGTGATGTGGCAAGTGATGTGGCAGGTGATGTGGCAAGTCACGTGGCAAGTGGAAATCCACAACTTGTGGCAGGTGATGTGGCTGGTGACGTGGCAAGTGGACAATCCACAACTTGTGGCAGGTGGCATAGCAGGTGACATGGAAAGTGGACAATCCACATCTTGTGTCAAGTGACGTGGCAGATGATGTGGCAAGTGACGTGGCAAGTGGACAATCCACAACTTGTGGCAGGTGATGTGGCAAGTGACGTGGCAGGTGATGTGGACAATCCCTAACTTGTGGCAGGTGACGTGGCAAGTGGACAATCCACAACTTGTGGCAGGTGACGTGGCAGGTGACGTGGCAAGTGGACAATCCACTTGTGGCAGGTGACGTGGCAGGGGACGTGGCAAGGGACGTGGCAAGTGGACAATCCACAACTTGTGCCAGGTGATGTGGCAAGTGATGTGGCAAGTGGACAATCCACTTGTGGCAGGTGACGTGGCAGGGGACGTGGCAAGGGACGTGGCAAGGGACGTGGCAAGTGGACAATCCACAACTTGTGGCAGGTGACGTGGCAGGTGACGTGGCAAGTGGACAATCCACAACTTGTGGCAGGTGACGTGGCAAGTGACGTGGCAGGTGATGTGGCAAGTGACGTGGCAAGTAGACAATCCACAACTTGTGGCAGGTGATGTGGCAAGTGACGTGGCAGGTGATGTGGCAAGTCACGTGGCAAGTGGACAATCCACAACTTGTGGCAGGTGATGTGGCTGGTGACGTGGCAAGTGGACAATCCACAACTTGTGGCAGGTGGCATGGCAGGTGACATGGAAAGTGGACAATCCACATCTTGTGGCAAGTGACGTGGCAGGTGATGTGGCAAGTGACGTGGCAAGTGGACAATCCACAACTTGTGGCAAGTGACGTGGCAGGTGATGTGGACAATCCCCAACTTGTGGCAGGTGACGTGGCAAGTGGACAATCCACAACTTGTGGCAGGTGACGTGGCAGGTGACGTGGCAAGTGGACAATCCACAACTTGTGGCAGGTGACGTGGCAAGTGACGTGGCAGGTGATGTGGCAAGTGACGTGGCAAGTAGACAATCCACAACTTGTGGCAGGTGATGTGGCAAGTGACGTGGCAGGTGATGTGGCAAGTCACGTGGCAATTGGACAATCCACAACTTGTGGCAGGTGATGTGGCTGGTGACGTGGCAAGTGGACAATCCACAGCTTGTGGCAGGTGGCATGGCAGATGACGTGGAAAGTGGACAATCCACATCTTGTGGCAAGTGACGTGGCAGGTGATGTGGCAAGTGACGTGGCAAGTGGACAATCCACAACTTGTGGCAGGTGATGTGACAAGTGGACAATCCCCAACTTGTGGCAAGTGACGTGGCAAGTGACGTGGCAAGTGGACAATCCAAAACTTGTGGCAGGTGACGTGGCAAGTGACGTGGCAGGTGATGTGGCAAGTGACGTGGCAAGTAGACAATCCACAACTTGTGGCAAGTGACGTGGCAGGGGACGTGGCAAGGGACGTGGCAAGTGGACAATCCACAACTTGTGCCAGGTGATGTGGCAGGTGATGTGGCAAGTGATGTGGCAAACCACTTGTGGCAGGTGACGTGGCAGGGGACGTGGCAAGGGACGTGGCAAGTGGACAATCCACAACTTGTGGCAGGTGACGTGGCAGGTGACGTGGCAAGTGGACAATCCACAACTTGTGGCAGGTGGCATGGCAGATGACGTGGAAAGTGGACAATCCACATCTTGTGGCAAGTGACGTGGCAGGTGATGTGGCAAGTGACGTGGCAAGTGGACAATCCACAACTTGTGGCAGGTGATGTGACAAGTGGACAATCCCCAACTTGTGGCAAGTGACGTGGCAAGTGACGTGGCAAGTGGACAATCCAAAACTTGTGGCAGGTGACGTGGCAAGTGACGTGGCAGGTGATGTGGCAAGTGACGTGGCAAGTAGACAATCCACAACTTGTGGCAAGTGACGTGGCAGGGGACGTGGCAAGGGACGTGGCAAGTGGACAATCCACAACTTGTGCCAGGTGATGTGGCAGGTGATGTGGCAAGTGATGTGGCAAACCACTTGTGGCAGGTGACGTGGCAGGGGACGTGGCAAGGGACGTGGCAAGTGGACAATCCACAACTTGTGGCAGGTGACGTGGCAGGTGACGTGGCAAGTGGACAATCCACAACTTGTGGCAGGTGACGTGGCAAGTGACGTGGCAGGTGATGTGGCAAGTGACGTGGCAAGTAGACAATCCACAACTTGTGGCAGGTGATGTGGCAAGTGACGTGGCAAGTAGACAATCCACAACTTGTGGCAAGTGACGTGGCAGGGGATGTGGCAAGTCACGTGGCAAGTGGACAATCCACAGCTTGTGGCAGGTGGCATGGCAGATGACGTGGAAAGTGGACAATCCACATCTCGTGGCAAGTGACGTGGCAGGTGATGTGGCAAGTGACGTGGCAAGTGGACAATCCACAACTTGTGGCAGGTGATGTGGCAAGTGGACAATCCCCAACTTGTGGCAAGTGACGTGGCAAGTGACGTGGCAAGTGGACAATCCAAAACTTGTGGCAGGTGACGTGGCAAGTGACGTGGCAGGTGATGTGGCAAGTGACGTGGCAAGTAGACAATCCACAACTTGTGGCAAGTGACGTGGCAGGGGATGTGGCAAGTCACGTGGCAAGTGGACAATCCACAACTTGTGGCAGGTGATGTGGCTGGTGACGTGGCAAGTGGACAATCCACAACTTGTGGCAGGTGGCATGGCAGGTGACATGGAAAGTGGACAATCCACATCTTGTGGCAAGTGACGTGGCAGGTGATGTGGCAAGTGACGTGGCAAGTGGACAATCCACAACTTGTGGCAGGTGATGTGGCAAGTGACGTGGCAGGTGATGTGGACAATCCCCAACTTGTGGCAGGTGACGTGGCAAGTGATGTGGCAAGTGGACAATCCACAACTTGTGGCAGGTGACGTGGCAGGTGACGTGGCAAGTGGACAATCCACAACTTGTGGCAGGTGACGTGGCAGGTGATGTGGCAAGTGATGTGGCAAGTAGACAATCCACAACTTGTGGCAGGTGATGTGGCAAGTGACGTGGCAGGTGATGTGGCAAGTCACGTGGCAAGTGGACAATCCACAACTTGTGGCAGGTGATGTGGCTGGTGACATGGCAAGTGGACAATCCACAGCTTGTGGCAGGTGGCATGGCAGATGACGTGGAAAGTGGACAATCCACATCTCGTGGCAAGTGACGTGGCAGGTGATGTGGCAAGTCACGTGGCAAGTGGACAATCCACAACTTGTGGCAGGTGATGTGGCAAGTGGACAATCCCCAACTTGTGGCAAGTGACGTGGCAAGTGACGTGGCAAGTGGACAATCTAAAACTTGTGGCAAGTGACGTGGCAGGTGATGTGGCAAGTCGTGTGGCAAGTGGACAATCCACAACTTGTGGCAGGTGACGTGGCAAGTGACGTGGCAGGTGATGTGGCAAGTGACGTGGCAAGTAGACAATCCACAACTTGTGGCAGGTGATGTGGCAAGTGACGTGGCAGGTGATGTGGCAAGTGACGTGGCAAGTAGACAATCCACAACTTGTGGCAGGTGATGTGGCAAGTGACGTGGCAGGTGATGTGGCAAGTCACGTGGCAAGTGGACAATCCACAACTTGTGGCAGGTGATGTGGCTGGTGACGTGGCAAGTGGACAATCCACAGCTTGTGGCAGGTGGCATGGCAGATGACGTGGAAAGTGGACAATCCACATCTCGTGGCAAGTGACGTGGCAGGTGATGTGGCAAGTGACGTGGCAAGTGGACAATCCACAACTTGTGGCAGGTGATGTGGCAAGTGGACAATCCCCAACTTGTGGCAAGTGACGTGGCAAGTGACGTGGCAAGTGGACAATCCAAAACTTGTGGCAGGTGACGTGGCAAGTGACGTGGCAGGTGATGTGGCAAGTGACATGGCAAGTAGACAATCCACAACTTGTGGCAAGTGACGTGGCAGGGGACGTGGCAAGGGACGTGGCAAGTGGACAATCCACAACTTGTGCCAGGTGATGTGGCAAGTGATGTGGCAAGTGGACAATCCACTTGTGGCAGGTGACGTGGCAGGGGACGTGGCAAGGGACGTGGCAAGTGGAAAATCCACAACTTGTGGCAGGTGACGTGGCAGGTGACGTGGCAAGTGGACAATCCACAACTTGTGGCAGGTGACGTGGCAAGTGACGTGGCAGGTGATGTGGCAAGTGACGTGGCAAGTAGACAATCCACAACTTGTGGCAGGTGATGTGGCAAGTGACGTGGCAAGTAGACAATCCACAACTTGTGGCAAGTGACGTGGCAGGGGATGTGGCAAGTCACGTGGCAAGTGGACAATCCACAGCTTGTGGCAGGTGGCATGGCAGATGACGTGGAAAGTGGACAATCCACATCTCGTGGCAAGTGACGTGGCAGGTGATGTGGCAAGTGACGTGGCAAGTGGACAATCCACAACTTGTGGCAGGTGATGTGGCAAGTGGACAATCCCCAACTTGTGGCAAGTGACGTGGCAAGTGACGTGGCAAGTGGACAATCCAAAACTTGTGGCAGGTGACATGGCAAGTGACGTGGCAGGTGATGTGGCAAGTGACGTGGCAAGTAGACAATCCACAACTTGTGGCAAGTGACGTGGCAGGGGATGTGGCAAGTCACGTGGCAAGTGGACAATCCACAACTTGTGGCAGGTGATGTGGCTGGTGACGTGGCAAGTGGACAATCCACAACTTGTGGCAGGTGGCATGGCAGGTGACATGGAAAGTGGACAATCCACATCTTGTGGCAAGTGACGTGGCAGGTGATGTGGCAAGTGACGTGGCAAGTGGACAATCCACAACTTGTGGCAGGTGATGTGGCAAGTGACGTGGCAGGTGATGTGGACAATCCCCAACTTGTGGCAGGTGACGTGGCAAGTGATGTGGCAAGTGGACAATCCACAACTTGTGGCAGGTGACGTGGCAGGTGACGTGGCAAGTGGACAATCCACAACTTGTGGCAGGTGACGTGGCAGGTGATGTGGCAAGTGATGTGGCAAGTAGACAATCCACAACTTGTGGCAGGTGATGTGGCAAGTGACGTGGCAGGTGATGTGGCAAGTCACGTGGCAAGTGGACAATCCACAACTTGTGGCAGGTGATGTGGCTGGTGACGTGGCAAGTGGACAATCCACAGCTTGTGGCAGGTGGCATGGCAGATGACGTGGAAAGTGGACAATCCACATCTCGTGGCAAGTGACGTGGCAGGTGATGTGGCAAGTGACGTGGCAAGTGGACAATCCACAACTTGTGGCAGGTGATGTGGCAAGTGGACAATCCCCAACTTGTGGCAAGTGACGTGGCAAGTGACGTGGCAAGTGGACAATCCAAAACTTGTGGCAAGTGACGTGGCAGGTGATGTGGCAAGTCACGTGGCAAGTGGACAATCCACAACTTGTGGCAGGTGACGTGGCAAGTGACGTGGCAGGTGATGTGGCAAGTGACGTGGCAAGTAGACAATCCACAACTTGTGGCAGGTGATGTGGCAAGTCACGTGGCAAGTGGACAATCCACAACTTGTGGCAGGTGATGTGGCTGGTGACATGGCAAGTGGACAATCCACAGCTTGTGGCAGGTGGCATGGCAGATGACGTGGAAAGTGGACAATCCACATCTCGTGGCAAGTGACGTGGCAGGTGATGTGGCAAGTGACGTGGCAAGTGGACAATCCACAACTTGTGGCAGGTGATGTGGCAAGTGGACAATCCCCAACTTGTGGCAAGTGACGTGGCAAGTGACGTGGCAAGTGGACAATCCAAAACTTGTGGCAGGTGACGTGGCAAGTGACGTGGCAGGTGATGTGGCAAGTCACGTGGCAAGTAGACAATCCAGAACTTGTGGCAGGTGACGTGGCAGTTGGACAATCCACAACTTGTGGCAGATGACATGGCAAGTGACGTGGCAGGTGATGTGGCAAGTGGACAATCCACAACTTGTGGCAGGTGCCGTGGCAAGTGACACGCTAAATACAAGTACACTGCAGCTCTCACAGCTGCTGCTACTCACTCTGGTCTCACAAAATTGCTGAAATAGTTAATTTTTGAGCTGGGGAGGGTCTATGATGTTAGCTTAACTAAACGCTTCTAGACGCAAACGCGGTAAAACGCGGTAAAACGCAGCTAAATCACGGTAAAAATCGCGGCAAAACGCGCGTTTCTAAACGCCGGTTTCAACATGTGTCCAGCAGCGTTTGCATCTGCGTCTCGTGTGCATGAAGCCTTAGGTCTCTCCATTCGTAGGGACGGGCATAATAAGAGGTCGGATTTTGAAAAATAAATTGTTGTGCATACAGGTTGCACTGGGCCACAATTGACGATAACATATCCTCCGTAAAAATTTAATTAAAAAAATCTATTGGCGTAAAATTCTCCGTGTCCACCTGGACTCCTGGCTAGGCGGTGAAAGGGGGAACATTGGCCTCTCCTGAATTAGGAGGAAGTCACAAGGGGTTCTGAAGGGCATAGGGAAGGCCAGCATGGCTCCTAACCCTTTGGGGCTGAGATGACACCCCACTGGTACTTGGCCTTTCTTGCTGGGGCACTGCAGTGCTGGTGGACGGCACTGCGGTGCTGGTGGACAGCACTTCGGTGCTGGTGGACGGCACTGCCTCACTAGAACGCCTTCGCTTGATGGGCCGGATATCTTCTTCCTCGGATTCAGTCAGTGTTTCACTGCTGAGGACTGGCTCATAATTTACGTCGGCTTCAGAATCCGAATCTGAAAAGGAATCTGAAGAGGAGAGCTCCCCGTTGCTCTCGTCGGCCGTGGAAATAATTTGGTACGCCTCCTCAGCGGAAAAGACACGTTTAGCCATGGTAGCACTGATGGGCACTGATGAGGTGACACAGATGGGCGCTTTTGAGGTGGTACAGATGAGCGCTTTTGAGGTGGCACAAATGGGCACTGATGGGTCGGCACAGATGTGCACTGAATTATTGCACAGATGTGCAGGCACAGATGGGCACTGCTAAGGCGGCACAGATGGGCACTGCTGAGGTACAGATGGGCACCGATTGGCACTGGCGGTGCACAGATGGGCACTGGCGGGCACTGGCGGTGCACAGATGGGGCACTGGCGGTGCACAGGTGGGCACATGTGGGGTAGAGATGGGCACTGGCAGGGTAGATCTGGGCACTGGCAGGGTAGATCTGGGCACTGGCAGGGTATATATGGGCACTGGCAGGGTATATATGGGCACTGGCAGGGTATATATGGCAACAGATGGCACAAAACAGTCAACTTTTTCAACTCACACTATCTCTCTCCTCACACGCTATCGCTGTGTGAGGAGACAGATTCGGCAATGGGTGATGATCTCATTTGTTTACATTTGAGATCATCACCCATTGGAGGAGGCGATCGCACTGTAAACGGCCGCTGTGATTGGCCGTTTACAGCGATCTGTGATTGGCTGTGTCCAGGGGACACGGCCAACACAGATTTTCCCCGATGCGCGCTCCCGGGAGCGCGCGGGGAGCTCTTAAAGGGGACGACGTCAATAGACGTAGTCCCGGAAATTGAGATCCGCGCTGTAGCCGTCATTTGACTATAGCGCGGATCTCAAGTGGTTAAAAAACATCATAAGGGCAGTTGTTTTTTTTTTTTTTAAACAGTGCATTGTAAGATAAAATCATGCACAACATTTACTGAGGTATCTAAGGTCTTCTGATATCATCAAGACCAATTAAGGGCCCATAGTTCTGAAGTGGACATGAGGATGCCAAGAAACTGGCCAGTGCTGGAGTGTAAGGAAGTGCCGTCTGCTGAGGGAGCGGAAGATCGGGTAAGTAAAAGTGTTTCTCCGTCCCCTACAAAGAAACTCTTGGTACACCCTTGTAGTGAAGATACACCGCAACTGCAAGGGAGGACTTTTTGTTTTCCTGGAGCTGGGCTTTAAACAATCCCTGGCAACAAGGGCAGTCCCATCTTCCATGACCTATCGTTTTGGACTATGCCACAATCCCTGATAAATAATATGCTTAAATTTTTGCATCTGCTTCAAAATTTCAGTATTAGTTTCAATGATACTAATCCTGTTTTATTTTAGTTTGTCCCAACACCAACCCCCCCCCCCCCCCTCTTCGCCACTATTTTAGAATATGCTGCAATTTCAAAGGGCCCTTTCTTAGAAAAGATTACCCTATTCCTCCTCCTCCTATCTCCATTGTATGAAAAGCATGGCTCCCCTGCTACTACTTTAAAAGTACGCTATTTTGTGAATTGGTGGCAAATGCATTCAGAATGGGACCAAGTATGGTATCCAACATTCATTCACATGTCCTGATAAAGACCTTGCTGCAAGGTGAGAGGGAGAGGACCGCATCAGTCTATTGCTACTCCATCTCTTCCAATCACAGACTGGTGGCAGGGAGGTTGCCTAATGACAGTAAATGTGTATTAGGGCTGCGTGAATTTCAGAACTGGATAGACAGAAATACAAATCCTGGCAGGTAGCATAGCACCCCCCTAGATGGATTTCAAAAGTGTATTTTGTGGTTTATATATAGAAATGTATTTAGAAATTCACTCAGGAGAGGCGTGCCATTCTGATCAGAGATTATATTTTTTCATAGCATGTTTTGTGTTTTGATGTAGAAAGAAAACAACCCACTCTTGTACCAAAAAAAATGATTCCCTGAAAACTGACGCAGCCTTTCAGAAAACAGTGTTTCCATTTTAAACCTTGTTGCCAAATGCATTGATGCCACAATCACAAAACTATCTTTGCAATATCAGCTATCCATTTATTAACACTGGATTCATGCAATACAGCAACTCTTTAAATACTTAACAAGACCTATGACTTATTACATGATTTTGATGTGGCTTCAATAGCAAAGTTGTCGGGAAGGAACATGCACCGCACAGATTATTATTCACAAGCAACAGCAAAATAAAATGGTTAAATAAACAAACACATTTTGTATGGTTTAAGTGCCTTTGCTGCCCTCTGCTGTAAATAAACTTTAACAGTCTGTATTAAAAGCTGAGCTTACTAGCACATGAATCCCGTGAAGATTCCTTAAGTAGGAAGAACTTGGATTCATAATTATAATAATGCTTTCCGAATGAAGGAGAAATATATATATATGAAATTACAGATGTCCTCACACAAACTTCCAAATTCCAATTTTTTTGTCTGTGTCTGCTCTGCTACAGGATCACTAGAAGCTTGTGCTTGGTACCATTCTCCCCTTTTGAAGATTCACCAAGAAGGCACAAAAGTCAGAGTCTTTTGGTTCATGGCAGGGAAAAACCATTGTAACGTATACCCTGGGGACAAACACAACCACATAGCCAATTCCTAGTAGAGTCACGTTTGCACTGCACTAATGTAGCAATTTGTGACTATGATAAAGTGGATGTGGTCTGAAAGGGTATTATATACATGCCATCTATGCATGTAGAAATAGGTAGGTGAGCTTAAAGGATAATATAAGCCAAACAAGAATAAAAGCTACTGAACCGGACTCTTCTAAACAAAATGAAGAAAACAAAAAAACATAACAAAAAAAAAAAAACCCTCATCATTCAGATTCCTTTAATAAATGAAGATCAGACTCCTCTGTATACTGTCAGTTGTGCAATAGCAAAACCTGTTAGAGCCAGTGAAGAAGAATACGTCACTGAAAACAAAAGCTCTTTCTTTAAGATGGGAAGTGATGGGCATCCAAACAGAAGAGAAACAAAGGGTTTTTCATGTATAGCAAGTTCCCATTTAGCTATAACTAGACTGCTGTAGTCAGGTACCGCACAATACAGTGCGTACGGAAAGTATTCACAAAGCTTACATTTTTGCACATTTTGTTATGTTACAGTCTTATTCCAAAATTTATTAAATTGATTCTTTTTCTCAAAATTCTACAAACAATGCCCCATAATGACAACATGAAATAATTTTGTTTGAAAGACTTGCAATTAATAAATTGCAATTATTAAAAATTCAAAAAATCGCATGTACATAAGTAGTCACAGCCTTTCCATGACGCTCAAAACTGTTCTCAGGTGGATCCGGTTTCTACTGATTATCCTGGAGATGTTTCTACAACTTGATTGGAGTCCAGCTGTAGTAAGTTCAGTTGATTGGACATCATTTGCAAAGGCACATGTCTATTTAAGGTCCCACAGTTAACAGCGCATGTCAGAGCAAAAACCAAGCCAAGAAAGCCAAAGAATTGTCTGTAGACCTTCGAGACCGGATTCTACCAAAGCAGAGATCTGGGGAAGGGTACAGAAACATTTCTGCAGCATTGAAGGTCCCGTTAAGCACAGTGGCCTCCATCATCTGTAAATGGATAAAGTTTGGAACCACCAGGACTCCTTCTAGAGCGGGACGCCTGGCCAAACTGAGTGATCTGTGGAGAAGGGCCTTCTCCACAGATCGCTCAGCTCGAGACAGAGAGCAGCAGGAGACCAGCCTATGAGACAAGGAGGGGGGGGGGGGGGCTGTTGCAGATGTGCACAGCGTTGGATCGAGATCGGCTCAAGTGAGTCTTTTATGGGGAAGGCACTATTAAAAGTTTTTTTTTTTTTTACCTTAATGACATGTCGAAAAGTGCATGACGATGTACATTGAAACAATGGCACGGCTGGGGAAATGGGCACACTGGTACATCCCCTTTAAATCACAGCATTGTGTGTGCATCTGCTACGTACTCCGTGACCGATCCCATGGGTCCCGCATACTCAATGTCTGTGATCGTGTCACAGAGCGGCAGAACGGGGAGATGGCATTTCCCTGTTCTGCCTAACAACATGACATAGATCTACTGCTCCCTGTCATCGGGATCAGTGATCTCTGTCATGTTCTAGTGAGACAACCCTAGGACATACTTAACCCCTTGATCGCCCCCTAGTGTTTAACCCCTTCCCTGCCAGTGTAATTTACACAGTAATCAGTGCATTTTTATAACACTGATCGCTGTATAAATGACAATGGTCAAAAGTGTCTGATGTGTCCGCCATAATGTTGCAATCACAATAAAATAATCGCAGATCGCCACCATTACTAATGAAAAAAAATAATAATAAAAAATGCCATAAATCTATCCCCTATTTTATAGACGCTATAACTTTTGCGCAAACCAATCATTATATGTCTATTGCGATTTTACCAAAAAATATGAAGAAAACATATAGGCCTAAACTGTGAAAGAATTTTTTTATATATATATTTTTGGGGGATATTATAGCAAAAGTAAAAAATATTGCTTTCTTTTTCAAAACTGTTGCTCTTTTTTTGTTTATAGCGTAAAAAATAAAAACCGCAGAGGTGATCAAATACCACCAAAAGAAAGCTCTATTTGTGGGGAAAAAAAGGACATCAATTTTGTTTGGGTGCCAAGTCGCACACCCGCGCAATTGTCAGTTAAAGTGATGCAGTGCCGTATTGAAAAAAGTGCTCTGGTCAGGAAGGGGGTAAATCATTCTGCGGCTGAAGTGGGTTACATTTTACCTTTACAACTATTTTTACGCTGAGTGGTTTGAGTGCTTTGCAGGCAATCAGCAGAGCAAATGTTTGCCTGATCTTTAGTCACTATTCAATTGCAGTTAGTTTCTGCCATTGTTATCAATGAGAGAAGAATCTGGGCATAGCCAAGCCGTGCCATATGTGTATACAGGACCACAGCCTGGCTCAGGAGCAGGCCCACACATGTGCCCCTATAGCAAGCGGCTTGTTATAGACAGGGCCGGATTAATAGCATCATGTGCTTGGTGCTGAGGATTTTGGTGGGCCTTTTATTGGGCACCCTTCTGCTTTCCAAGAGCCTGTGCTGGCATGCGCCCAAACTCAAAAGTGCGCAGCCGCACAGGCATAACACTAGGGAAGCCTGGCATTTGACTTGCTAAGTTTCTGTAAGGGCTGTGCATTGGTGTGCACTCTGAGCTGAAAGAGTGCAGCTGCGCAGGCCTAACACTATGGAAGCCCCAGACTTCTGTAAGAGCCCTGCATTGGCATGCCCTAGGCTTCTGTTAGGACTGCTCATGCAGTGCCCATTAACAATCCCACCACTCTGCCCAGGCGGTGCATGTGAAATGCAGGGCCCGTCAGGGGAGATCTCTTCCCGTTGACCCATTGCTTTCCATGTCCTTTTTGGGTGGCTGGGCCTATATTAAGATAGGGGCCTGGAGCTGCAGCTCCAATAGCCCCTACGTTAATCCAGCCCTGGTTATAGGGGCACTCGCAGAAGAAGAGGAGCGGAAAGCGCACAAAGCAGGCAAAGTATAACATGTTTTTATTTTTATTTTAGGTAACTCATTTTGATTTTCTGCCTCCATCCTGCACTGTATATGTGTTTGTTAAAATAAAACTTTTTGTGAAGTATGGATGGATGGAAGTTTAATAGAGGGGCTGGCAGCGAAATTTTTGTATTTTACTAACAGCAGCAGGGGAGGAGTGGCCAAGACAGGCACAGACTCCCGAACTGACAGGTGGAGAAAGAGCTCAGGGAAAACACAGCGGATGATGGTGGCACATAAACTGACCTTGGTGTCAGGGCTTTGCAGCCATGATAAACTGTAGTCAGTTTACAGAGGGTAGGCAGAAACTGTCAGGATCAGCCAGGTTTTTTACAGCTTCCAAAGGGGCAGGCTAGACAGCACAAGCATTGTGCGGTTTAACCACTTGCCGACCACTGCACGCCGATATACGTCAGCACAATGGCAGCAGTGGGCAAATGGGCTGTACGTCCCCTTTAATTGGCAGGGCTAGAAGCGCGTGTGCCCGTCACATAGAGCGTTACTGTGCCCACGGGTCCCACGGACTCGATGTCCACCAGTGTCCCAGCGATCGTGTCACAGAGCCACAGAACAAGGAGATGCCTATGTAAAAAAGGCATTTCCCCATTCCGCTTAGTGACATGACAGGGATCTACCTCTCTCGGTCATCAGGAGCAGTGATCGCTGTCATGTCAGTGGTAGCCCACCCCCCTCCACAGTTAGAATCACTCCCTAGGACACACTTAACCCCTTGATCGCCCCCCTAGTGTTAACCCCTTCCCTACCAGTGCCATTTACACAGTAATCAGTGCATTTTTATAACAAAATAATGTCAAAAGTGTCTGATGTGTCTGCCTTATCATCACAGTCACAATAAAAATCGCAGATTGCCACCATTATTAATTAAAAAAAAAAATAATAATAAAAATGCCATAAAACTATCCCCTATATTGTAAATGCTATAACTTTTGCGCAAACCAATCAATATACGCTTATTGCGATTTTTTTACCAAAAATATGTAGAAGAATACGTATTGGCCTAAACTGAGGAAAAAATTATTTTTTTTATATATTTTTTGGAGGATATATATTCTAGCAAAAAGTAACAAATAGTTCTTTTTTTTTCAAAATACCGTATATACTCGAGTATAGGCCGACCCGAATATAAGCCGAGGCCCCCAATTTACCCCCAAAAAAACTGGCAAACTTATTGACTCGTGTATAAGCCGAGGGTGAGACATGCCTGTCCATCCCTGTGTGTGTGTCCGTCCATCCCTGTGTGTCCGTCCATCCCTGTGTGTCCGTCCATCCCTGTGTGTCCGTCCATCCATCCCTGTGTGTGTGTGTGTCCATCCATCCATCCATCCCTGTGTGTGTGTGTCTCCATCCATCCATCCATCCATCCCTGTGTGTGTGTGTCTCCATCCATCCATCCATCCATCCCTGTGTGTGTGTGTCTCCATCCATCCATCCATCCCTGTGTGTGTGTGTATCCATCCATCCCTGTGTGTGTGTGTGTCTCCATCCATCCATCCATCCGTGTGTGTGTGTCTCCATCCGTGTGTGTGTGTGTGTGTGTGTGTGTGTGTGTGTGTGTGTGTGTGTGTGTGTGTGTGTGTGTGTCCAGCCTACCTGTGTCCCGAGCCTTTGTCCCGAGCCTCCGTCCCGTGTCGTGCCTTGCCTTCGTCCCGTCCCGTCCCGTCCCGTGCCGTGCCTTGCCTTGCCTCCGTCCCGTGCCCTCTTCGTCGGCGGCCATTGTAAAATTCAAAAGCCGTGCCTCCTCCTTCGCCTGTGATAGGCGGAACACTGAATTTCCCAGCAGCCTGTGTTCCGCCTATCACGGACGTCGTATCATCCTCGTCCGTAGTACGAGGATGAGCGGATGCCCGTGATAGGCGGAACACAGGCTGCTGGGAAATTCAGTGTTCCGCCTATCACAGGCGAAGGCGGAGCCGGAGGCGCGGCTTTTGAATCATAGAATGGCCGCTGTCTGTCTGCTCGACACGCTGATCGAGCGGGCAGACAGCGATGACTCGAGTATAAGCCGAGGGGGGCACTTTCAGCCTCAAAAAAGAGGCTGAAAATCTCGGCTTATACTCGAGTATATACGGTAGTCGCTCTTTTTTTTGTTTATAGCTCAAAAAAAAAAAAAAAAAAAAAACGCAGAGGTGATCAAATACCACCAAAAGAAAGCTCTATTTGTGGGGAAAAAAGTACGTAAATTTTGTTTTGGCATAACGTTGCACGGCCGTGAAATTGTCAGTTAAAGCGACGCAGTGGCGAATTGCAAAAAGTGCTCTGGTCATGAAGGGGGTAAAATCTTCCAGGGCTGAATCGGTTAACCTGCTATAAGGAAACAGGCTCTCTTTTAACTTTTTGCGATACGACACTTTTCTGCTTAAGCTGACAATTGCACGGTCATTGCTGTATCCAAATAAAGAATTTTTTTTTTTACCCACCAATAGAGCTTTCTTTTGGTGGTATTTGATCACCTCTGCGTTATTTCATTTTTTTGTTATAAACAGAAAAAACAACACAATAGCAGAAAGCAAAACCTATTAAACATATCCAATAGAAAAATGTATAAAGAGCACATTTCTTAATAAATTTAGGCCAATATGTATTCTGCTAAATTTTTTTGTTAAAAAAATTAAATAATAAGGGTATATTGATTGGTTTACTCAAGTATTGTAGCGTCTACAAACGATGGGGTATATACGGGAATTTTTATTATACTAGTAATGGCAGCGATCAGAGACTTATAGCAGGACTGCGATGCTGCAGCGGACAATCGGACACTGACCCTTTGAGGGAACCAATGACACTAGTACAGTGATCAGTGCCTAAAAATATGCACGGTCAGTGTACTATTACACTGGTAGGGAAGGGGTTCAACATCTAGGGGGATCAAATGATTAGCTGTGTGCTCAGGCAGAGTTTGTGATTACTATATGTGCTGCTTTTACTAGGAGAAGAGATGGATTTGAGCCCCAGAAGCTGCGAGCCAGCAGTGCGCCCCCAGCAGGTGGAAGTTTGGGATCACATATATATACTTGATTTGGCATGCAGCTGCCATCCTGCAACAGTAAAACTGCTATATGGCGGTCAGCAAGTGGTTAAGCATATAAAAATTTTCCATAAGGGAAAAGAGGTCCATCATTTAAAATACACCATCAAAAAACTGAGGTTTCACAGAATGGGACTGGGTTATAAGGGGAAAAGCTCAAGGGGGACGTGTCCAAAAGCTCTGCCAGTGTCGAATTACCTGAAGCCAGCAACCCATAACCCAGAGTCTATAAATGGCCAAAGCCTGTGCCCTGTACAGTATATTGAAATATAAACAACATTTTTATATTCGCCATATGGCTATATATGCAGCTTAACAACCAACGCGCCCACCTTCTCATTATATATTAAGTGTCCAAGAGCAGATAGCAGCACAGCTAACATATTACATATAACTAGATGTTCATGTTATACAATCAATGTTACAACATATAAACATTTACAGTTACAAAACCATTTCTACGAGCCATATTAAGAAAAACTAAATTCAATATATTGAGATAAGCATTTTAAAAGCATTTCTCCTACCTGTTTTGCTAGTTTAACAGAATCCCGAGTAAGTCTATCCCGTAGCTGAGGATCAAGCTGAGCAGCTGGTGCTATTTCTACCACCTTCTGATGCCGCCTTTGGATGGAGCAATCACGCTCATAAAGATGTACTACATTGCCATATTTGTCACCTGAGGTGCAAAGAATACAGTAAAGCATATTAAAACAACACCATTCAAGCTACTAATAACCAGATATTTATAAGACATTAGAAAATCAAATAGAGGATGAGCACCACAAACTAAAAACACTATTTATTTTTAACATTCAAAGCAAACTCCCCCATCCATCCATGACTCCATGCTTTATTTTGTTGAGAAATCACTTTGAACTCCCCCCCCCCCACACCCCCTAAGTAAGGGCAGAGGATTCATGTAGCATTTACTTCCTGGAATCCATCTGGCCTTAGCTTAGTCCTGCTTGCAGGAAGGTGTGCTTAGCTGAGAAAACCCCTCCTGAAGATTCAAGTAGTGTAAAATAAAAATAAAAAATTAAAACAAGTAAATATAATACACTTTACTATCTATTTTCTAAAACTAGCAGCATAATTACTGTAAAAAATATATTTTTTAATTTAAACAAGTAAATATAATACACTTTACTATCTATTATCTAAAACTAGCAGCGTAAGGATTAAAAATGTTCAATGTTTCTTGAGAGAGTGACGTTCCGCTTTAAGTCAGTTCTGTAAAAATTAAAAGTCACCAGCTACAAAAGCCGTAGCTGCTGAATTTTAATAAACAGACAATCACCTGCCCAAGGATTCTCCACCGGTCTTCAGGTCCCCAGCACCAGAATGCTAACTGTGGCAGCTTGCTGAGACTCCTTGCCACTGCGCTTTTTGAATGGTCCCACAGCTTTCTAGGACCTGCAGTGTGTCCCAAAAGTCTCTGGACAGGGAAGGGGAGAGCACTTCTGGCGGATTCACCATGGAGATTAAACCAGAAGTGGGAGCGGGCACCCGTCAAAACCAGGTACCCATTTACCCCCCACCCCTCAAAAAAGCCTTGGTTACTCTTATCGGTAACAGTATTTCTAGGAGCTTTTTGGGACAGCACCTTGGAGAAAGCACAGCTTGACCCACTTTACAGGAAACACTGCAGTGACAACACCCTTGAAAACCAACCCCTTCCACAATGCCATCAGTCATAAATCATAATTCCTCCCACATGCTGGAAAACATGACCAAAAAAAACCCACAAACCACAAATGCTGTGATAACCCATAACATAGGTTACAATGCTCAAGTGAGGGTAATAGCTGCTGTCCTGAAAGGCTCCTAGAAATACCGTTACCAGTAAAGGCTAAGGTTTTTTTCTCTTCACCTTTTAGGACAGCACCTTGGAGATGATAACCGAGAACTTACCCTAGGGCGGGACTACCACTTGCAGGACCTTTCCTATCAAAAGATTGATCAGAGGCAGGCAATAGGTCCAGCCTGTAGTGCCTGATGAATGTAGAGAAACTAGACCAAGGGACAGCCTTACAAATCTGCTATGGTGATGCACCAGCCCTCTCTGCCCAGGACACTGCTACTGCTCTTGTAGAATGGGGCATTATCCCCTCCAGAGGTTCTTTGTCCTTCGCTGCATAGGCTTTTCTAATAGCCTGCTTCAGCCACCTCCCCAAGGTGCTTTTGGAAGTTCTCTCCCCCTTGTAAGCTTCTGAAAATAGGATGAACAAAGGTTAATTTTCTGAAGTCTTTAGTAACCTCCAGGTATCGAAAAAAACATCTCCTGACATCCAAGGTGTGGAAAGCTTCCTCATCCAGCCTAGATGGAGCTGGACAAAAAGGTAAGATTATTATTTGTGTGTGGTCAAAAGAAAAATAAACCTTTGGGAAAAACCTTGGCTATGTCCTGAGGATTACTCTGTCCAGAAAACAAACTAAAAAAGGTTTGGTAATTGAAAGGGCCTGGATTTCACCAATTCTTCGGGCCAAGGTCACTGCAACCAAAATAATTGTCTTTAAGGCTAATAAACTTGCAAAAGTATCCTTTAGGACATTGTTTCTCAAAATGTGTTCCGGGGCACATTTATGGGTGTGCCGCAGGGAGCCGTCACTGTAATAGTCGGGCCAGGGGCACGGCTGTCATGGCCAGCCGCTGTTGCACTCTGGGAGTTTTAGTCTACGCTCAGGCGCAGAGGAAACTACAGCTCACGGAGACTGGAGTCTCAGAGGCCAGGGAGTCGGGAAGCGTGACTGGCTTGCACTGCGGGGCTGGGCGCTGACAGAAACTTTACCCCAGGACCATCACCCCCTAGGAGGTTGCGGCATGCAGGGACCTGCTGAGCTGCCAGGTGAGAGACCCTGACACCCCCACACCCCATCTCCACCCCCTTATATACCTCATTTGCCCTGCCCCAGTGATTAAGCTGCATTTATGGCCACTGGTTAGGCTGCATTCATGGGCACAGGTGAGGCTGCATAATGGGTAAAAAAAACAAAAAGTCCCATTCAGGGGGAAAATTTGCTAGGCACTGGCCTAAACCTAGATAACGCCTTAAAAAACCTAATGATAAGAAGTTCCTGGGATACAATTCTCTCCAGGAAGACTGACAGTGCCTTGACCTGTGCCTTGGTGGTGCTTGCTGTTAGACCTGTCTCCATTCCCTCATGGAAAAATTCTAAAACTGAAACTATATAGAAAACCTGAATTGTGAGCAAAAAATTGTGAAAACAAAATGTCAAATAACAGTCCGTGACATGTTTCCACGTGAGGATAAATAGTAAATGCAATGTATGGAAATAAAGCCTTTAACCACCTCAATACAGGGCACTTACACCCCCTTCCTGCCCAGGCCATTTTTCAGCACTGTCAAGCTTTGAATGACAATTGTGCGGTCATGCTACACTGTAACCATGTGAAATTGTTATAATTCTCTTCACACAAATAGAGCTTTCTTTTCGTGGTATTTATTCACGCCAAAATTCAAGACCAAAAATTTTGAAAAAAAAAAAAAAAAAGTTTTTCTTAGTTTCTGTCAGTAATTTTTTTTTAAATAAGTAATTTTTCTCCTTCATTGATGGGCACGGATAGGCGGCACTGATGGGCACAGATGGGGACTGATGAGGCGGCACTTTTTAGCACTGATGAAGCGGCACTGAGGAGGAGACACAAATATGCCGCACTTATGGGCACTGATGAGCACTGACAGGCAGCACTGATGGGCACTGGGCACATATAGGCAGCACTGATGGGCGCAGATAGGCACTGATGGGTGGTATTGATGGGCAGCACTGATAGCCAGCACTGCCTGGCATCACTAATGGCCACTGATTGCTGGCACTTGGGGGCACAGATTGGTGGCAATTGTAGGCACTGGTAAGATGTGTGCTTACCAGAACTCTAGATTCCACATTATAAGATATGAAGGACCCTTCACCCAAGTGAATCCAATCTGCTTACCAGAAGGTAATGATATATAGGCATGTAATCATCAGAGGAAATCGTGGTGTCATGCTCAAAATAGTACAGGCAAAACAAAAAAAGGTCCAATCATCGAATAACATATGGCCACCAATTCATTGAACTCCAAAGCCAGAGTGGATGAGAAGCCCATAAGGTAAAAAGCAGTAGTTTATTGTAATTTACTTACAGGTAGCAGTAGAATACAGTTGTCATGATGCAAAGTAAAAACTGCAGCTCTCAGCGCGCTTGCATCAGCCTGACATGTTTCATCCGACAGGATATCATCAGAGGTGTGGCCTATTGACGCAAGCACGGCCATTTAAATACTACCCCCAGTGACATTTAACACCAGGTGATTAAACAGTCAGGCATTAATGTAAGCTGAAGGTGTAATCAGTGTGTAGAAGGAAACAACCGTGCTTGCGCACAATGGCTGTGTTTCCAAAACCAGAAGTAAACAAAAAGTGCCGACTTCTGGGACGTGGATCCAGCCCAGATCTTCACCAACTAGAAGTGATGTCCCTGCAGCGCATTGCAACCGCACTTAAGCTCCAAGAACCACACAGGATATAGGAAGTAGGGCGGACTCGATTCCAGGTCAAAGTGAACAGACCGCAGAAAGGGCCCAATCAACTTCCTGTATGCTTGTAATCAATATCAAGAACAATTGGCTATACAATTCAGTTGATCAACTTCATTTATCATGTGTATATAAGGGGGGAAGGAAAAATTAAAAAAATGGAGGCCCTCACCACTCAATAGCACATGATAAATGCACTACTACCAATGATAAAAAAGGATTTAACACATTTTACCATAAAGTAAAACACCCATATAAAATGTGATTATAAAACAAAAAAAAGTAATAAAAAATTATCTGAATGTCCAAAGATGCAAACACTGCCATCTGGTGTTGTACACAGATACTACATAAAAGCTGGGTGAATAATAAAAATGAACATTTATTAATAAAACAATTCACGACCCAATCAATGTTCATTCCAAAAGGAGTGTAGCATTTGAGGTCATAATTCCAGCGGGTTACTAACCGTGAGATCTCCCTTATGGTTATACTTCCTCGCCAATGAGGATTAAATCTATCTATCTATAGCGATAAAAGTGGTTCCAGATGGATTTTTATTATTTCACTCTAGATAATGGTGAGAAACCCTGTGTTTAGGAAAACCCTTTTTAATGTTTGTTATGTGTTCGTTCACTCCAACATTCATAGCTCGTAGGCTGCATGGACAGATCAATAGATAACCTACATTTTGAGAGGTGCACATAATAAATGTATTAATATCGTATATTCTGCCTGCAACATGACTTGAAATGACATATTTTTCTAGCTTTGTTTTTATTGCAAAGACAAACATTACAATTGCGACATGGAAAGTAACCTTTCAATTTTTTAAAAAAAGGACACCCTATTGGGAACATCTAATACATTTGGTTCTACATGTAGTTTGAGAGGGGGCATCCTTCTAAAGATAACCTGTGGGCGATCAGTTAGTACCGGGCCCAATACCTTATAGTTTCATAAGACATAATGTCATAATGTTGGTGTGAATAAGTCGTAACCATAGAGAAGTTGTAATCATTCTCTCTAGATGGGGGTTTATTTTTTCCTTTAAGGATGAAATTTCTATCCATAGACCCCACTTTAATGATTGTATCGAGGTCAGCTGTCACATAACCCTTTTTAATAAATTTACTTTCCAAAGTCAAGGCCTGCTCAAAAAAGTATTTTTTTAGAGTACAATTTCACCTCAGGCTTATAAACTGATTTTTTGGATACAGACTTTAGCCACAAGGGGTGATGGCAGCTGCCCTGTCCAATATAGCCATTCCTGTCTGTACTTTTGAAAAAAGTAAACGTATTAAACATACCGTCCCTAATTTCAATATTTAAATCCAAAAAATTAATCTTACTTGTACTGGTTTCAAACTAAAATTAGATACCCAGGGTGTTCAAATTAAGTTGCTGCATAAAGGTGGTGCGCAACGTCTACGGTATGTGGGACACACAATACGAACTATGAATCAATAACAATAATACAATATCAATAACGAACTCATAACTTACATTAAAAAGGGTTTTCCTAAACACAGTGTTTCATGCCATTATCTAGAGCGCAATAATAAAAATCCAGCTGGAGCCACTTTTACTTTTTTTTGTTTTATACACAAATTTTATATGGGTGTTTTTACTTTATGGTAAAATTTGTTAAATCCTTTTATATCATTGGCAGTAGTGCCTACTTGTTTTTATATTTATCATATGCTATTGAGTGGTGAGAGCCTCAATGTTTTTCATTTTACCCCCGCCCCCTTATATACACTATAACTTAAGTTGATCAACTGAATTGTATAGCCAATTGTTCTTGGATATTAATTACAAGCATACAGAAAGTTGAATGAGCCCTTTCTGCGGTTTGACTCTGTTCACTTTGACCTGGCATCGAGTCGACCCTACTTCCTGTATGGATCTTGGAGCGCAAGCTTGGTTGCGATGCGCTCCAGTGATGCCACTTCTGGTGAGCGAAGATCTGGGCGGGATCTGCCTCCCAGAAATCGTCACTGTTTACTTCCAGTTTTGGAGACACGTCCTTGTGCGCAATCACAGCCGTCGTTTCCTTTTACACACTGATTACACCTTCACGTTGAAGACTGTTTAATCACCTGGTGTTAAATGTCACTTGGGTTAGTATTTAAATGGGCGTGCTCGTGTCAATAGGCCACGCCTCTGATGATATCTTGTCGGATGAAACATGTCAGGCTGGCCAATTTAAAAAACGCGGCTCTCAGCGTGCTTGCTTTAAATCATGATGACTGTATTCTACTATTACCTGTAAGTAAACTACAATAAACGACTGCTTTTTACCTTACGGGCTTCACTATTGCTGGCTTTTTTTTCCCATTTGGGTAATGCTAAACTGGTGAACATCCACTCTGGCTTTGGAGTTCGATGAATTGGTGGCCATGTGTTATTCAATAATTGGACCTTTTTTTTTTTTTTAACCTGTACTATTTGGAGAGTGACGTCACGATTTCCTGTGATTGATGATTACATGCCTATATCATTACCTTCTGGTAAGCAGATTAGATTCACTTGGGTGTAGTGTACCTTTCCATACACACAGAAGCTGGTGAAGGGTCCTTCATGTCTTCTATCCATTTATTGAAAGAACTTTCATGTGAATTCAAGGGCTGCATTTTGGACTTTTATATTTTTTATTGTTTGATGATCAACAAACTGTGCTGGCTGCTTTTACATATCATTGCTACTATAGTTAGCGCACATAACCACCACCTTTTTTTTGATCCACATTATAAGAGTCTAGATAAGCATGGAATCACAAATCATGGCAAATCCATCCATTTGAAAGAGGTGGTGGAGATAATGTCATGGCGGACCTTGCTGGTTCCTAATTGCTCTCATTGAGGTCCCAAGAAGAGAAGAGTATGCACATAAAGTAAAATTGTATGATGTTTCTTAAAAACTTACACAAATCCAGTAAAAGTCAAGCAACAAATGCAACGATTCCTGGGTAAGGATCCACGTTTTGTTGACAGACGTAGACCCCGCCCTGCATGTTTTGTCAGATGTTTTGGTAAGCGCACATCTTACTCAATTATGGTGAAGGTGCACTCGGGTGAATGGTCATTAGTTTCCTCTGGGACACGTTCATAAAGGCTTTATTTTCATACATTGCATTTACTATTTATCCTCACATGGGAACATATCACAGACTGTTTGACATTTTATTTGTTTTCACTATTTTTTGCTCACATAGCATGGCAATTCAGGTTTTATATATTGATACACAATTTGTTCTGTTGCGTTATTGCAAGCAGATTTTATTTTTTGCCATATCTATCGCCTAAGCAGTAATTTTTTTCTATATAAAATTGAAACTATACTCTAACAAAATTCTTGGAAGAACACCATGAATTATAGCTCTTCCATACTCTGAAGTATATTGCCCTGGTCACTTTCTTCTTGATTGTTAGGAGAGTGGCGATGAGTTTGTCTGACAAACCTCTGCTTTTTAGCAGGTTCTCTTCAGAAACCAGGCTGTCAGATTGAGATGTGCCAGATTCAGGTAACACAAAGGGCCCTACACCAGAAGCTAATTTCTGACCGGCAATCTTCAGGGAGGTTTTGATGACAGATTCAGGAGCATTGAAAACCACTGCCCCTTTGGCCAGAAAGGAGTGATCAGGGACAGCTTCCATAGTATCCACCCAGAACTTCACCAGGACTAGGGGGATTAGCTGGAATGGGTGAAACGCATAAGAGGGTAATACCACTGGTGCGCCAGCGTGTCTAATCCCAGTGCAGGATCTTCTTTGTGGAGGGAAAAGAATGCAGGCGTCTTTGCATTTTCCTGGCTTGTGAACAGGTTCACTTGAGGCAGACCCCAAGCCTTTGTGATCATCGGGTTTGTGTTCCCTTAGGTGCACTGCGGACAGTGAGGCTAGATTTGTCTTGGCCCAGGTTAAACGCTATCAAGCTAGTTCCATTAGGGTTTTGCTTCTCATGCCTCCTTGCTTTGACAGATATAGGACTGCTGTTACATGGTCCAAGAGTATCTGAACATGCTGGTTCTTGAGAAACTGATGGAAGAAAAGGAGGCTCAGGTGTATTACCTTCAACTCAAATTGGAGGATTTTCTGGCTTCTCTTTTTGACCATGTACCCTATGCCATTTTTCTTTGACATGGGCTCCCCACCCCCTCGCACTCATGTCTGTTGTCAGGCGTTTGGTCACGGAGAAAATACATATTTTCCCGGTCCATCACAAGGACCTCCTTGACCTTGATGCAACCCAGATCTGTTTCTCCAGTGCTTTCTGATGAGACCACTCCCGGAAGATCTCTGGGGGGGTAAGTGTGGAGCCTGGCCCATTAACCAGCCAGGATTGAGGCAGTGAGTAGCCCCAGGGCTGGCCATTTGAACCGACACCGAAAGGTTGGATTGAAGTAACTTCAGGGCTGACTGAATCTTCTCTATTTTCTCCTCTGGGAGAAAAATCTCCTGCTGTACTAAGTCTATAGCATATCCCAGAAATCTCACCCTTTGAGCTGGGACCAGGTCCGACCTCTCTTGATTCAACAGACAACCCAACTTGCTGAGGTGACATTGCGTTTCTCATAGATTAGTCAGTAACTGGCTTTTGGACTATGCAAACAGCAGTACATCATCGGAGTAGGGAACAATGGCGATCCCTTTCAGCCTCAGGGGTTCCAAAGCCTCTGCTATCACCTTGGTGAACACCTTGGGCGAAGATGAGAGCAGAAAAGGCACTGCCCTGAACTGTAGGTGCTATATTCTCTTCCGTAAGTTGACTGCTAGACGCAGGAACTTCTGTGATGAACGTGCAATCAGAATGTGTAAATATGCATCTCGGAGATCGATGGATGCCATGATTAATTTCCTTACTTAGAATATTGTGTCCATCCGAAAACGTTTGTACTAGAAGGACCTGTTTAGAATCGAAGTCCAAAATCAAACTGAATTTCCCGTATGGTTTCTTTACTAGAAAGATATGAGAGTAAAACCCCAGGCCCTCCTGCTCCTTGTGGACCTGAACAATGACTTCCTGTTTGATCTGTTGCCCTAAGAGATGTCAGGGCCTTTTCCTGATCCCTTGGTAAATTGGTCACAAAGAATCTGCTTGGGGGTCTCTGGGAAAACTCCAGACTGTAACCTAGCCTGATCATGTTCTGGTCCAAGGGGCTCAATGTCGCTGCTTCTCAATGGAAGGAAGGCTTGAAGGCTCCCCCACGCACTGGAAGTGGACCACCATTGATTTTTTTTTTTTAGAGATTTGCTCTGGAGGCCTGAAGAGCATGCCACCTTTTCCTCTACCTCTCTGGGGGTAACATGTTCTTCTTTGGCCTTGCTCTTTATCCTTTTGGGGTTGTGAAAAAGCACAAAAACTATTTTTCAGCTGAGAATTATTTTTCTTAGGAAAGAAGGTTTTTCCTTATCTGCCGTCCTATCCAGCACTGTTTGAAGCTCTGGAACGAAGAGTAAGTCTCCTGAATTAGGAATCCTACACAACTTGACTTTGATGCTGAGTCCCCCGACCACGCCTTGAGCCATATAGCACGCCTGACTGAGTTAAAGAGAGCTGACAATCTGACTAAAACCCTGATAGACTCTGCTGATGCGTCCGCCATAGATCTTATTGCTTTTAGAAGGGTAGTAAAGGGCTCAAACAAGTCCTTCCTAGAAGTTCCTGCTTCCACATGCCCCTTCAATTGTTTGACCCAGCACTCCAGGTTTCTGGCTACTAGACGCCATTGCTGGTTTAAGGTTGGGCAGGGTCGAATTATAAGCCTTCCTAAGGAGGGAGTCTGCCACCTTCTTGTCCATGGCATCCTTGAGAATGCCCATGTCTTCAAATGCTAGGTCCTTGCATCTTGAGATCTGTGAGAAGGTGGCATCTTAGCTTTGGTTTCTTGTACCATACAGATGTCTCATCTTCCTCAAAGGGGAATCTTCTCCTGATGGACTTTGAAAAAAAAACAGACCCCTTTCTAAGTACTACCACTGCTTTTTAATGGTTTTGGTTAGGACTTTATGGACCGTTTAGCTTCCTCGAGCCCTTGGTATACCTTGACGTGAATAGACAATTGTGCCCTCTCTTCTTGGATGTCTAGAGCAGTGTATATTGCCTTTAAAAGGTCGTCCATCTCCTCCAAAGACAATTTGTAAAGGGAGGATCTAGCCGCATCCTCTCCCCCCTTCTTCCTCCTCCGAATCCCTTGCCCTTTCTCTCTTCCTCCGAAACGCTAGACTCAACAGACTTTGAGGTGGATGGCAGAGGACTAGGATGGGACTCCTGCCCCGACACCTTTTTCAGAAAGGAACGAGTGGACCCCAAAGTTTCTGCTAATTCTTTTCTGACGAAAGAGAAAAGTTCCTTGCATGGTTGTGAGGATTCTTCTTTAACAAAACCCGAAATACAAGTCGTACACAGGGGCTTAGACCAGGAGTCTTCAAGCAAATTTTTACAAGAGGGGCATTCCCTGCCACCTGAGGGAGCTCTTTGTTTTAGTGGTAGCTTTGGCCTGAATAACATAAAACAAAGCCATGCCACCATGCCTACTAAAAAAAGGGCAGGCGCTGCATGCAGAACCCCCAGTGCCAAAACCAAACTTAAATAAAGGCGCTACCACAGAGAGAGCTCCCAAGCCACCTCTTATGCAGAGCATCCCTCCCAAGCTGAAGTGCAGTAAAACGTAACCATAGCCCTTAGCAACAGGAAAGGAAGGAAGAGAAAAAACACAACCCCCAGTAAAAACATAGAAGGCACCTCAGCACCTCTCTTACCTGGGGCCTGGCTGGTGCTCTGGGCGCCTGCTTCCACCACTCCTGCTGCCAATTCTGCCACCTCCATTGCAGAGTGCACAGCAGCTGCTGCCCATTTCAATTAGACTTTTTAAATGTAAAGCTTCCCAGTGTTCCCACCTCAAGGATCGGAAGGAAGTACCAGGCATGAGACCCTCCCCTTCCTCCTGCGTTCCAGCGTCCGAAAACCACTTGCCGCCAAGCCCCAATTGGAGGTTCTGCCCACCGCAATGACGTCACCTACCCTCCAGGACCTGGAGCCGACATGCCAGGGAGACCAAGCACCACTCCTACACATGCAGGCTGCCTCCCAGCTACACAAAAACCTCGGGGCACACCAGGCAGAATCTCTGGCTGGCCATCACTCCCCTAAGCCGAAGGAGGAAGTAAGGCACCGGAACACCCCTTCCTCCTTCCCAGAGGTGCTAGGATGGTCCTGTGAAGCACAACAGAGGTACTGACAACTCTTCTCCTTGGAGAAAACACAGCCCCTTGGTTCCCCTGCTGCGCTTCCATGGCTGGAAGAAAACACTCTAACTGACAGCATGGTGGAAGGGACTGGATTTAAAGGGTGTTGTCACTACAATGTTTCCTGTAAAGTGGGTGGAGCTGCACTCTCGCCAAGGTGCTGTCCTGAAAGGCGGGGGGAGAAAATGTATGCTAAATATCGTGGGGGAGAATAATGGAATCTCCCCTTTTGGATGAAAATATTTTTTGCCATACATTTTTGGGAAATGTAGGAAAGAAAATGCAAATGTATTTTTTATTTTTACACAACGTTGTCAATTAATATATCTCTAACAAACAGCATAGACATACTTAGAAATATACTCCAAGCACGTGTTTCATTACACCAATTTTTTAGTATATACGTGCATCTGACGATTGGTTACAAGTTATGAAACGCATTTCGTTTCCAACTAAAGGGTGCCTAAATTATGATCAGTATCATTTATTGTTTAATTAATTGATCATGTAAATATTATCTGTATTGACCCTTTAACTGTATCAATTATGTTCATTATTTGATTATTTTGCATTGACTGTACCAACCATGTCCATTGATTATATTAAATACTTTTATATGAATATTATGTAAATCTTTTATGATCACACTATTCAGTATATATTATTATTGATGTATATTTAATATCATGGACCACCCCTAGGGCATTGTGGCATTGCATTAATTTAAATTCAATCTAATTGTACACTAAACAATTAGATATGTACCCTCTGACATGCCTCATCTAATTTCCCAATTCCTATCCCATACTCCAAAAAACCTTCTGCTACTCATCCCAAGTATGGGGATACCATGTGTAAGGCTTTTTCACAGCCTAACCACACAGAGGGGGCCAAAAATCGAAAAAGCTCTTAAGGCTTTCTAGGGGCATAAATTACAATCTAATTTCATTACTACAGATCACATTTCTGAAGGGCCTGGAGCAACAGGTATGGCACTGATCAGGGCGCTGGTATAGTGGTGATCAGGACGTTGGTATGGCAATGATAGGGACAGCTCCCATGTGTACAAGTAGTTTACTTTAACTAGTTTCAGAGGAGACCTCATGGGTCTAAAAGGATTTGTCACTACTACCATCACATAGGGGGCTTAATAGGCTTCCATAAAATAGTAGAATATATATTATATAAAATGATAAAAAAAAAAAAAAATTACGTGATCCACCCTTTCCTCTCCACACCCATACAGTATATAAACATATGTAGCCAGGATGAAACACTGATTGAATATTGGATATACCTGCACATGCTAGAGGTGAAATCATTTTAGTGGCCTGATTTTAGTGTAGTGTAAATTATGGGCTGCAATGGTTTTAATGGCCTATTTAGAAGTTTGAACATGTTTGTTTTGCTTTTAACCAGCTTGCAACTACATGCAATTTTAAGCCTAGAAGATTTTTTTATTTAAATTGTTCACAATGGCCTTGTACATTTACGTCGCCCCAAGTTGATCAATGAAGTTCCCATCACTGTTCTGGAAAAAGCCTGATATCTAGAAATCTAAAAAATACATGCTTATTTATTGACCATACTGTGCTGATATATATATCAAAATCTGCACATATATACAAACATACACACAGTATATAGAAGGCATTTGCAGTTCTCGATACACATTTACAGCAAAATGACAAATTGTAAGCAGACTGAAAATTGATCCACTGACAGCTGTCACTGAAACAGGTGTCCTCATTGGAAGATATCTACTCTACTTTTTTGTGGAGGTTGACCAATTTTAGCATAGAAAATGTGCCAAGCAGACAAAGTCATAAGGGGATAAAAGTTGTGCCCAAAGGATTATGTAATAAAAACTGCTGAAAGCAAGAGTCAAAAGCAGAAGAACTTGGATACAAGTAAAAGGATTTTTTCTTCTTTCTGACTTTCATTTGAAGATCAAGATAGTCAGTGCAATTATGAAAGTTAGTTTATGTAAATGTTCATATACAGTAGATTTTAACTTGTGTTTTCTTTACATTAGCTTTCATGTGCAAATTATGCTGATTTATTTAATTTTACTAGTGTGGCATTTAGCAACAATTTAGCTCAATTCACAAAGCAAGAACAACCAGATAAGGATCCTTATTTTCAAAAAGATCAAAGCTCTTTTCAGTCCAATGAATCATGTAGCTGAAAGAAAGATCCTTTTCCTGTATTAGACCCCATTCACACCTGAGCGTTTTGTAGCTTGACGCCTGAAGCTACAAAACGCTGGAGGGGAAAAAATCCATTATTCTCAATGGAGATGGTTCACATCTCCACTCCAAGTCGCATGAAGCCCTACGCCTGAAGCTCAAACAAGTTCCGGACCCTTTTTTGTCACGCGAATCGGGCTGATTTGGGCGTTTTTCTTCTTTTAACATTGGTGACCTTTTGCCCTGCACAAATTCGCGGCAAATCGCGGTAAAACCCGCCGCAAATCGCGGTAAAAAAATGCTGCAAATCGCAGTAAAAAACGCCGCAAAAAACGCTTGAAAACGCTACACTCAGGTGTGAATGCAGCCTTAAAGCTTTGGAAGTTGAGCATTTGTACTGTATGTAGGTTTAACACCTGCATTATAAAGTTTAATGTAAATATTTTGAAAATATTTACTATAAAAGTTCTAAATATAAACGTGTATAAAAGTTTAGTTTTAAGGCAATATCATATAAGGGGGGGTTCATTGAGGCTTAATGTGTGATGCCCCAGTGACCCTTTGAGAACAACTTGTCTAGTCAATACCAGGGACTTTATATGGGGGACACTTTCTTTTTTTTAATAAACCCACATATATAAACCAAAGTATAGGTATAAATAAAATCACCATACATACAAACCACAAGACACAGTTATTTTACTCACCGAGTATCTGCACTTCTATATGACGAGGTTTTTCAACAAATTTCTCCACAAATAAGGCACCATTTCCAAAAGCTGATAGCGCCTCTGAATATGCCCTAGTGTAATTTTCTTCAAGTTCCTAAAGAATGAAGTAATCACTATTACCAAAAAAGGCAAATTAGGAAACTAGGAAAATTAGGAACATTTAGCGTGCAAGAAAGTCATGATTTAACTACAAAATGAACAAGGTAGTTAATATGTAAAGTAACCATAGGGTTCCAAGCTGGTTTACAAGGATCCCACTGCCTGATGACCAGCAATGACGATTAGTAGGTGGTGACATGTCAAAGGTTAACCAATCAAAACACTTAGCTGCGACATGCACAGCTTGATCAGCATGGGCAATCGTTAAAGACGGTACGCTTCTTGGTGACCAGCCAGAATTTTACAGGTCATCATTGTAAAAAACTAAAATGAATTTACGAGCTAGGATCTCTTGGCGGAATATACTGATTTGAAATGATGTACTCCCTTAGTATTTCCTTCATAATTAAACTAAATCATCCTGTCAGTGAGCTAGTTTAGCCGCACAATTATGACACAAAAATAGTCAGTGCTGTGTTAAAGGTACATGCTGGTCAAACATGAACATTTAGCATTATACCAAGTAATGTTAAAGTGATTGTAAATGCTTTGTTTAAAAAAAAACAAAGGTATACGGTATACTCATGTGCTCTAGCCATTTTGGACCCCCGCTAGCACTCCTGGCTCTTCCCCTCCACCAACTGTCCCTTTTGAAAGGGGTTTTCTATGGGGCACTCGTGCAGGCTTGCTCCTGAACCACGGAGAGAGAGAGAGAGAGAGAGAGAGAGAGAGAGAGAGAGAGAGAGAGAGAGAGGGGGAGAGAGAGAGAGAGAGGGGGAGAGAGAGAGAGAGAGAGGGGGAGAGAGAGAGAGAGAGGGGGAGAGAGAGAGAGAGAGAGGGGGAGAGAGAGAGAGAGAGGGGGAGAGAGAGAGAGAGAGGGGGAGAGAGAGAGAGAGGGGGAGAGAGAGAGAGAGGGGGAGAGAGAGAGAGAGAGAGAGAGAGATTAAAGGGGTGAGCTTCAGTCTGTAAATGAGGTCAGTGTAACCTATTAAAGACTAAGCCTTTTTCTGACACTTGTTGCTTACAAATCAAAATCCATATTTTGTGCTAGAAAAATTAATTAACACAAATTTTGGGGAAAAAATTAATTTCAATGAATTAAAAAAAAAAAAACTAAAAGCAGTAAAGTTAGCCCTTTTTTTTTTTTGTAGAATGTGAAAGATTATGTTATTCCGCAAGAATCGTGATTCTAAGCAAAAAAAATTGTCATTCTTATTTTTTCCAGAATCGTGTAGCTCTAACCCTGTGGTGCTCTTCCTGTATCTCTCAATAGAATGTGACCACAAACGCCAAAAAAGAATGTGTTAAAACAGCAAAAGTTGTACCTGGATTCAAGCTCTTCTGAATGTACTGTGCAACAAAACATGAGCACAATTACTTTATTAACCATGTGTTTATTAATCACTTTATTCATTCATGTGTTTGGGTGGGGGAATAGCATTTAATCAGTGAGAAACCAGCATTAGTAAAATCACTCTAGAATTAAAAATATGGATATTTCATTTATGTAAATACCTTACTTCCTTAATCACAATTTAAATCTTATTTCATTCTGTCATGCTAGGTAATGAGCTCTACATTGCATTTTAATGATAATACAAACTTCAACCATTAATTTTCCTGCTAGATGCTTTCTCCCCCAAACTCAACAGAGATCAAGGCATGAAACTGCGTTTGCTCGTGTCTTGCTCTGATTTAATTCCCACTTGGAAAGGTCATATAGGCTTTTTTTATCAAGGTCTTTGATAATCATATCTGAAATCACCAGCCATGTTAGGAAAGAGGTTGGGGGGATAGTCATTTAAATCTAACCAATGACAATGTAACTACACAAGCAAATTGCTGTAGTGTGCGATTGTTGCGCTGTGTAAGAACTAGCACCTATATGGTAATGTTCAGCAATATGAAATAAATATGCAGGAGGAGCTGCTCATTTAGGAGTTGTGTCTCAGCTGCTCAATGCAGCTCTTATTAATATTTCTGCAGAACACCATCTGTTACAGCAGGATACATGAAAATTAAACCTTACGGGATACAGAGTTGAGGCCGGCAGCTATAATGACGGGGGACATTATACACAGTAAAACTAGTGGAGGATGGGAATATTTATGGCTAGGGAAAACCACAAAGTATTTATCTTGATCAGCTATAAGGAAGATGGAGGGCATTGTTAACTAATGAACACAACAGGATAGATGTTTGGAAATCTGAGGTAAAGTTAACAAAGAGACTAAAGGTGGCATATGCATGAAGAGCTTGTCAAAAACGTAAACATTCAACATCAACATTAGTAGTAAAGAAATAGATTAAAGTTTATCAATCATACAAAAAAAAAATGTGCACGTCAGTCCATCTCACAGAGATAATATTCCAAAGGCTTGCACGTAATGCAGTGACTACTGTTTTTCTGCACTGGATAAATGCCAGTCACCACTGAGACATATAGAAAACAATTGTTTTCTGTGTGTCCTGTTTGCACTGCAATGTAATCTGGAGGTGCTGTTAGCTGCAGTAAAATGCAGACATGTAGCATTCTTTCTCAGCACAGAGGAAGGCAATGCATGTTAATGCACAGCTGCGCAATGGAAATTTACGGAAATTTCCATCTATTTAGAGATTTTACTGTGAACTTAATCCCCAAGCAGTTATGGAAGTCATTAAATGTCCCCTTTATAACAGAAATATGGCATGCTGCCACTGCTGGACTCCTAATAATGTTAGTTTTTCTGACTGTTATCCACATCGACTGACTTCAATCGTTTCTGAGCTGCAGGAGAAAAACAAAGTATGCAAAGTAGTTCTTATCTACAGTATCTCACCAAAGTGAGTACACCCCTTAAATTTTATTATATCTTTTCATGTGACAACAGTGAAGAAATGACACGTTGCTACAATGTAAAGTAGTGAGTGTTCAGCTTGTATAAGAGTGTCATTTTTCTGTCCCCTCAAAATATCTCAACACACAGCCATTAATGTCTAACCGCATTAACCACCGGCAACAAAAGTGAATACATCCCTAAGTGAAAACCTCCAAATTGGGCCCAACCAGCCATTTTCCCTCCTCTGTGTCACGTAACTCGTTAGTGCTACAAGGACCCAGGTGTGAATGGGGAGCAAGTGTGTTAAATTTGGTGTTATCTACATGGCACCTCATGGCAATGAATTCTCTGAGGATCTGAAAAAAATAATTGTTGCTCTACATAAAGATGGCATACCTTGGCACCCCAGATGTTTTGGAACTACATTTTCCATGATTCTCAACTACACTGCAGAGTGCATGAGCATCATGGGAAATGTAGTTCCAAAACATCTGGGGTGCCAAGGTTCGCCATCAGTGGCCTAGGCTATAAGAAGATTGCCAAGATCCTGAAACTGAGCTAAAGCACGGTGGCCAAGACCATACAGTGGGGTTTAAAGGGACAGGTTCTACTCAGAACAGGCCTTGCCACGGTCGACCAAAAAAAAGTGAGGGCACGTGCTCAGCATCATATCCAGAGGTTGTCTTTTTGAAACAGTTGTCTTTTTGAAACATTGCAGCAGATGTTAAAGGGGTGAGGGGTCAGCCTGTCAGACCATACACCACACACTGCATCAAATTGGCCTGCATGACTGTCATACCAGAAGGAAGCCACTTCTAAAGATGATGCACAAGAAAGCCCGAAAACAGTTTGCTGAAGACAAGCAGACTAAGGACATGAATTACTGGAACCAGGTCCTGTGGTCTGATGAGACCAACATCAACTTTTTGGGTTCAGATAGTGCCAAGCGTGTGTGGTGGCAACCAGATGAGGAGTACAAAGACAGGTTTGTCTTGCCTACAGCCAAGCATGGTGGTGGGAGTGTCATGGTCTGGGGCTGCATGAGTGCTGCCGCCACTGGGGAGCTACAGTTCATTGAGGGGACCTTCAATGCCAACATGTACTGTGACATACTGAAGCAGAGCATGATCCCCTCACTTCGGAGACTACTTTACATTATAGCAGCGTGTAATTCCTTCAGTGTTGTCACATGAAAAGATATAATAAAATATTTAAAAAATATGAGGGATGTACTCACTTTTGTGAAATACTGTATATATGTTTTCTGGGTTAGTGACTCCACGTATTGCATCAAGGTAGTCTCAGAATGACTTCCTTTAACTTTAATCCTCATATTGTACTTTAAACATATACTGGCTATGCAATGGTTCATTTTACACACTTTCAAACAGCATTTGATCACAAACTAATCGTTTCTATTCAAACTATGAAAACACAAAACTGCTCAAGTTGGGTTGCCTTGATCTGTTTGATTGTGTTAGGCTAGGTTTGCACTTCTGCGGGTGTGGGACTGCGGGTAAATTGCATGCTTTCCAGCACCAAAATCACGCTGCTGTTAGCAGATGTGCTGGCGTGCGAATAATTCTTAATGGCACCCCCACGCACTGGAAACCACAGCTCGTTTTCCTGTACGCACTCCCAGGGGCGTAACTATAGGGGGTGCAGCAGTCGCGACCGCAACCGGGCCCTGTGATGCAGGGGGCCCATGCAGCCCCCTCTACATATGGCCGGCAGCAGCATAGGCAGCTAGGGGTACCAGTGCACCATGCACATGGGTGGCTGGAGGTGGATAGTGACTAGCAGAGCTCCATGCTCGACTATCGCACTGGCTGCTCTTTAGTTGTGCATTCCCCGCATGACCTGTGTCCTCGGGGCGGCTACTCAGAGTACCCCTCTCCTGCTCCATGCATTGCCGCTCAGTCCGATGTCTGTTCTCCCCAGCCAGAGTCCCGCCCCCCCCCCCCCGAGTCCGGCCCACACTGCACTGCATACTTCTCCCAGGTAAACAAAATTTAAGCACACAGATGCAGTGCAGCCCTATGAGAGCCCCCCGGAGGACACTGCAGGCTTGTCTGCCAGCCCCCCTCCTCCCCCGTCATACACAGATGATGAAAGGTCTTTCTGGGAGATATGCTGATTGCCCATCCAGCACAGTGGATGGAGCCCAGGCCAACATGGATGAGTGCGCGGCCACACCATTACATACCCCCTCCATCTCCTCCTGGGGACAGGGACCCCTTCTCACGTGGGGACAGGGACCCCTTCTCACCCGGGGGCAGTAACTTCATCTGCCCTGAAGAAAAGGACCTCATCTCTTCTGGGAAGGGGACCCCATCCTGCCTAGGGACTGTCCCCCAATGGGGCACCTAAAATTAAAAAAATAATAATAAAAAAAACTACTGATACCAGTGGTGAAACTACAGGGCTCACAAAGGTCATATCTGTGACCACGCTCTGGAGTTCCACCGCCGGACTCGGAGGGAAGGGCCCTGGCTGGAGTTCAGGGGGGCCCTCCATGGTTTCTTGCATCGGGGCCCTGAAGGTTATAGTTACGCCACTGCGCACTCCCTATTACAATGTAAGCTCTCAGGAGCAGGGCCATCTTGATTGGATTTGTATTATTGCTGTACTGTCTCACTTTATATTGTAAAGTGATGCACAAACAGTTGGAGCTATATAAATCCTGAATAATAATGTAAAAACTGTGGTTTCACTGCAGCTCTGAGTATTTAGTGCCCAGGTTTTTTTAAACATAAATGCAACATATACAGTGCCTTGAAAAAGTATTCATACTCCTTGAAATTTTCCACATTTTGTCAAGTTACAACCGCAAACTTAAATGTATTTTATTGGAATTGACATCATTGGATAAAATAGACCAACACAAAGTGGTCCCTTTTACTCTGATACCCCTAACTAAAATCCAATTTCCTTCAGAAATCACCTAATTAGTAGATAGAGTCCACCTGTGTGTAATTTAACTTCAGTATAATAACAGCTGTTCTGTGAAGCCCTCAGAGGTTTGTAAGAGAACCTTAGTGAACAAACAGCATCATGAAAATCACAATTTAACTTTTTGGCCTAAAAGCTAAACGCTATCTGTGGTGGAAAACTAACACTGCACATCACCCTCAACACATCATCCCCACCCTGAAACGTGGTGGCAGAATCATGTTTTGGGGATGCTTTTCTTTAGCAGGGACAGGCTGGTCTGGGTTGATTAGAAGATGGAAGTAGCCAAATACAGGGCAATCTTAGAAGAAAACCTGTTAGAATTTGCAAAAGACTTGTGACTGGGGCAGAGGTTCGCCTTCAAGCAGGACAATAACCCTAAACATACAGCCAGAGCTACAATGGAATAGCTTAGCTCAAAGCACATGCATGTGTTAGAATGGCCCAAAGTCCAGATCTAAATCCAATTGAGAATCTGTGGCAAGACTTGCCAAAAAATTGCTGTTCACAGATGCTCGCCATCTAATCTGACAAGTGCTTGAGCTATTTTGCAAAGCAGAATTGGCAAAAATGTCACTCTCTAGATGTGCAAAGCTGGTAGAGACATACCCAAAAAGACTTGCAGCTGTAATTGCAGTGAAAGGTGGCTCTACAAAGTACTGACTCGGGGGGCTGAATAAAAAATGCACTCCACACTTTTCAGATATTTATTTGTAAAAAATGTTGAAAACCATTTATCATTTTCCTTCCACTTTACAAATATGTGTTGGTCTATCACATAAAATCCCAATAAAATGCATTTATGTTTTTGGTTGTAACATGACAAAATGTGGAAAATTTCAAGGGGTATGAATACTCTTTGAATACTAAAATTGGTATTATGTATTTATAGAGACTATACCTCATAGCCTCTTACTACACGCATGCCTCGTCCACCCCCTCCGTAAGCTGCCTTGAAGATGATAGGAAAGCCATATGTGTTGGAAAATTCTTTTGCTTCAGTCACACAAGTGATGGGAGCGTCTGTACCTGGTACAACTGGAACACCTATGAGTAAACAGAAAGTAGGATGTCAAACTATTTTCCTAAAAAAGGAGAAAGAAAAAAACTAATGGATTTCAATTCACTTAGAGATGTAAAATTTAGCATGGCTATTTGTATGAATGCTTGACCTTATAAATGTCCAATAATCAGATTAATGCAAACAAATTAACTCAGTAACCACAACAGGAATAGTATTGAGGCTATGGAGAAGGGTAAAGCCTTTCAACCTCTGGGGTTCAAAAAAATAAATAAATAAATAAAACAGAAAATATGAAGTACAAGTTCTCAAACAAAAATGTAGCTGATGCCCCTGTCAACTTTTTTATAATGATGCAAGTTCTGCAACCATTATAGTCATTCTTGGTTGATCAGTGAGCCACCTACTGGAAAATCACAGCTAGCGACTTTCAGGAAGTGAAACAAGGATAATAATAAAAAGCTCCAGAGATTAGAACTTTAAAAGTTAAAGCCAGCTCTTCTATTTCTAGCATGACATTTTACCTTCAACTAAAATTCCAAGCTAGAATTACATAGACGATTAACCAAGCATCTCATCTAATTTTAAATGAGTTGATAAGGCAAAAGTTTTTTTTTTTTATCTTATAGCACTCTATGCATTAAGATAAAAAAAAAAACCTTTCTTATTGTACATCATGGGACACAGAGCCATAGTAGTTAATATGTGGTTTATAGGCCACCTTCAGGTGATGGACACTGGCACACCCTAAGACAAAAAGTGCACTCCCTATATAATTCCTCCCCCTACTGGGAGTACCTCACTTTTTTCGCCATTGTCTAAGGTGTTGGTCATGAGTGAAGATGTACTGTGCTGAGCTCCACTGGAGCAATCCTTGCTGGGGCTAGCCATGCAGACTGGATCCATTCAAAGTGTCTTGTCAGCTGAACTGAATGGTACCTGGGCCTCGTATCCGAAGAAACAAGGTTTTGCCTGTAACGCTTCTCTTTTTAGAGAGCTGGACCCCGGGATCCAGTACTTTTTGGTAGTAAGGCCATAAGGTTTTACTGGCGGAGGTGCTATTACAGGTTCAGATTGTGGGTTTCCTCAAGGATCCCCAGCTCCTGAAGGTTTAACGGAACCCACCATGAAGGGTGACGATTGGGTGTGTTGGTTTACCATAGAAAACCCTGCGGCAGGAAAGGTAAGTGGTGTTTTCCAATAATTTTTTTTGATTTTTCTTATGAATGTCTCCTTTATGATCAGTAAATTAAGTCATGCCTATGTGTCCCCACTGGGGGCTGTATTGAGCACTCACTGCCTCATGCTGAGAACACACTGTGTCAGGAAAGCTGAGATGCTTCCTCCTCCAGTAAGCTTGAGGGGGGATTCTTCTCCTCACCAATCGTCCCCCTGTGCTGATTATCTCCCCCTGGAGATCATGGGCAAGAAGCATTTCACATTTTAAAAAAAACTGGCATGATCAGCATGCCGCTCGCTGGCTTACAGAGCCCCCTCCCTGCGCCATGCTGCTCCATCTCGTGGGTCCCAGAGGACTTGTAGTCTGCCGCTCACGCGGGAGAAGGCTTTCTGTTAAAAAGAAAGGGGGAAGAGCTCTAGGCAACGCGAGGGGGCATGGCTTAGCAGCGTTGGCATCCTCTGATGTCCAGGGGGGCAAGTTGTGAGGAGGTAAGTTTTTAAAAACACCATTTTTGATTCTGCAGTCTGTGGAGGGACACAAGAGCAAAGGTGGCATTAAGAAGTTTGGTGACACAGGCATTTTCCTTTGACACATTTTACTGCTGCATCAGGCTGCCATTAATTGCAGCAACTGTGCTGGACTATAGCTCAAGCAGTGTATGCATTCCTTCTGGTAGTACCTAAGGAACACCTCAAAGGGTTCTAGAGGGTCTGTTGTTGCATGACAACCTAGATCCATCTCTAAAAAGATCTTCCTCAGAGTGATGTGGCCAGTCAGAGTGAGCCATCTGGCTGGTGTTGTAGCAGCTCCTAACAGCCCCTATATATATCACTAAGGAGTTTTTTTCTTCTACCATTTTAAAGAGGTGTTCCCATTATAAAAAAAAAAAAAAAAAATTAAAAGTCATCAGCTACAAATACTGCAGCTGCTGACCTTCAATAATCGGACACTTACCTGTCCCAGGGTCCAGCGATGTGGGGGATTGAAGCCCCGCTCATCTCCCCCTCCATTCGGTGGCGCCGGCATTGTAACTGTGGGCACCCGGCTGTGGCTCCACAGTCGGGCACCCACTGCACATGCGCGAGCGGCGCCGCTCACCGTGATTAGTCAAACAATCGTCTGGGACCTGTCACGTGTCCCAGATGATTAACAAGAGGGAGGGGGCAGAGCTGAGCCCTTCCTGCGCTGAGAGGAAGTGACGTCAAGAGCCCAGGCACTGAAGGAGACAGACTACGAGGGAACCCCTAGCAACAGCCATTTAGAGGTGAGTAAAAAAAAAATCCAAATTTTTTTTTTTTCGGTTGGAACAACACTAAGTTTGGAGCAAAAGATTGATGCTTTTATCGCATCCCAGAGTGGGCCTAAGTGTAGCAGATCGCAGTCCACTGCTCAGGATCCTCATGCTGAGGAACAAGCAGCAAAAGATAATAAAATTCTCTCAAAAGATCAGGAAGAGGCCCTCTCTTCCAAAGATCCTATTATGGAAGGATCAGCTTCACAGGAGAGACTGTTGGTACACTCCCTCCCTAAATTGGTCTGCTCAACTTTTTTACTGCCTGTAGCGCAGTCAATCGATGTGCCCACCTCTGGTTTAGGGTCATTAAAGCCTCCCCAATCTGTTGATGCCTTTCCTATCCATTCATGGCTAAAGAAGCTTATGTATTTTGAGTGGGAGCACCCAGATAAACAGTTTTATCCTCCTAAAAAGTTTTCTATACTTTATCCTATGGAGGAAGAATTCTATAAGAAATGGGGGATTCCAGCAATTGACACTGCTATATCCTCTGTGAACAAGTACCTGACTTGTCCTGTTGACGATGCTGAAATGTTGAAGCATCCAACAAATAAGAAGTTGGAATTTCTCTTTAAAAGCAACACTTCTCTCACAGGTTCAGTTGTTCAGCCTGCTTTGGAAGCGATTGGAGTATCTCAGTCCTTAAAGGACCAGTTTGTAGAGGTACTCAAAATTATTCCTCATAAGCAGGCCCAGGAGTTGGCCGGTATATCAGATGCATTGTGTTTGTGTATTCTCCAAGCCTCACAGCTCATGCTAGGGCTGGTGCATGTGCGAAGAATCCTATGGTTGAAAAATTGGTCAGTCGAAGCGCCATGTAAAAAGCTCTCGGCCAGTTTCCCATTTCATGGTGAACGGTGATTTGGAGATGATCTGGATAAATATAGCCAAAGATTTTCTAATGGGAAAAGTTCTCTTTTACCAGTTAAGAAGAAGTTTAAGCATTTTTACTTTAAACGTGCTTCTTCTCCAGTGCGGGGGGCATCTGCCTCCAGGCAGTCTCGACGGCCTCCACTATCAGGTTAAAGAGGAAGACCTCAGGGACAGTCCCAGGGCCAAAAGAGGACCTGGGGCAGAAAGCCCACAAAGCAAAATAATAAAGCCTCCTTATAAAGGGGCGCCCCTGCTCGCTTGAGTGAGGGGAAGGCTTCTACACTTTTCAAAGATCTGGTAGGAACAATGTCAAGACAGATGGACGGCTTCCTCAATTTCTCTAGGTTACAAACTAGAGTTCCAAGAATTCCCGTCTCCTCTTTTTCGAAGATCAAACATTCCCACATACCCAGGGAAAAGGAAGTCTCTCTTTCTGGCTTTGGATCATCTCTCGTCTCAAAAGGTGATATCAGTAGTTCCCACAGAAGAGCAGGGGTCTGCGTTTTATTCAAACCTCTTAACGGTACCAAAACCAAACGGGGAGGTCAGCCCAATTTTAGATCTCAAGGATCTAAACAGGTACTTGAATATTCGTTCTTTTAGCATGGAGTCAATCCAATCAGTTGTCTCAATCCTACAAGGAGGAGAATTTCCGGCATCAATCGACATCAAGGATGCTTATCTCCACGTGCCAATTTTCCCCACTCACCAGAAATGTCTGCATTTCGAGGTAGAAAATCGTCATTTTCAGTTTGTAGCTCTGCCTTTTGGTCTAGCTACTGCATCTCAAGTGTTCACAAAGATCCTGGCCCTTCCTTTAGCCAGGATAAGGGCTTGGGGTAGAACAATTCTAGCCTACTTAGACAAGCTGCTCTTGGTAGATCAGTCAGTAACTCGCCTAAACCAAAGTTTAGTCACAGCCGTGAGTTACCTAGAATTCCTAGGCTGGATTCTCAACCTAGAGAAATCCTCCTTAAAACCATCAAAGAGATTGCAGTACTTGGGGCTGATCATAGATACAGCTAAGAAGAGTGTTTTCTTACCCCAGGAAAGGATCAGTTCCATAAGGGAACTGGTTTGACTTGTCAAAACAAAGAAAAGTCCTTCTATTCGGCTTTGCATGAAGTTGTTAAGAAAGATGGTGGCTTCTTTCGAGGCTGTTCCTTATGCGCAGTTTCATTCAAGACTGCTGCAAAACCGTATTCTGTCAACTTGGAACAAGAAGATCCAGGCTTTAGCCTTTCCAATGCACTTATCCCCCGAAGTGCGTCAGGGCCTGAACTGGTGTCTGATATTCAGGAATCTTCAACAGAGGAGATCCTTTCTACCAGTATCCTGGAAGGTGGTAACGATGGATGCCAGCCTTCTAGGCTGAAAAGCAGTCCTGGAAAAAGCATTTGTCCAAGGGAAGTGGTCCAACTCAGAGAGTACCTTGCCCATCAATATTCCAGAAGTTCGGGCAGTACGTCTGGCCCTAGATGCCTGGACATTCAGACTACGGAATTGTCCTGTCAGGATCCAATCTGACAATGCCATGGCTGTGGCCTACATCAATCACCAAGGGGGCACGAGAAGTTGTGCAGCCCAAAGAGAGGTGAACCATGTTCTATGTTGGGCAGAAAACAACATCCCTTGCCTATCGGCAATTTTCCTTCCAGGGATAAAAATTTGGCAGGCAGACTACTTAAATCGCCAACAATTGTTTCCAGGAGAATGGTCAATATTTTGAAGATGGGGTATTCCGGACGTGCATCTGTTTGCGTCCAGATTCACAACAAAGTCGACAACTTTGTGTCAAGGACAAGGGATCCACAGGCATGCGGAACAGACACCTTGGTCTTTCCACGGGATCAGTTTTCTCTGATCTATGAGTTCCCTCCTGTTCTGCTGCTTCCGTGCCTTCTTTGCAGGATCAAGCAGGAAGGGAAGGAGATGATTCTGGTGGCCCCAGTGTGGCCCAGGGGATCTTGATTTGCCAAGGTCTGGTATTCCATCCTACCTTACAAATGCTAAATTTAACAGTTTAGCTATTGAGTCCCACATTCTAAAAGATCGTGGGTTGACAGCTTCAGTAGTTTCTACCTTGGTTAATGCTAGGAAACCGGCCTCCAGGGTCATATACTATAGAGTCTGGAAGGCGTATGTCTCCTGGTGTAAATCCAGGGGTTGGCACCCCAGGAAATATGTCATAGGTAGGATCCTGGGATTCCTACAGATGGGATTGGAGATGAAGCTGGCCCTGAGTACTATCAAAGGCCAGATATCGGTATTTTTTCAACGACCTTGTGCTTCTCATTCTCTGGTTCATAACTTTATTCAGGGGGTAACACAAATTCATCCTCCGGTCGGGACACCCCTGAACTCTTGAGATTTGAATTTAGTCCTGTCGGCTTTACAAAAACAGCCTTTTGAGTCTATACGGAATATTGCCTTGGTCCTCTTGACCAGAAAAATAATTTTTTTTGGCTGCCATATCCTCTGCTAGAAGAGTATCTGAGTTGGCGGCTCTTTCTTGTAAAGAGCCATATTTGATTATTCATAAGGATAAGATGGTATTGTGGCCTCCTCCTAGATTCCTACCAAAGGTAGCGACAGGTTTTCATTTAAACCAGGATATTGTTCTACCTTTGTTTTTTCCCAGAACCTCGGTTTGTGGAAGAAAGGTCACTACATTTTCTTGATGTAGTGAGAGAGGTCAAGGTCTATTTAAAGGTGACCAGTCAGATTCGCAAAACAGATGTTTTGTTTGTGTTGCCAGATGGTCCTAAAAGAGGACAGGCAGCACCAAAATATACAATTCCCAAATGGATTTGTCAAGTGATTGTTTAGGCTTATGGTTTAAAGAGGAAAATTCCTCCTTTTCATGTTAAAGCGCACTCCACCAGGGCTGTAAGTGCTTCTTGCGCAGTGCATGACCAGGCCTCCATGGCTCAGATCTACAAGGCCACAACTCGGTCTTCAGAGTCTTCACTGGCTCCCACGGCTGTCAATCACAGTCAGTTAGCCAATCAGAAGAGAGAAGGGCAGAGCCGGGGCTCCATGCCTGAATGGACGCAAGCTGTAACTTGGTACAGGTGCCCCCATAGCAAGCTGCTTGCTGTGGGGGCACTCAACCGGAGGGGCCAGGAGTAGCGAAGAGGGACCTGAGAAGTAGAGGATCCAGGCTGCGCTGTGAAAAACCACTGCACAGATGAGGCAAGTACATGTATAAATTACATCCATAACATAAATAATATGCATTAATTCTGCACAAAACATTTAACAGCATCATTTATGAGGGTATATTTAGGGGTGGAATTAGGGGTGGGCATGGTAGGGGTTGGGTGGGGCAACTGGTGGGGTGTAACTCGTGAGGCCTGGCCAGTAGCTCAGAACTTGAAATTTTGAGCCCTGGTTTAGATCATGATCTTGTATGCCTACTGATAGCAGAAATGAATCTCGTCTCAGAGAAGAAGACCAGGACCTGCCAGTTAAAGTACTAAGGTTGGTTATGAGAAGGTAGGCTTCTTGTTGGATAAAAGCACCTTTTCCCCAGTGACTAACTTGATGACTTTATCAAGAGATAAAAAGGGATGAGTGGAAGACACTGTCTACATGCCAATTTAGCAGACCAAACTTTCAGTCACAAAATCCTGCACCTATGCACAGAGATAAGGGACATTCTCAAGACTTTGTGAATTACATTCTCTAGAGCAGGGTTGTCAAACTGGCGGCCCTCCAGCTCTTGCAGAACTACAAGTCCCATCATGACTCTGCCTGTGGGAGTCATGCTTGTAACTGTCAGCCTTGCATGCTTGCAGCTGGAGGACTGCCAGTTTGACACCTGTGCTCTAGAGTTTTAATGCAAAACAACAACGCTGAGGGCATCAGCTGTAACAATTTTAAGAGAACAGCCCTCAAAGACATGCTTGTGTTCTCTATTCATATGTCCCATCTAGTTAGCAATGGTCTGGCAAATGAACATAGCAGCAATTGTTGGCTGCAGGGCAAAACCATCAAGGGCAAAGCAGGACTTTAAAAGGACTTTCGGAAACCTAGCAACAAAATCTTTGAAAGAGTAACATCTTCAATAAAGAATAGAATAAATAAATCCAGATGGCAGCAATGCTGAAATCACCTTTATTACAAAGGTTCCATAAAATGGGCTAAAAATCTAAAGTGGACAGCAAAAGCGTGTTGCAGTGTACTTGCGCATACTAATAACAGCTGCTATGAGTAAGCACTAGTACAGCGTGAAACACGTTAGCAGAGTCATATCATTCACCTGCTGTCTAACAAATGCACCAGGTATTACGGAACATTTGTAATGAAGGAGGCATCAGTAGTGCGGCCATCTGGACATCCTTTTTCATTAGTACTTCAGCTGCGAGCTGGGCTGGCACCGGAAACTGCTACTGCAGATGGATAAGAAAAGAATATTGAGAACTGAAATGGATGGTTCCCTTAGTGGATCCTGCTATTTCTTCTTCTTTAATTCCATTTACATAGGATACATTTTAGAAATTCAGGATTGGATCAGTTCTGAAATTACACAATGTGTGCATGTATTGAGAAAGTCTTTTTGAAATTTGCCAGTTTTTAGTGCCCACGTGGGCTCGTTTATGCTGTGCAGATAGATACTGCTGGGCAGACTAATGCACACCACATCCATTTGTGTGTCCACAGGAGAAAACATTTGGCAAAAGGCAACAGCTTGCATTTCATAAAATCCAAGGAAAAGAAAAACCTTTGCAGCCTCTTCTACAAAATTAGGATTCTCCATACTTTTCTCTATAATATCCTCAAGAAAAGGAGGTTCCACTTCTGAATCCTTAACAGGATCAGAGGGAACAGAGGATGTGTATCTGGCTTTTGGAAACCAAAGGTTCTAGAAGTGTTGGCTGTCCACAGAATTCAGACAGTTAAAGAGAAATCAGCTTTTTTCAGACACGCTGCACGATACATGCCTGAGGGGGCACCAGAGTTAGATAACAGGGGTGGTGTCATAATAGGACATTGCTCCAGGACATGGAAACAGCTATAATCCTGAGCTCTGGTTTGAGTTTTCTGTAGACCGCCTGTAGAAAACATGCTATTTGGTCCTTTTTTTCCCCAAGCTCCTTTGCACCTGTGATCTGCCACTGCTAAGTGAGGGGATACCCAGTGTGGTACTCATAGGATGCAGGTCAAAACAAATGGGGTTTTGTGTGTCCGGATACAGGTGCTGCTATAACACAGGTGCTGTGTGTGCTCTGGTGGCTGTATTTCTTTACAAGATGATAGCAGGAGTGCAGCAAAGCGCTCTCTGCATGCTCAGTGGAAAGGGTGGATGGGAAGGCATCATCCAGAAGGAGTGACAGTAACTTCAGCCTCCTGAAACTTAGTCAGGATAGGAGAAGAAAAAAAGACAAGTTGCTTGTGTGGAGAAATTTTTGAGGTAAAATGGCAAGGGTTACCACAGCAAAGTGAATATCACTCAATTCTTCTGCCTACAAAACTGCATAATGGGCTATGCACTGTGAAAAGAGTTAGTAAAAGGCAGGAACCGGTGTAAACATACAGAAAACCCTGTCTTATCCTATCCATGATGCTGGACCCAGGAAAAGGTCCAAGCTTCAAATATCAGGGTGGGCATACCCCCAAAAGTGGTCTTCGGGGGCCTTGGAACAATAGATATGGACCACTGCCCTGGACCTGTATAACACTCTGCGGCTAACTACACATTTTGCACTATGTGCCAAAGTGAGCGCCTAATGCAGGTACCAGTGCCAAACATTACAGGCTGTCATCACACAATAGGGTACAAACTGAGGTTAACCGATCCAGGAACAGCTGAATAGCCCAAGATAATAAGCAATCAGATCTTAGTAGAAGAAGCAAACAAAAAAATTGTTTAAAAAGGAATAATACTTCTCCATGGGAAAACAGGCCCATCCCTAAGGACACTTGCAAAAAGATGGAGTCTCATGTAGTAGGCAGGGTTATATGGAATGCTCGGTGTCCCTAGTTCTGAGGGAAACCCCGCTTTAAACCTAACTTAATAAACATTTTAAGCGTATGTACAATGAATATAACAGGGCTGAATGTACTTCCTATAACAAGAACTGCAAAGAAGGAACATATGTATGCACAGAAAATGTATGAAAACTAAAATAAATATACTTTTTTTTACTTTGACAATTCTTACCAGCACTTATTGCAATAGCTCGGGCTTCCACTTTATCACCCATTTTACGCACAACCTCGGGTGAGGGTCCAATGAATCGTACACCAGCATCTGCACAAGCCTGTGCAAAATCAGAACGCTCAGACAGGAAGCCATAACCTGGGTGAACAGCATCCACTTCATTTTCCTTGGAGGTGAAAACAAATGAAAATCATCAAGTCTACATTCAACAAAGCTTACCAAGTTTATTTTTTGTTTTCTTTATGTAGACAGGTAAAGCAGCATCCTTTAACTACGCTGATTACTGTATTACAATCATGCAAACAAGTAAAAATTGATCTGATAATATTCAAAGCATGGAAAAACAAAGTTGCAAAGACATGGTTCTTAGCAACATTGAAACACAAAAGAGTGATTGTCACCCTCCTTCCTGCCCAGGCCGTTTTGAGGTTTACAGCACTGTCACACTTTGAATGACTATTACGCAGTCATACAACACTGTACCCATTTTTTATTTTTTTTTGAGACAGATGGAGCTGTCTTTTGGGGGTATATAATCACCACTGTGATTTTTATTTTTTGCTATATAAAAGGAAAAAAATATCAAACATGTAAACACAACACAAACACAAAATAAAACAGTTTTCTTAGTTTCTGTTATAAAAGTTTGCAAATAAATGATCTTTCTTCATAAATTTAGGCCAGAATATATTCTGCTTCATTTCTTTGGTAAAAATAACCCAAAGTATTATTAGTATTATTTAGTCTGTGTGAAAGTTTTTACAAACTATGGTATATACAGTATATTTGAAAATCGATTATGAAATCGGCTGCCTATCTCATTTCTTGAGGCTCAAAAAGAACAGTACAAATACCCCCCCCCCCATGACCCTTTTTCAGAAAGCAGGCAGATCAAGGTATTTAGTAAGAGGCATAGTGAAGTTTTTTTTGTCAAGTTGTCATTTTTTTTGTCACAATTTATGGAAAATCAAGAAATGTAATAATATTTTTTTTTTTTCACAAAGTTGTCATTTCTCACATACAGCATTGACATATTTTACTACGAATTGCACCCTAAAACATGTTTTGCTATGCCTCCTGAATATGGGTATACCACACCTCTGTGAGACTTTTTCACAAAGATTATCTAATTTCCTGACTACCTACCACATTTTGGGAGGCCCTAGAGCAGGGGTGCCCAACCAGTGGCCCGGGGTCCACATGTGGCCCGCGGAGCCCTCTGATGTGGCCCGCGACCTCCTGCTCTGGGATGGTGGTTTGACAATCCCAGATCGCAGGTTGCTGACCCACCATCCCAGAGCATCAGTGTTATGAATGAAGTCGGCGGTAGAGAAAGCAAGAAGCTGCAAAGCCGAGCCATATAGGCTGATGCAAATGCCCTCTGCTTGAGACAGCAACAGCTGGGGAAAACTGAATGGAAGACTGTTTTTGTGTTTGTTACTGAAATCAGTGTATATATGGGCATATCTGTTCTTCAGTGGTTACTAGGCTGCTGTTAAACTAATCCTGTACCTGCGGGTTACCTGCACTGAGCCATTATTAACTGTGGGTTTGGTGCGCTTTCAGAAGTGCACTATACCATCAGGATATAATAGAAGTCTATGGCAAAGTGCAGCAAACATGCAGGAAAGCCACAGGCGCGTATGGCGCATCAGTGTGAAAGCAGCCTTAGGACCTAATCGGACCCTCCATTCACCTCTATGTCCATTTACCCCTGCTTACCTTCAATCCGATACGCTTCCGTCGGATTGAGTTGGAGGGCCCATAGAGTGGCATGGGCTGTGTCCATATCTGTTCTGCATATGCAGCGTAGATACAGACCTGTTTTCTGCCCATTACACTTATTTTGGCCCGCGACCAGTTACCAAGTCGATTCGATGGCCCTCGCTCATCAAAAGGTTGGGCATCCCTGCCCTAGAGCATCAAAACAGTGGAAACAAAGACAAAATGACCACACTTTGGAAAACTAATTCCAAAGGGTATTTTCTGAGAGACATGAGTCTTTTGAAAATGTAATTTTTTGTAAAATACTGAAAATATTTTTATTTATTTATTTTTACACAAATTTGACAACCCCTTAAGCCCCAGACCATTTGGCTGCTCAAAGACCAGAGCACTTTTTACGATTTGGCACTGCGTTGCTTTAACTAATAATTGCGCGGTCGTGCGACGTGGCTCCCAAACAAGATTGACATCCTTTTTTCCCCACAAATAGAGCTTTCTTTTAGTGGTATTTGATAACCTTTTATTTTTTGTGCTATAAACAAAAAAAATAGCAACAATTTTGAAAAAAATATATATATATTTTTTTTACTTTTTGCTATAATAAATATCCCCAAAAGATATATAAAAAAAATGTATTACTCAGTTTAGGCCAATGCGTATTCTTCTACATTGTTTTGGTAAAAGAAATCCTAATAAGCGTTCATTGATTGGTTTGTGCAAAAGTTATAGCGTCTACAAAATAGGGGATAGTTTTATGTAATTTTTATTAATATTTTCCTTTTTTTTTTTTTACTAGTAATGTTGGCGATCAGTGATTTTTATTATGACTGCGACATTATGGCGGACAGATCGGACACTTTTGGCGCAATTTTGGGACCATTCACATTTATACAGCGATCAATGCAATTAAAAATGCATTGATTACTGTGTAAATGGGACTGGCAGTGAAGGGGTTAACCACTGGGTGGCGCTGTAGGGGTTAAGTGTGTCCTAGGGAGTGATTCTGTGGGGGGGGGGGGGGCTATGTGCGGCACGACACTGATCACCGCTCCCAATCACAGGGAGCAGTGATCAGTGTCAGTGTCAGTGTCACTAGGCAGAATGGGAAAATGCTTGTTGTTTACAATATCATTTCCCCGTTCTTCCTCTCCGTGAGACGATCGCGGGTATCCCTCGATCACACTCATGGAGGTTGCGATGGGCGGGCAAACCACTTCTTAAAGGGCAACGTACAGGTACGTTAATCTGCCTGTACGTGCCCTTCTGCCGACATATATTGGCGTGAGTCGGCAAGAGGTTAATGAGATATTTCTAACACATCATAGGCATAATTAGAATTATGCCCCAAAACATTCTGCTACTGACATAAAATCACACACATAGACTGGACTTAATGGGCTTGAGTCTTTTTTAACCATGCCTACTATGTAACTAAGGTTACACCGAATTATCTCCTATTTGGGACAACAAAACATTTACAGGGAATTGAAAACAGACAGAAATAGGGAATGGGAGAGGTGTGGCCTGGTTGTATAGAGTGATAACCCTTAAATCATTTCAAGAGCTCAGAGAGGAATATGAAATTTTGAGGCAGTCCTTTTATAAATATCCACAAATTAGACATGCAACGGAGAAACAATTTAAAGAAAAGCCATTGAAATGGAGTGGGACCGGCATTCTTTGCAAAGTCATTGCTGCAGGCATGTCTAGGGGGAGTGATATCAGGGGTGTATGGGGCTATTTGTGGGGCAGAGACAGGTGGGAGAGGTAGAATTTCCTTGTAGGCTTCAATGGGTGGAGGATTTAGGTGAAATAACAGGAACAATGGAAATACATACTAGAAGCCGACCAATAGTATCCTTGTCACAGTGAATCTCGCATTTGCCGCTGCTTCATAGAATATACTATACCCCTCAAAAACTATTTTTGTTTGGGTGGAGGCTGGATGCTAAATGCCCACTATGTGGAGACCCAAATGGAGACCTCATCCACCTGAAGTGGAGCTGTCCAAAACACAGATACTGGGGGAGGATTTTAGCATACTAAGATTTATTTTTGGAGTTGTCCTTTATCCCAAAATATGTACCCTGGGGTATGTAGGGGAAGAGGGCATAATAAATAGAAGGCAAGCGGCAATAATAAGTAGGTTTGTTCTTGGTGCAGAAACTAATAGCAAGAAATTGTTTAGCTATACATTAGACAACATCATCAAAAAGAAAAGATATGTATACATCACAATGGGGAGATGTTGAGACATTTATGAAAATATGGGAATCTTGGTTAAACAGGGGAAATTAAAATATCAAATAAAGAAATAACCGAGAATAGAGAAAAGGGGGAAAGCAGAGTAGATGGGAAGATGGAATGATAGAACTAGAGTAGATTGGCAAGCCTCTCTGAGCCTTACTTTCACTTTCTTACTTTCTTTTTTTATGTGAAAAAAAACACATACAAAAGGGAAGCTATAAGTAGGGCACCGAGTGTTTTATATTTATTTGTGCAAAGTGTTTTTGGGAGAATTGTTTGAAAGTGAAATGAAATCAAAGTGTGTTTATAAAAATGTAAATGAAGATTATTTGATAAAAACAAAAAAAAAGATCTCGGTAAGGACTGATAAGTAGGTAAGGGATCATTTGCAATGGTTTTGTATGTATCAACATCGGACAATAATCTGAGGGCCTCATTCAGATAATCAACCCCGTTTTGAATGACTAAGGTGACACCCTTGTCCACTTGTCTCACTACTTGTTCATTGTTTACACTCCAAGTCTTTTAATGCTGACCTCTCTGTACTGATTAAATTATTGGTGTACTTTTTTGTTGCTAAAAGATCGGTAGGTAGCTTGGTAATAGGTCTCCACACAGGGCCTTTGGAGGAAGTGGGAAAGAAGGTAGATTTAGGTCAAAAACCCATATGAACTATATCAGGGTGGAAAAAGGTTTACTGGGAGTGCTCATCAGCTCTCCATTATCCCATAGACATGGAAATGGCATAATCTTCTGAAGAGTTGTCAAGCGGATCTGGGACACTAGAGATTAAGGAGGGATATGATCAACATGTACAAATATATAAGGGGTCTATATAGTGAACTTGGTGTTGAGTTATTCACTTTACAGTCAACAAAGAGGACGGGGGGCACTCTTTACGTCTAGAGGAAAAGAGATTTCCTCTCCAAATACGGAAAGGTTTCTTCACAGCAAGAGCTGGGAAAATGTGGAATTGACTCCCTGCAGAGCTGGTTCTGGCCAGCTCAGTAGATTGCTTTAAGAAAGGCCTGGATTATTTCCTAAGTGTACATAATATAACTGGGTACTAACATTAATAGGTAAAGTTGATCCGGGGAAAATCTGATTGCCTATCGGGGGATCAGGAAGGAATTTTTTTCCCCTGCCTTAGCCAATTGGATCATGCTCTGCTGGGATTTCTTGCCTTCCTCTGGATCAACTGTGGGTATAGAATTGGGTATATGGGATTGTATTTTTTTTTTTTTTTTTTGTGGTTGAACTGGATGGTCTTTTTTCAACCTGACTAACTATGTAACTAGGCTCGAGGCTGCATGCCTCCTCTATAGGCTCACTGTTGGCATCCTTGGCATAAAATCTCCTGACAGTTGTGAATAAACCTGTTGAGATCTTTAAACAAACTACATTTTTGCTGGGCCTATAGAGTGAGCAAAGCCTAGCCCTTTAGTTAAAGTGTTTGTAAAGTCACCAAAGTGATTTTACATGCATCCCATGCAGATATGCTGCCATTAATGAAAGTGTTTGTTAGAAATGGACAGGGGAAATACCTTTTCTGACACTGCAGCCATGCGATCACATGATTCCCCTGTGCTGGCCAGCTTTGAACTTTGCAGAGAGGTGGGAGGGGCCAAGATTGCCCTCTGCTGGCCGGCTGATGTCACAGGGTAATATCTGCCCCTCCTGCTTCTCTCCATTGAGCGAGGCTGGCCAGCACAGGGGAATCATGTGATCACACGGATGCAGAGTCAGAAAAGGTATTTCCCCTATCCATTTCTAACACTTACACTTTCATTAATGGCAGCATATCTGCATGGGATTCCTTTCCTATAAGCTGCATCATGCAGCTGAATAGAGGTGGGAGGGGTGGGGAGGAAAGTGATCTCATGATGACAGGGAGGGAGGGGGGAAGAGACTGTTAGAGGAGAGAGCAGGGCTGCGGATGAGGCACGTAAACTGACCACGGTAGTCTGGGCTCAGCAGCCATGATTATCGTGGTCAGCAGAGGCAGGGGAGCTAAGGAACTGGCAGGAACAACCAGGTTTATTACCAATTAGGAAGAGAAGAAGAATTGCACAGCACAAGCACTGTGCTGTGCTGTTATTCATGCCTTAAAGGAACAGGACCTTTTTTTTTTAGGTTAACACTTTAATAATGAGCTTTCATCTCTATTAAGTATTTGCAAAAAGATTTTTACAGTATTGAGTGGTGATATTAATTGCTCTATTTTTTGGTTGTTCTTAATCTTACATTTTTAAGGTATAATAAATCAAATAAAATAAAAAAGAGGGTGGATGGGGCAGAAGACAGGGAAAAAAAAGAGTGCAGAATGGAAGAGGGGTTAGGTGGTAGATGGCTTCCATAAATCCAGAATGCATGCTCTGGCCACATTTAAAAAGTGAACTGTGACAGGTACAGCAGTATGCTGGCGCTGCGCAGATAATCATGCTGACTTTGACCACGTATTTTGGCAGTGCCAGCGGATAAAGGATTTCTGGTAAGGGGTAACACACACTATATAGACAGTGCTTTCAGTGCCAATTCCTGTCACAGTCGCGACATGTTTGCTTGGGTTGGTGGAGGAGTTGGCGCCCCAAAAAGGCGCAGAGAACTATGATCTCCCTCTCTATGTTTTATGCCCGCAAAGCTATTCTGTTGCAAAAAACCTGAACCACCTACGGTGCCATACTGGAAAAGTATAATTAATAAAACACTACCTCTATATAAAGCAACATACTTTGAGAAAGTGTGGCAATGTTGGCTGGATGCAAAGGATACCTTGAATTATTTCCATTACGTGGGGGTGGGCTTTAAATAACCACCCGATATACTGGGCAAGGGAATGATATAAGCATGGTTAGCTATTTATCTGGCTGCGGGTTGATCGGTAATGCCATTAATGTCTGGGAACATAATTTTTGTGGGATACGGTTGGGGACATGGAACAAGATTTGGTATTGGTTGGAAGGCTGCACAAGGTATTAAGAGCGGGAGGAAGTGGGAGGGAGTGGGGGGGGGGGGGTTGGTACATGTGTTTTGTACTGTATGTGTTGAAAAATCTCTTAATAAACAAAAATTTACAAAAAAAAAGTGAACTGTGAGCATTTATAGCAGGTAAGCGGTACACTATTAATGTGGCATAAATAACTCATAGTATTACTGCCAAGTTTTACTGAAGTAAGATGAAGTACTAGTTGTCTCACTTGAACCCAGAATGGGCATACTTTTTCTGATGACAATGCCAGCCTAAATTAGAGGTTTACAGGAATATTTTGTGTAAAGTTTACGGATGTATACTGCAGGAAGGGATACCAAAAGTTTATGCAGCTGTGACAAAAGATGGTGCACATAGAATGTAAACATGCATAAAAGTCCTTCAAACGTAGAAGTTTTCCGTAAACTACCCATTTTAGTGATAGTAGTCCTCAAGAAACGTAGAATTTTGTATGTTGAAAACGTAAGGCCTTAAAGTATAGTGGGAAATCAAGTAGGCCAATATCTCCCTTCTGCTTGGTGAGTGATAAGAGACAGCTACTTTTGCACTCTTTTTTTTTTCTCTGTCTGGAGTATAGATCTACATTTGTTCTAAGAATATTTAAATTCATGTATTACTACTGACTGATTCACTACCTCTGTTCCAAGCATCAATGACTGTACTTTTTCGGGAAATACTTCTATAAGGTTCACATTGAACTTTCCAACTGCTAGTTTAACCACTTTCAGACCGGACCATTTTGCTGGTAAATGACCAGAGGTCTTTTTACACTTTGGCACTGCGCTGCTTTAACTGGTAATTGCGCGGTCATGCAATGTTGTACCCAAACAAAATTTGCGTCCTTTTCTTCCCACAAATAGAGCTTTCTTTTGATGGTATTTGATTGCCTCTGCGATTTTTATTTTTTGCGATATAAACGTAAAAAGACCGCAAATTTTGAAAAAAAATGATATTTTCTACTTTTTGTTATTAGAAAAATCCAATAAACTCAATTTTAGTCATACATTTAGGCCAAAATGTATTCAGCCACATGTCTTTGGTAAAAAAAAAGTCAATAATTGTATATTTATTGGTTTGCGCAAAAGTTGTCACATCTACAAACTAAGGTACGTTTTCTGGAATTTACGCAGCTTTTAGTTTACGACTGCCTATCTCATTTCTTGAGGTGCTAAAATGGCAGGGCAGTACAAAACCCCCCCAAATGACCCCATTTTGGAAAGTAGACCCCCTAAGGAAATTGATAAGAGGCATGTTGAGCCCATTGAATATTTTATTTTTTTGCCTCAAGCGATTGAATAATGACAAAAAAAAAAATTTTTTTTTTTTTTTACACAAAGTTGTCACTAAATGATATATTGCTCACACATGCTATGGGCGTATGTGAAATGACACCCCAAAATAAATTCTGCTGCTTCTCCTGAGTACGGGGATACCACATATGTGGGACTTTTTGGGAGCCTAGCCGCGTACGGGGCCCCGAAAACCAAGCACCGCCTTCAGGCTTTCTAAGGGCGTAAATTTTTGAGTTCACTTCTCACTACCTATTACAGTTTTGAAGGCCATAAAATGCCAAGATGGCACAAAACCCCCACAAATGACCCCATTTTAGAAAGTAGACACCCCAAGCTATTTGCTGAGAGGCATGTTGAGTTCATGGAATATTTTATATTTTGCCACAAGTTGCGGGAAAATTACAAACTTTTTTTTTTTTTTTTTTTTTTTTAACAAAGTTGTCACTAAATGATATATTGCTCATGCATGCCATGGGCATATGTGAAATGACACCCCAAAATAAATTCTGCTGCTTCTCCTGAGTACGAGGATACCACATATGTGGGACTTTTTGGGAGCCTAGCCGCGTACGGGGCCCCGAAAACCAAGCACCGCCTTCAGGCTTTCTAAGGGCGTAAATTTTTGAGTTCACTTCTCACTACCTATTACAGTTTTGAAGGCCATAAAATGCCAAGATGGCACAAAACCCCCACAAATGACCCCATTTTAGAAAGTAGACACCCCAAGCTATTTGCTGAGAGGCATGTTGAGTCCATGGAATATTTTATATTTTGCCACAAGTTGCGGGAAAATTACAAACTTTTTTTTTTTTTTTTTTTTTTTCACAAAGTTGTCACTAAATGATATATTGCTCACGCATGCCATGGGCATATGTGAAATGACACCCCAAAATAAATTCTGCTGCTTCTCCTGAGTATGGGGATACCACATATGTGGGACTTTTTGGGAGCCTAGCCGCGTACGGGGCCCCGAAAACCAAGCACCGCCTTCAGGCTTTCTAAGGGCGTTACAGTTTTGAAGGCCATAAAATGCCAAGATGGCACAAACCCCCCCCAAATGACCCCATTTTAGAAAGTAGACACCCCTAAATTTAGGGGTACACTAGTGAGACTAGGTAATAAATGGCGGGTGCCCTGAAACTATAAAAAAATAACTAACCAACCAGCGTCACCTGTAACAGTTATATGGTGATCACTGGTGAAAGGGTTAACTAGGGGGCAATTAGGGGGCTTTATGCGGTAGTATATGGGGGTCCCTGGCGCTATAAAAAGCTGCAGCGAACCTAAATACCTACCTGCCTAACTAGCGTCACCTGTGACACTAATACAGCGATCAGAAAAACGATCGCTTATTAGGCTGGGTTCACACTGGAGCGATGCGGGAACGCCACGAATGCGCGGCGGGTTCCCGCATCGCATGCCTCCCGGCGGCAGTTCACACTGCCCTATGCGAACTGCTGGGAGTGTCAGTGAAATGTTACTGACACCCCCAGATCAGTTCGCATATCGCAGTGCGATCTGCAAACTCGGATCGCATGGTGTGAACACCCATGCGATCCGATTCTGCTGCGGGCCAAAAAAAGGGTCCCGTGCGAATTTGCGGCGGGTGCGGCGGGTGCGGCGAATGGCTGAACTCGAATCGCACAGAGATCGGATGTGATTTGCACTGCAGTGCGGTGCGAATCACATCCGTTCTCATAAACCGCTGCAATGTGAGCCCAGCCTTAGTGACACTGGCGACGGGGGGTGATCACGGGGTTAAACCTTTATTGGGGGGGTTAGGGGGGTACCTTAGAACTAAAGGGGGCTAACCCTAACTGCCCTAACAGTTATTAGTCACAAATGACACCCGCCGGGTGATCAGGGGGTTAAACCTTTATTAGGTAATAAATGGCGGGTGCCCTGAAACTATAAAAAAATAACTAACCAACCAGCGTCACCTGTAACAGTTATATGGTGATCACTGGTGAAAGGGTTAACTAGGGGGCAATCAGGGGGCTTTATGCGGTAGTATATGGGGGTCCCTGGCGCTATAAAAAGCTGCGGCGAACCTAAATACCTACCTGCCTAACTAGCGTCACCTGTGACACTAATACAGCGATCAGAAAAATGATCGCTTATTAGGCTGGGTTCACACTGGAGCGATGCGGAAACGCTGCGAATCCGCGGCGGGTTCCCGCATCGCATGCCTCCCGGCGGCAGTTCACACTGCCCTATGCGAACTGCTGGGAGTGTCAGTGAAATGTTACTGACACCCCCAGATCAGTTCGCATATCGCAGTGCGATCTGCAAACTCGGATCGCATGGTGTGAACACCCATGCGATCCGATTCTGCTGCGGGCCAAAAAAAGGGTCCCGTGCGAATTTGCGGCGGGTGCGGCGGGTGTGGCGGGTGCGGCGAATGGCTGAACTCGAATCGCACAGAGATCGGATGTGATTTGCACTGCAGTGCGGTGCGAATCACATTCGTTCTCATAAACCGCTGCAATGTGAACCCAGCCTTAGTGACACTGGCGACGGGGGGTGATCACGGGGTTAAACCTTTATTGGGGGGGTTAGGGGGGTACATTAGAACTAAAGGGGGCTAACTCTAACTGCCCTAACAGTTATTACAGTCACAAATGACACCAATGCAAAAAAAAAAAAAAAAAAATGACATTGGTGTCACTGTGACTGGGGGGCAGGGGTAATTGGGGGGGTGATCGGGGGGTAAAGGGGGGGTGTGAGTGTGCCTGGCATGTTCTACTGTGTGTGTAGAGTGTTGGTGCAACTTACTGATCCGCTCTCCTCCGTGTCGGAACGAAAAATACAGGAGAGAATACATCACTTCCTCTCCTGTGTTTACATTACAGGAGAGGAAGTGATGTCACCGGGGATTTCTATTCGTCGGGAGCGATCGCGAGGGGGTGGCCATGAATGAATGGCCGTCCCCTCGTCCGGGATCGCTCCCGTACGAATACCGACCGCCGCAGGCACCGGGCGGGGGCCCGATCGGGCCCCCGACCCGCGGGAGGCAAGGGACGTACATGTATGTCCTTATGCCTGCCCGTGCCATTGTACCGACGTACATCGGCGTGCGGCGGTCGGCAACTGGTTAAGGTCATGATCTTGACCTAATATTAAAAATATTAAAAGTTTTGCCCTCCTGAGCATGATTTACTGTACATCCTTAAAGGGATTGTAAAGTGATTTTTTTTTTTTTAAATAACAAACATGTTATACTTACCTCCACTGTGCAGCTCGTTTTGCACAGAGTGGCCCCGAACCTGCTCTTCTGTGGTCCCTCGGCGGCTGTCTCAGCTTCCTCCCGCAGGTGCTTCTCACGGTCATGTGAGCTCCCTCGCATGGTGAGAAGCATCTGCGGGCGCGCTCCCGTGATACAGCCAGAGGCTAATAGCCGCTCACTGTATCACACGGCCCCGCCCCCCGGTGCTCCGCGCCAGTGGATGTGATTGACAACAGCGTGAGCCAATGGCTGCGCTGCTTTCCATCCATCCACTCCAGCCAATCAGTGGCCAGGCTGAATGGTGGAAAGGACGTCAGGGGACGAGCGCGGAACTTTCGAGGGGTGAGGTAAGTAAAACGGGGGGGGGGGGGGGCAGTGTCAGATGTTTTTTCACCTTAATGCATAGAATGCATTAAGGTGAAAAAACATTTACCTTTACAACCCCTTTAACTTAAAAGTTTCAGTACTTTCCCTTTTTTCTTTTTTTTCTTCAAGACTATACATATTTTCGTTTTTTTTTTTTTTTTTTTTTTTTCTTTTTTTTTTTAGTAGAGGCCCAACTTTCAAAATCTTTGGGGGTATTTTTATTTTTATATAAAAATAGTCTCCTTTTTTGGGGTCTTTTTTGTTTTTGTTGCTATAAAAGTAAAAAAGTAATTATTGGGTGGCACTATTTTGGCCATTTGCCATCACTATTTTCATTTATTTATAAGAGGGGTAATTATGACGTGTGTATAAGGTTAGTATAGCACATTTAAGCGATTTCGGTCAACATATCTAACCCCCCCTTTTGTTAGGGGGTCTTTACATGTGGATGTTTTTTGTGTTCTGTATATTATTTATATATACATGGAGAATACAGAAATATTATATACATATATATTTTTTGTGTAGTCTATTTGGGGATAGTATAGCTTTAAGAATTTTTTTTTCGTATTTTATCTTTTTGTATTTCATCATTTTTGACACATAGTGATATGAGGTAAATTTTTGGTAATGTATCCTCATAGTTCCGTATAGGGTGCATTACCTATACAATTCGGGTATTTAATACATATATAATCAATTTTTTATTATAAATTTTTTGTGTTTTCTAACTATAATTTTTTTAGGTGCTCAAATTTGTGGAACAGTTTTGGAGAGTGACATCCGGATTACCATGTTCCTTTCATTTATAATTTTTTTGCCCTTATATTCTGTTGGGAGATTTAGTCGTTTTGCCTACAACTAAGATGGTTTTAGTTGCCAGACCTCTAAGTCTCAGAACGAGGTTTGGCTCTATTTAATGGTGGTGCGTTACGGTGGGCCCGTTCCCCATTGAAAACGCCGCGTATGACGAAACGCGTATGGGAGGGCACGCTGTGATGTCACCACATGTTACAAGAGGAGGACGGGCTCTCGTTTTTTTTCTGGCCGGCTTGATTTTACATGCGGAAAACGTTTGTTTTTATGTAAGTGTATTTCTACTAATTAAAAAAGCATTGAAGTTTTTTACACTATGGGAGGCTTCTTTTCTTTTTATATTACGAACGTGAAACTGGGTTACTTATGAGAATATGGAGCGGCTACAGTGTATGGATCGTTCGTTCCTGAGGGATTAAGGATAAAGTGTTCGGTGGAAGAGAGGAACTGCTGGTGGCTTGGTACTTTAAACGCTCCTTGTGCTTTTACCATCTGGTATGCGCACTGTTTTGTCGGTGGTGGGACACTATAGCGATAAGGAAGTGTGGAATCACTGTGGTGCGATAGTCTTCCTTTTTTGGATAACAACGTTTTCATTGACTTCTCTTTATAAATTGTTTTTTTGATTTATATTATTTGGCGCAGCTCTTTTGTTCATTTTCTATACATATTCAGTTCCTGAATATTTCCTGATATGTTTTCTCCCTCACCCCTTTCACCAGCTTTGTTGCCCGTCTCTGGACTCGTCCTTCTCAATATAGTTTTGTAAGTAAGGGTTCCAGAACTGGACACTGTATTCTAAATGATGTCTAACTAAAAATCTATATAGGGTAGCTCCTTCCTTCTCCTGGTGAATTCCAGAATTATCTTTGCTTTCCCCACCTTCAGGTCACCTAAGAGCAGATATGACCACAATGTTCCCACAGCAAGCGCCACATCAAGACAGACAGTGGATAGAAATTTTCTTAGGGTGTTTCACAGTAGGACATAAATAAGGAAGAGTAATGTTCTGCCTGAAGCAGAACGAGAAACCCACTTTAGGGAGAAAAAAAGGCTTTGGGTCTCAAGACAGCCTTGTTATTGTGAAACACCAAGGATGACTTCTTATAGATATATCCTGACATCCTGTATTAAATTATAAAAAAACAATGAACTATGATTTTGCAATAACTAAATTTGCCCTTCTCCTGAACCATTTAAAACAAAGACAGGAAGAAAGGCCTCAAACTGGTTCTTCAGACAATCATATTAAGCAAGCTTAAACAATGAAAATGTAATGTTAGGTTTACACAACTACCCAATGCTGGGTGGACCCGACGTCTGAGGTCAGTAAATAAAAGTATTTGATCAAGGAAAACCCAGTTTAAGATATTGCAGCTCCATACAGAAGACTGAACTAAAGATCATAAAATCTCCAAGTTAGTCAATTAAACCCTCATTGTTCCAAGGATGAGACCATCTCTTCAATAGAAACATTGTGTTGTGTTAAATTACTATTCTGTTATATACAAAAATCTATGTATGCCAGAAGTTATCTATCAAAAATAACAAGACGACAGCATCAGACAAGGACATGAAATATTCCTATCCACATATTATGAAGGGGGAAGGGGTTTTGTTTGTTTTTTACCATAAACTTATGACAGCCACTGTATATGTATTAAAGGTTTCAATTACTTATAACCAGCAAATTACACGATATGGGGACAGCAAATCAAAGAGTTATGAAGGTGGGCAATCACCAGATCACCGTAATATGAAACATTAAAATACAGTCATAATAATACCCAATGCAATTATTGCAATTATACAACTACAATAACCACTAGTGGGTGGATGAGAAAGGAACAGTTAACGCCCAAATTTAGAACCAACCAATCATGAGTTAGTAAACATGAGGGGGAAGGTACAAATTTAAAACAATGGTATTTAATAGCAAATGGCACTTTTAATACTTTGGAGATCTTCCCCTTTGAAACAGTGGTAAGAGAGATTGTGTATATATATATATATATATATATATATATATACACACACACACACATTGACTAACCTTTTGCTCCCAAAATACTAAAATTTAAAATAGATCCCAACTTCAATAGAGCTGTTAAATTAGTGAAGACAATAAACAATTTCCCTGGTACACCACAGTAGCCAATTTAGCTGCAATACAGGTCTATATCTAACTTACCCATAAACAGTCATAGACAGCCTATGTAGGAAAACTTTGGTAAATAAATAAATATATATATACATACATACACACACACACACACACACACATTGACTAACCTTTTGCTCCCAAAATTGTAGAGAATTAATTTGGACTGTTTGTGTTTTGACATTATTATTTACAGTATGCAGGGCAAATTATTTACCAAAGTTTTCCTACATAGGCTGTCTATGACTGTTTATGGGTAAGTTAGATATAGACCTGTATTGCAGCTAAATTGGCTACTGTGGTGTACCAGGGAAATTGTTTATTGTCTACACTAATTTAACAGCTCTATTGAAGTTGGGATCTATTTTAAATTTTAGTAGCAGTCTTCTTTTTGGCTCTTCAAGATATCTTCCTTTCTCTCTTCCGGCCACAGAGTGTCAGAAATTGTCTTAAGAGTGATAAGAGATCTTATTTTTAATATTTTAATGAATGGTTAAGTACCCTTCTATAGTTGGTTAGGGCTGTCCCAGGTTTTTGTCTTTGAAATTTCAGAGAATTTCCCTTTCTATTGATTGTTGATGTCTTTGATTACATGCATGAAATTGTAAAATTATACTTGTATTTTAATCAATTATATTTACTTGGGAGATATTTATACATTGGTAAGAAATCACTATAGATAGAACTCAGGAAATGGTGATGTGGAATTGTGATGTAGTGGGTAGCACTCTCGCCTAGCAGCAAAAAGGGTCGCTGGTTCGAATCCCAACCTTGACACTACCTGCCTGGAGTTTGCATGTTCTCCCTGTGCCTGTGTGGGTTTCCTCCGGGTATTCCGGTTCCCTCCCACACGCCAAAGACATGCTGGTAGGTTAATTGGCTTCTGTCCAAAATTGGCCTTAGTATATGAATGTGAGTTGGGGAGCTTGAATTGTGGGATACTTGAGGGTAGGGACCGATGTGCAATGTATGTGTGGAGCGCTGCGTAAATTGATGGCACTATATGTGTACCTTAAATAAATAATAATATAATAGATGAGCATCTTAATGAGACAAAATGTACAGGGATAGGGACAATTGTAGATACTCAGGTTGATCTGGATGGACTGGTGACTTTATTCAACCTTACTAACTATGTGACTATGTATGTAATTATGTAAGTTATTTATTAATTGCTGTAATAGGCTGGAGGCACTGCATATCTACTATATTTATAATTCAGACACCACTCTTTTATTTATAATTTACCATTCGCCAAAACCCCCTTTTAGTCAAATATTCCCCATATTTATTATCATAACATTTTTATACCACACATTCACTATAAGGATGAGGTTAAGAATAAGATTTGTACTTTGATGATACTCAAGGCCAGATGCAGCTCCAGACCAGAGTGGAAGGTGGACAGCATGCCTCCCATGGAGTAATTCCTAGAATTACATTTCCTGTACTTGAACCACACAAAAAAGGGCTTCCAGGTATGATTACAGACTTGGTGAGAAGGTAACTTCCTAGCCTTCAAGAGGTTAGGGATGACCAAATCCCATAGGACCTGGCCTTCCACAGCAATGTCATTAAAGCCAGCGACCAAAAAGCAGGATAGAAGACTAGACCTTGGGAAAGAAGATTCAGACGATATAGAAGGGTCCACAGAGAAAGGTTTGACAGATGTCTGAACACCATAAAGTATGTCCTACTGGGCAAGTTAGGTGCAATGAAAATCACCACAGTGACCTTAATCTTTATCCTATAGAATATGGGGGAGAAACCAGAGAGGCTTCCTCCCACTAACACCAAGAATGAGGCACTATTCCTCCCACTGACACCAAATATACAGAGCTATTCCTCCCACAGACACCAATGATAGGGCACTATTATTCCCACTGACACCAACAATGGGGCACCAAGATTTCCCTAATACCCAAGATGGAACACTGTTTACTCCCATTGATGCTGGGACATTTTTTATTCCCACTAACCGTGGCCCGATCCCCCTAAAGTCTGAAGCACAGTAAACCAGCCCTTTGTTTAGAAAGTTTGGAGACCCCCAATCATAATTGGTCACATTTGTTTTATGAATCATGGAGACCTAAGAAAAGCCAGTCGTTGATTTAGTTTTACGGCATCCATTGAAAACAAGTATCTGTTTTAGAAGAACTCTGCCTTTTAGCATAGGATGTGTAGCCTTATGAGTTTATGTGAAATCTCCATTAATACCTGTACAATATTGTAATTAGAAATATATTTCCATTAGATTTAAATATATATTTAAAGTATTGAGTGTTTGTGTTGGTGTTACTGTAATTGGTTCAACTTCAAAGCTTGGCCTTTTGTTTTCCCTGATAACATCTCACCTGGGAAGTAAACAACAGCTTACGTTGACTCATCCAATCAGGCTGTTCCCAATATACATTGACTAGGTACAGTGACCAATTAGGGAGAATTATATTAGCCACACTACAGAAAGTAGGGGGGGAGATATAATGCTTTGTGAGAAGGCCAACTCACTCTGGTGTGGGAGCACACGGCAGTCACCATGGGCTGACCTGAAGTTAACAGGTAATCTAACTCTGAACTTGCACCTTATATTGTATTGTAAATATGGTTCTGTGAGTAATTTGTAAATATCATGTAAGCCAGGGGACCTACACTGTATATTGTGATGTAAATACTGTCTGGTGTGTAATTTGTATATATTATGTAACCCTATAAATAAATGTGTATTGCTGATTGAAGTATCTCTTTTGTACAAGATCTCTCAGATCTAGATATGTATATGTCCATACTACTACAATGATTGAGGGGTATGCACATAATCATAAATACTAGTCAACAGATGGAAAAACACATTTTGTAATTTGGGATTGCTGTTCAATAGCTGTTCTGACTGCAAATAATGAAACCAAGCAGTATCTCACATCTCATTTGCAGGATATCAGAGAATTAGCTCAGTGAGCATATGACACAGCTCATAGTAAACCTATGCAAATGAATATCGCAATTCATTTGATACTGTTCATTTTTGATCTAATAACTGCAGCATTAATGTGCTGGAAATGTTTTTATGTAATAATGTAAAATCGCTCAGAATTAAATCTATACCCTCTGAAACTTTCTGAAGAAATGCAGGAGTGTAGAGCATCAGAATTCTGGAGCAATTCCATTTTAATATATATTTGCTGAATTTTCATAATTCATGAAGCAGTCTTTCAAAGATATCCAAACAAACCTATAGCTCTGATCAATGAATTACAATACGCTAATCAGAGTTATTGAGCTCAAATTTGACCCCCCCCCCCCCCATTTCCACCGAATCTGTGTCTTCAGCCTCTCCACCTCCTGTTGTTCCTATTCCTGTAAAAAGGGTTTCCCCCTTGCTCCCAATTTGACATCCATGTAGGTCTGGGGGCTCTGAGATCACACTGTCTGCATTTGGGGTCATGCACCCACACACACATGGATGTTAGATTGGGTGCAGCTGTTGCTTCCCAATTGACATCAATGGAACTGCCTGCATGTGAATGCACAGAACACCAGTGCATTCCCTTGCAGGTAAACATGGCCTCTCCAAGGGCATACACTTTAGTATGCCACATGTGAACAATGCTGAAGTAGCAATTTAGCAGGCATTTTGTAAGTTATGTTGTGTTTGTGTGCACTATTAATGATTTTAGTGTATTTTTTGTGAAAATAGTGATTTGATGAACATTTGCACAATTATTGCGGGGCCCAAAAAATCATAGTAGGTGAGGTTGAAAAAAAGACACAAGTCCATCAAGTCAAGCCTATGTAGTAGCATTTTTCTTATTCAGGTTTTATATTTAGAAGGAATTTAGCATGAATTTTGTAAAATGTGTTGTTTATATCTGCTAATAATGATTTTAGTGCATTTTTAGCGAAAACTGTGTTTGATAAACATTTGCGCAAAATATTGCGGGGCCTTAAAAAAGCAGTAGCACCTTGCTTTCATTCTACTGGTCCTGTGCTTTCAGAAAATATATGGTTTGGGGGTCTTTTACAAACTCTGAAAGCTGTGAAATTTGGTTATTTACATTTTTGAAAAGTAAGGAGGGGAAATCTTCCACTGGGGACACTTGTTCTGGTGACCTGGGAGTCCCCATTCACTTCATTGGGAAGAGGTTTTTAGAGTAGATGTGGTGGATTTTGTGTTCCAGGTCTTGTACCAAGAGGAAGGGCTGGATTTTGAATAAGATAATTACTACTGGAGTATTAACTTAACTCCAAATACACCTAAGTGAGAAATTTGCAAAAGTATCAGTGAATATGTTTGGTTAATTATTGCATCTTTCCCATTAGAAACAGAAATAGGATTACTTTATATTAAAAAGCCACATCAACGGGGCGTGGCCTGACCTTGCATGGAGTAGGACGCGTGTCTCCGGAGCTCCGCCGAGGAATCCTGTCTCCCACGCTGATCCTGTGACACCACAGCACCGATACTTACCTGAACACGTCTGGCAGGCGTCCCTCCATTCCGGCGCATATGTCTCCCTCGAAATCCCAACGATCGGCGGCGGCGCGGTTGTCACAATACCGCCGACATGTGAGTGAGGAGGGGGAGGAAAATGGCGGCGCGGAGGAGCCGGGAGGGCCGCGTGTGGCGGGAGACACGGACAGGCTTCTTGAAGCCATTACATTATGCCGCACGTCCCTTACATCCCAAATTGAGGAAGTGCAAATGGACATCTCTTTATTGAGGCAGGACTTTCAGAAACTGGGTGACCGGGTAAGGGACACTGAGACCCGTATTAGCAATGTGGAAGACGCTCTCCCACCACTGCAAAATGATGCTGACCACATGCAGAAGCAAATAGACCTCCTGATTGCTAAACAGGACGAAATGGAAAATCGCATACGCAGATGCAACATCCGATTGATTGGTCTTCCGGAGGGGGCTGAAGGTAAGGACCCCACAACTTTTCTGGAACAATTGCTGATAAGTACCTATGGCCGAGAGTCTTTTTCCCCCATGCTGGCGGTTGAACGCGCGCATCGTATGCCTGCCAGGCCTCCACCTCAGGGTGCACCTCCACGCACCTTTATTGCAAAACTCCTGAACTATAAGGACAGAGATGCTGCCCTCCGCATGGCCCGGGAAAAGGGTAATATCCCTGTGGGCAATACTAAAGTTGCAATCTTTCCTGATTTTTCCGCGGACGTCCAGAAACGCCGACAGAGCTTCATGGAGGCCAAAAGATTACTACGTGCACAGCAAGTGAACTATTCTATGCTATTCCCAGCACGCCTCAGGGTGGAGGCAGGAGACCGGGCGCTCTTCTTTGAACAACCCAGAGAGGTCATAGCATGGCTGGAATGCAGAGTGCCTCAAGATGGAGCTGCCTGAGACCCTTTGGGACGTGTGAGCTAACACTTTTTTTGTTTTTCCCCTGGTGTCCTGGAACTGTGGCAGGTTGCCTGATCTCTCTTTGCTGCTCTATTATCGCTAGGGTGCTTGCATCTGAGGCGCATGTTACCTTTATGCCCTTTCTACTTTGAGATCTGCTGAACTTTCCGATTCTGGGACATTTGCGCCTGCTGATGGTGTCAACGTTCATGGATCAACTTTTTCCCTTTTTTCTTAGTGTCCCTGTTGAGGGACCTTTTCTGCAATACATACCATTTTGTTTTGTTTCAACAATTTTGGTTTTCCTTTTTTTCTTTCTTCTTTTTTCTCCCGGAGCAAGGGGAGACATGTTAGACCTACGGTCTAATTGCACGGTGCAGCGGAAAACTGCTCCATTGTCTGCTGGGACTTCTTCTTGTTATGAGGGAGCTGGTCACTGGGACTGGACAGCAACTGACACTTTTGCCTGTTTACCCGGGTCACCACTGTGTGCTGTTATACAGGGGGCTCTGCTTTGCCTTGCCCTCTGGTACCGGTGGCCGCGACCCTCTTTGAGACTTATTGTTCTAAATTTTCTTATTGATTTAATCAAACTGGTTTTCCCAGCCAGGCATGTTTGGTTTTTCAGGGAATATGCCCGCACGAGTTGGGGTTGGTGCAGGGTAGGGTGGGGGGAGGGGGGTGGTTTGGTTAGGGTTTCCATGCAGAAGATTACTATAAATAAGTTGAAGTATGTATCTGGACTAAGTGTTGCTTTTACAGAATGTTTTTTACCACTACTGCATATGCAGCCCGTTTGGGCTTGATCAAGCACAACTGTATTGGGGTGCGTTTATAGGAGGGCTGTTAGGGGGAAAGCCGACTGCACTCATGACTTTATATGACTCTATATGGCATCTATACGGTTTCTTGCCTGGAACGTGAGGGGCCTGCGTGATAAAATTAAGCGCGCGGCAGCCTTCACGTTCCTCAAAAAGCAAAGGGCGGAAGTGATGGTGCTAGTTGAGACGCATGTGGAGGGTGGACTGCAGATGGCCCTTAAACGCCCTTGGATTGGGTGGGCATTTCATTCCACCTACACGTCTCATTCGAGGGGGGTTTCGGTACTTGTAGCTAAGTCTGTCCAATTTGAACTTTGCGAAATTCTTACTGACCCACAGGGCAGGTTTGTTTTTCTACATGCTAAATTGTATGGGGAACCCTACCTTATTATGGCCTTTTATATTCCCCCTCCATTTACCAGGACGTTGGTTGTTGAGGGACTGTCTTTTATGTCCAGACATCCGGCGGTTCCTGTTATCTGGCTGGGGGATTTCAACACTACGCTTAACCCTTCCCTGGATAGGCTCAAACCCCCCGAGTTGATGATGGGGCAAGCTGGGACCACTAGGTTGTCCAGGCTTATAACCACCATTCACCTTGTGGACACTGGGAGACACAAATTCCCTCAAAAGAAGGAGTATTCATGCTTCTCACCCACACATGGTTCTCTCTCCCGTATTGACTTTATACTAATATCTAAACAACTCACTCCCAGACTCAGGGAAGTATTGTTCTGCCCCAGACTACTTTCGGACCACAGCCCCTACTCTGTAGTGCTTGACGTACCCCTGGGTAGGCCTCCGCGGGCGTGGCGGCTAAATCCGTTCTGGCTGACATTATTACCCGAAGATGACACTATTGAGGCGGAGTGGATAAAATCTTTTGAGGACAATGACCACACGGCCTCAGTTCCAGCAGTGTGGAATACATTTAAATTACACGCTCGATCGGTGCTGACTGCCCACATTAATAGGCTCAAAGCTGACTCGGCTACTGTCATTATTGAGGCTGAGGCAGATTTGAGCTCCATGGAACGCACCTACATAGATGACCCGTCTACGGCAAACGCTGATGCACTTAGACTACAGTCGAGAGTGGTTTCCCAGCTGCACCACGACAAGGCCCGACAGAAACTTTTTTTTACCAAACAAAAATATTTTGAATCCGGGGAAAGAGCTGGTAAGTTGCTAGCATATTTGGTGCACAGGGAAGACAGGCCCCCGGTTGTTATTTCTTTGCGGGGTCAGGGTGATACAATGATCACGGACCCTTCTGAGGTGACAGCTAGATTTCGGGACTTTTTTGCGGACTTATACACCACTACAGTCTCAGACGACACCACTCCGATGGACAGCTTTTTGGCTCAGGTTTCCCTCCCCCAAGTTACGGAGGAACAGGTGCAGGCTCTGGAGGCTCCCCTGACCACCGATGAAATAGTGGGTGCTATTGCGGAATTTGCAAAATCCAAGTCGCCGGGGTCAGATGGTCTTCCCATTGAATTTTATTCCTGTTACCAAGACGTGCTGGCGCCTAGGCTTCTCGCCCTCTACGGGAGTCTTTTTGATACACTGACATTGCCTCCGTCCATGAGGGAGGCAACGATAGTTTTGATTCCCAAACCTGGAAAAGATCCGGGTTTCCCGGAATCATACCGCCCAATCTCCCTATTGCAGGTAGATATTAAGATTTTAGCTAAAATACTCGCTACTAGATTGAACGGAGTGAACCTTAGCCTGATTCAGGCTGACCAGGCGGGCTTTATGCCGGGGCGGAATACGTCGTTCAATCTACGCAGGCTTTATATAAATCTACAGGCAACGCATGAGGCGGTGGGTGAGCGTGTGGTAGTGACACTTGACACGGCTAAGGCATTTGACTCAGTGGAATGGGAGTATTTGTGGAAGTGTCTAGCGGGATACGGCTTTGGACCGAACTTTATCCGGTGGGTGAGGCTGCTGTATCATCACCCAACGGCTAAGGTGGTGGCGAATGGGTGGTCCTCCCGGGCGTTTGGCCTTAGTAGGGGTACCAGACAGGGGTGCCCACTGTCCCCGCTACTATATGCCTTGGCTGCTGAACCTTTAGCGGTGTCGATTCGTGCGGACCCTGCGATCAGGGGACTGACGATGGGTCGACTAACCGAAAAAATCAGTCAATACGCTGATGACACGCTGTTATACCTGGCGGACTCTGGCCCTTCCCTCGCAAAGGCCCTGCACATGATAGAGTGGTTTGGTAGCTTTTCCGGTCTTCGTATAAACTGGGAAAAATCCCAAATTTTACCTATTGACAGTTTTCCACAGTCAGAATCTCAGGCCAGTCTGCCTCTTCAGCGAGTAGGCACTATTAAGTATCTGGGTGTATATGTCTCTAGGAATCCAGCAGATTACATTGCGCTGAATGTAGAACCATTATTCTCCCTGGTGCGTACCAAGATTCAGGCCTGGTCTCGCCTCCCCCTTGGGATTTGGGGGCGCGTTAATCTGATTAAAATGGTCCTATTACCTAAAGTACTGTATGTGTTGTGGCATGCCCCGGTATATTTGCCGCTGAAATATTTTAAATCCCTTGAAAGTCTCCTTAGGCCCTTTGTATGGGGGAATAATAGACACAAGCTTGCTTGGCAGGCTTTGAAAAGCCCGACTGATATGGGGGGCATGGCTCTTCCAGATCTAAATCACTACTATGTTGCCTCACAACTGTCTCAGCTTTTTCATGTAGACAAGACTGATAAACAACGTTTTCTTACCCTTCTCTGCCCTACTTGGGCACAAATTGCAGATGATCCGATAGCTGCTATCTCGACGGGGGCGGGGAGCTCTGTCGTGGAGCCAGGTAAACACTCCATGCTTTTTCATTACAGAAGGATTTGGGATCTGGCATCCACTAAACTGAATGTTACATCACCAAATGACTATACCCCACTTTGGCATAACAAACAATTGCCGGAACTTCAAAAGATCCAGGGTGTTCAGTTATGGGTATCGAGGGGAATATACTGCCTGCATCACCTGATTCACCATGGTACTATTAAAACGTTTCAGGCGCTGCAGGAGGAATTTGGTATTCCAAACACTATGCTATTTCAGTACCTACAGGTTCAGCATGCACTTAGAGCACAATTTCCGCAGTCATTGCCTCGGCCTGCTCCCAATCCTATTGTCGCCATAGTGAAGGATACTGATCCCAAAAAGCTTATCTCGTGCTTTTATGGTATGCTTACGGCCCCCGTCTCGGCGAGACTAGCGTATGCTCTGAAGTCCCACTGGGAGGGTGATGTGGGTGAACTGACAGACGAGGAATGGGAGGAGGCTCTGGAGACGTGCAAGTTGGTGTCCCCTAGGCTCCAAGACAGGCTTTCTCAGATTTACATAGTGCATAAAGCATACCTCACCCCCCTCAGGACCGCCAAATATAATACGAATCAATCTGTGCTCTGCCCGATGTGTACTTTTGAGACTGGGACGTTCTTCCATCTTATCTGGTCTTGCCCCAAACTGCAGGAACTTTGGAAACAAGTAGTATCATTTCTACATGATGTTATGGGCTCGCCCTTGGCTCTCGACCCCAAACCCTGTCTACTAGGGATATTTCCTGACGTATTAGATAAAGTTACTAACACTTTCCTGCAGGAAACCTTGTTTTCTGTTCGAAAAGTGATAGCTAGACAGTGGATGAGGCCCCTTCCACCCCGGGTTGAGGACTGGAAACGGGAAGTTAATTTTACGCTCCCATACAAAAAATTCTTATATAAAAATAGGGGTTGCCCAGCTAAATATCATAGAATTTGGGATAGATGGCTGCAGGAGGCTGCCACGTGTGATGAGGGAATTTGATGTAATGTTACAGTAAATAACATGTCAATGTTAGGACTTTCCTTGGCTGTGATACATAATGGCTACTGTAATGGAGAAATGTCTCTTATCTACTGTTATGGTTATGACGCAACACCTTTTGAATGTTCGGTGTATGCCACTGTGATTGTAATCTCTGCAATAATGTTCAATAAACATTACCTGTTTAATGGAAAAAAAAAGCCACATCAACACTTAGCCTGGTCATGTTCATGAATAGTACTACAAATGTGTCTTATAGAGGATTGACACCAGTGTATTACTGTATATGCTCAATGTGTAAAGTAAACATGCACAGTAGAGACAACACCTATACAACATGGCTAAGACTAGAGTTATGTAAAATCACGTCACTTCCAACTCATTAAATAAACCATGCACATCTGATCCCTAAGCTGGCTTGCAGACAATTAGGCAATAAAAACATGAAAATGATACATGGCCTTATTTGTTGCAGAGGTATATTTCCCTTCAATCTGCAAAACTGAACGCCCTAAAAAATACAAGCTGTAATAAGCTGCAGATAATTACATCAGTCGAGTACTTCATACAACAATGTTGGTACAGCTTAAAGTGGTTGAAAACCTCAGACATGAAACATAAACAAATCACATCCTTCTTTAGTGTGTACTTGTTTTAATTAAGAGCACCAAGTGTAATTTCTGTCTGTCGCAATAAGTATTGTGAGTCATATAAATACTGTATGACTACATTGTAGCCAAAACATATACACTGCCCACCACAGTAACAGTACAAAAATCCTCGCTTCCTATAACCATTTCCCGACCGGCGCATGACGATGTACGTCGGCAGAATGGCACAGGCAGGTAAACTGGCGTACAGGTACGTCCAGTTGAAATTGCCGCCCTGCCATCGCAGGCGCGCCGCTGGCGACATGCGCTCGTGCCGGTCGGGAGCCCCGTGAGTCCGGTCGTGAGTCCCACAGACTCGATTGCCGCAGTGATACCCACGATCCTCTCAAGGGGAGGCTGAACAGGGATATGCCGATGTAAACATCTCCCCGTTCTGCCTAGCAACAAGTGACACTGATCTCTGCTCCCTGTAATTGGAGCAGAAATCAGTGTTCACTAGCACACAGCCCAGCCCCCCACAGTTAGTAACATGCCTATAGGACACACTTAACCCCTACACTGCCACCCCCTAGTTAACCCCTTCACTGCCAGTGTCATTTACACAGGAATCAGTGCATTTGTATAGCACTGATTGCTGTATAAATGACAATGGTCCCAAAAATGTGAAAAAATGTCCGATGTGTCCGCCATAATGTCGCAGTCACAATAAAAATCGCTGATTGCTGACATTACTAGTAAAAAAAAAAAAATTAATAAAAATGCCATAAAACTATACCCTATTTTGTAAATGCTATAAATTTTGCGCAAACCAATCAATAATCGCTTATTGCGATTTTTTTTACCAAAAATATGTAGAAGAATACGTATCGGCCTAAACTGAGGAAAAAAATTTTTTTTATATGTTTTTGGGTGATATTTATTATAGCAAAAAGTAAAAAATAATGTGTTTTTTTCAAAATGTACGCTTTTTTTATTTATAGCGCAAAAAATAAAAACCGCAGGGGTGATCAAATACCACCAAAAGAAAGCTCTATTTGTGGGAAAAAAAAGGACGTCAATTTTGTTCGCGATCCACATCGCACGACCGCGCAATTGTCAGTTAAAGCGGCGCAGTGCTGAATCGCAAAAAGTGGTCTGGTCTTAAGCCAGCAAAATGGTCCGGTCTGAAAGTGGTTAAAGTATATGAGGTAAAACGCTTTGCATTAGCATCAGACAAGTTGCACTGCCCCACTTAGATCTGCAGACATACTGCAAAAGAACAGACTCAAAAGAAAAGTATGGGCAAAGCTTTTTTTGGCCATACTGATATGGTGGATCACCAGGGTGCACATAATTTTCCTTCCTCCTGTGACCCAGAGTCCGCTAATAGCGGGCTATAGCCAACTATCAGCTGACATAGCAGAGCCACTAAAGGCTCTGGAAAGATCCAACAATAGTGGCAGCTTGCTTTGCCTCTCAGCAGGCTGCTAAGAGCTGGAGCCAGCTCATCCTACCCAATTCTCCAGTTAGTGCTCGAGAAGCAGACCAGGAACTGAGCAATCAGCAGTCATGTGACGGCTCTTGTGTTTAAACCCAATGTGGGACAGCTGCAGCATCATACTGAGGAGGTGAGTATGCATGTTTGTTTTTCTTTTGTTTGTTCAAATTCCAAACTTCTCCTTTAAAATTTACCCAAGGGCAAAACTTTTTTTTTTTTTTTGGACAGAGTGGAGATGGATTAGAACACCCATTAACCTTTTATTGCTGTCTGTGCCCCTAGTAGGGAGATTCACCCTCTATATTTGTCCTGTTTACCATTAACATTGAAAGTGAAATCCCAAATTTTGGGTTGTCTCCATAATAGTAATGGAGGAGAAATCTTCCAATGGGGATATTAGTTCTGGTGATCTGGGGGGGCCCAGGGGATTTTCTCTCACTTCCTGTTTGGGCTATGGGACAGAACGTGAATGTAAATCTCCTAATTAGGCACAAATGGCCCAAAAAACAAGGGTTACGACCCTTCTTTACTCTATCCAAAATGGGGGGAAAAAAGTTTTGCCTATAGTTCTACTTTAAGCTGAAGCCCAGGTGGGCTCACAATATCTATCAAGTGCACTACAGTGTCAGTGGGATTATATACACACTCAGGTAAAATGGGGTCAAAGCATTCTATCTTAAAGCAGAATTCCAAGTATGGATGTTTCTGATTAGTTACATTGGTCCAGCTTGACCAGTGTGAGTATGCATATTCCATTTGTGTCCAATTCCAGTGGAAGCAGAGAATCACTGTAGTAGCCTCTGCTACTACAGGGTCCTCACTGTTTCTGGGTCCTGTACCGAGTGACTGCCCTGCTGTATAGTAACCACAAGGGGTCGCGCCGGCTCAGGACAAGTGCCATTCAGGGAACTCGTATATTTCTTAGTGATGACAAACATTGTGACATCAACGAGCCCCTCCCTATTGAAAATGATGGGCTGTCAACACAACCCAGGCTTAACATACTATTCCTAACGCAGCATGCACAAATACTGAGAATAGACTCAGATCTTTCAGTTTGAAAGATTTCATGTAAATTCTCCTAGTGACTACTTTATAAGTTTTATTACATATTGAGTGTTTAGGGTAAGGCATGCACTCTGCTGGATAATGGGATTTTTGTCATTACTGCAAAATCTCTTACTACTCTACTAAGTCTATTGAGGGATGCAAAATTCTGAAGTTATAATTCTGAAAATTCTGAAGTTATAATTCCACCTACAGGAGAACTGAACACTAAAATAAAACCGCAGGCCAGTCCAAATGGGAGTTTGGATGTTATCCCTGTGCCTGCATGGGTTTCCTCCGGGTACTCCGGTTTCCTTCCACACTCCAAAGACATGCTGGCAGGTTAACTGGCTTCTGTCCAAAATTGGCCCTAGTATATGAATGCGAGTTGGAGACCTTGGATTGTGGGCTCCTTGAGGTTAGAGACTGATGTGAGTGTGCAATGTACAGGGATAGGGACAATGGTAGACACTCACTCAGGTTGAACTGGATGGACTGGTGTATTTATTCAACCTTACTATGTAACTATGTACCACTAAAATTATTATAAATTGTTTATTGAATTCCCCAGACTAGTTTGGTATGCCAGGCATAAATGAAGCATGCCACCCTTCATCATGCTAACAACAGAAGTCTAGGATGTTTTAAGACATGCCTCTCAACAAAACTAACACTCAAAGGCTTCCAGCACCTCTCCAGGAATGGATGCTTACATGGAACAGGAATTTTACATAAAAAAATTGCAAATAGGAAAGAGTTTATTTCTAAATAACGTTAGCAGAAATACACTCACTATTCTCCTCCACTTAACCCAAATTAAACAAAAAAAATAAAAAATTTCAATTAGGCAATAGCATTATAGTTACAATGCAGACAATGTTATCACTCTTATTCCCTACTGCCTACTAAAAGTAATTCAGTACAGAACTGAAGTTCTTCAGTGAATAGATCAAAGAAGATGAGATATAAAAGTGCCAAAGATAATAGGAATTGTAGTAACCCGTGGACACACTTTCAATCCAAAAATTCACTTTGTTGTCAATGGTGAAGGGTCTGTCCAATTTCCACAATTCCTGTAATTGCTTGCATCTCTGCCACTTGTATATCTAATCTATATTTAAACACCATTCACAAGGACTGCTTTAAAACTGCACAAGTTTAACCCTAACAAGGTTTAACCATTTCATAGTTAGACAATTATTTTTGCACTTCATTCTAATCACTGAAATCGCTCCTGAGAGCAAAGGACTTGTAACGGAAAAAGGTCATTTACAATGGTAGGTGCACAATTTTATGTTGCACAATATTAATGCAACAGTTTATCAAACCTATTTTTCCAGTAAACATTAAACTAAAATGTAAATTTTAGTGCACACCGAACAAAGGTTTTTTTCACCAATGCTTTTGTAAAATGATGGGGCTGTGCAAAATAAATGCATAAATAAAAAACAAATATCTTAAGCCTTAAAATCATGTGCACCTGCAAAAAATTAAAAAATGTAATACTCAAAATTGCATAGGCCATATTTTAAAAACATTTACAGTTATTTAGATCAGAATTAACCATAAATGATGGCCCTAGAATTATTACCCTCACTCAGGTGTGTGCAATGATACCCAATATGCGTTGCATAAATTCCATTTACATTCAACCGTTCGTCCTTTCTGCGATTATATGTATAGGCAGAGTAGGGCAGGGGCCCTTTAAATTTTTGACATTTCATCATTTTAAACTTTTTTTCCCACTTAAAGTTGACATTTAGGTAACAATTTTTACACAGTCACATTGGTCCAGCTTAGACCTATGAAAGCATGTACTGTATTTGCCATACCTGGCAGATCCCTGGGAAGCTGAAAATCACTGTAGTAGATACTGCTTCTTAAGTGACTTCTACTTGCTTCTGGGCCCTGTGTCAAGCTGCTCCCCTACTACATTGTGGGCACGGGAGGTCACTCACTTTGTCCAGTCACCTTTCAGGGAACACTTGCATTTTCTCAATGAATGAAAAGCATTTTATGATTGGACGAAGAGGAGAAGCAAGGCAGTGACACCACAATTTCCACCTTTGTTCAAACAGAGAATACTTTATGTTTGCTTAGAAAATGCAAAGTGTTCTCCAAAATTGTGCCTGTGCCAAGTGAGAAACCTTCTGTGTTCAGAAAGCAGCAAGGCAGCTTAATACAGTGATTTTCAGCCTCTATGGGATCATCTCACAGGTATGGCACTTACATAGGTACGTTGATCCAAGCTGGATCAACCGCTTCCGGACCATAAATATACTGTGACAGGGCGGCCCGGCTGTGCAAATTCACATACCTGTACGTGATTTGGTGCACGCAGTGTAGGGGGCGAGTGTGCGCCACTCCCACTGTGTCCAATCATAGGTCTGGCGGCCGCCACTAAGCTGAACACAATCTCTCTCTTTTCCTCAAGTATGACCACGACACAGAGTTAGAAAACACCTCCCTAGGACGCACTTAACCCCTTGATCACCCCTAGTGTTAACCCCTTCACTGCCAGTGTCATTTATACCATGACAGTGCATTTTTTTTGTTAGCACTGATCACAGTATTGGTGTCAAATGTGTCTGCCACAATGTAACAGTACTGCTAAAAATCACTGATCACTGTCATTACTAGTAAAAACAATAATAAAAAAGAAAAAAGTCCCTAAATATATCTCATAGTTTGTAGACGCTATAACTTTTGCGCAAACCAATCAATATACGCTTATTGGGATTTTTTTTTTTATCAAAAATATGCAGCAGAATAAATATTGGCCTAAATGGATGAGAAATTTTTATTTTTTTTATTGGGAATGTTTTATAGCAAAAAGTAAAAAATATTGTTTTTTTATTCAAAATTGTCGGTATTTATTTATAGCGCAAAAAATAAAAACTGCATAGGTGAGTAAATGCCAACAAAAGATATCTCTATTTGTGGGAAAAAAAGAACATCAATTTTATTTGGGAACAATGTCGCACAACCTCGCAATTTTCAGTTAAAGAAACACAGTGCCATATCGCAAAAAATGGCCTGGTCAGGAAGTGGGTAAAACCTTCCCGAGCTGAAGTGGTTGTAAAGGTAGAAGGCTTTTTATCTTAAAGCAATCTATGCATTAAGATAAAAAAAACGTCTGTGTGCAGCAGCCCCCCTAATACTTACCTGAGCCCCATCTCGATCCAGCAATGTTGCACAAGAGCCACGGCTGTCTGGAATTCCCCCTCCTCATTGGCTCAGACAGCAGCGGAAATCATTGGCTCCCATTGCTGTAAAAGTCAGTGAGCCAATGAGGAGAGGGGGCGGGGCCGAGCTGCGGCTCCATGTCTGAATGGACACACAGAGCCAAGGCTCAGCTCAAGTGCCCCTATAGCAAACTGCTTGCTGTGGGGGCAATCAGCAGGAGGGAGAGGCCAGAAGCGCCGGTGAGGGACCTAAGGCGAGGTTCTGGGCTGCTCCGTGCAAAACCGCTGCACAGAGCAGGTAAGCATAACATGTTTGTTATTTTTAAACTAAAAAATAATCATGCATTGGGGGGGGCAAGGTGCTTTGGGGTGGGGGGCGTAGAGCCCCCCCTGCCCCAAAGCACCCACCCCCCATGTTGAAGGCATGTGGACTTGTATGGTTCAGTGGGGGGGGGGGGGGGGGCGCTCACTGTCCCCTTCTTTTTCCTGACCTGCCGTGCTGTATGCTTGGATAAGGGTCTGGTATGGATTCTGGGTTGGAGGGCACACCATTTTTTTTGGTATGGGGGGGGGTGCCCTCCAATTCCTTACTAGACCCGACATTCAGATGTCAGTGGTAAATCCCGCTGACAGATAATGACTCATCGGCTGTTAAGGATGCATCGGCCGGCTTCCAAAACAGCTATATACAGTGTTTGAAGTTCAGTTCAGTCACTTTGTAAAAAAAAGGGGGTAAAAATTAACATCCGTATCCATTTTTGATCTGTTTTTTATTACAACAAATAAAAAAACGTGACTGAGCTGAACTAAAAATGCCTGTGTGAAAGGACCCAAAGTGTGACAGCACTGAAAGCTGAAAATTGGCCGGCATTGAGGTGGTTAAAGCGGTTCTGCACCTAAAAAAAAAATATTAAAAGCCAGCAGCTACTAATATTGCAGCTGCTGACTTTTAATAAATTGACACTTACCTGTCCCAGGATCCAGCGATGTCAGCGGCAGATGACGATCGATCACTCATCTCTCTGCTGCCCCCGACGCCATCCTCTGTCAGGGAATCGGGAAGTGAAGCGTTGCGGCTTCCCTGCCCGGTTCCCTACTGCCCATGCGCGAGTCGCGCTGCGCTTCTCTTCTGATCCCCGCTGTGTCCTGGGAACTGTGTGTTTCCCAGAACACAATGGGGGCGGGGCATCTGCGGGGGTCTGCGGCGGTCTGTCCCAGAAGTGGGTGCAGATACCTGGATTATCCAGGTAACTGCAACCCCTCCCCCCTGAAAGGTGCCGACTGTGGCACCGGAGGGGGGGAGGGATCAGATTAGCGGAACTTCCCCTTTAGGGTGGAGAACCGCTTTAAATATGTTCAAATTTCCTGTATAAGTAGCCAACAGTTACTTCAAGGACTAACTGTTGGCTAGAAAAGGTAAAAATGGAAAACAAAAACAAAATTCACCAAGGATTCTGCAAGATGCAGACATCCTTTACGTTAGTCATACACATTATGATAAGGCAAGAATGTGTGTCCTTTAAATGGGATCCATGTTTTCACTGACATAGCTATTCCAAGATTTTTGCAAGCAAAATATTAGAAAGCATGTTAAGCTGAAAAAAATACAGAAACCAGCTGACTCCAAAGTAAAATACATACTGCCAAACACTGATAGTAAATTGTCCATGCATAAACAGGTTAGAAAGTATTTCATTGTAAAACCTAAGTAAGATCGGTCTGGTTTGACAATGATTAGAACATCTTCAGCTCTATGCCCATATCAGAAAATGATTTCAGCACTTTGACATTCCCCGGCTTGATCACTTTCATTCCAAAAATTAGAAGCTTTTTTTTTTTTTTTTCTAAAAGGTAGTGAAGAGAAATGGTAATGGCTCCACATGTTAGAAAAATAGAAACAAATTCCATGATGGGGAATTAGAGCTTGCACGGAACTGTTCAAAGCCGAGTAGAAAATAAAAGTAAAGCGTGAGCCTCTCCAGTAAAACATATCACAATGAGGAATGATAATTAGAGAAACGTGGCTATTAGTCACACAGACAATAAGCTCCTCTGTAAAGATGTGGTAGATCACAATAAAAAGAAAAAGTAAGTACTCCATATGCAAACAAATGAGGCTGTGTATAAACAAAAAACAAAGTTTAATGAAGGTTACTGAATGTCAATACAGCAACATCTGCCAGCCATAAATTTACAACACAATTACTATTGTGCCTAACTTTCTCAAGGAGGTTGGAAGGCTTTTACAGAGGGGTAGCAAGCCAAGTGTGAAAATGTCAGACTGAGCAAATCGCTGTCAAAAACTAGGCAGAATGGAATTGTGTTGCATTGAGAAAGAATGTTCTATGGTATGAAAGCAGTGGTGTCCAAACTGCGGTCCTTTGCTTGCTTTTACCTTGCAACTGGGGCAGTATTTTATTCACTGAGACCAACGAAGGTGAACAGTTTCTCCCAATGACACCTACAATTGGCCCAATAATACCAGTGATGGGGGGCCATTCCTTCCAATTACACCAATGATGGTGCATTGTTTACTCCAACTGATGCTGGGACAATTTCTACTCATGATGGCCACCGTCCAGCCCCCCTAAAGACTGAAAGACAGTAAACTGGCCCTTTGCTTAGAAAGTTTGGAGACCTCTGGTATAAAGGATGTCACAGGAGAAAGGGACATGTAAATATACGACCTTCACAGCAGACACTATATTTGTATACTAACAAAGTTATCAGGAAAGCTCTGTTTAGTGTTGGGTTAGCTAATGCATCTGTAAACAAGATGCATTACAGAATCATAACAAATACCTACAACCCATATTATTGTTATACAAATATAGTTCATTTGTGTAACTTTTTTAAGCACACCACAACTTCTAAAATAAAGTTAGCTTGAAAGGCCATCTTAACAAAAGCCAGTAGATTAAATAAACAGATATTCTCTAAAATAATTGTGATTACTTTCTGGTCCCTCCAAGTGTTCTCCAACTTTTATCTTCTGAGCCAGTTCTCTGCACTACTCAAGGTGCAGCTAGAGAGCAACCTAGACCACACAACTGTTTCGCTAAAACTCAAATTATTATTATTTGTTTAACCAAGTCCCTTACCCCTGGAAAATAACCAACTGGTTACATGCAATAATGGAACACAAAACCACCATCTTACAATCCTTTATCATTATCTATATTTGTTTAAAAGCTAAGCCCAGGAGAAAACAGAAGCACACGAAAAACTGTGTCTCCGTTTTGTTCACCTTTCGCCCTTTTCTCTCTTCTAATCTGCCAACCCTCCTACAATCTTTCTCCTCCATCTCTCCCAGATCTGTAAGCTGGAAATCTCTCCTCCCCCTAAAGCTCATCCCTTCCAGAAAAATGCATCGGCCCTCTGTTTACAGTGCATCCCCCCGAACAACCTGCATTTGCCTCTACTCACAGTTCAACTTTCCTGGCAACGTGAAATTCGACTCCAGACATTAAACACCCCCATTAAAAAGCTCATCTTTCCCATGCAAACTACATTCGCCTCCAATCACTATAAGTTCCCCCAGCACATGCCTCCTGGCAGCATGCATTCACCTCCTATTTACAGTGAATCCCTGTTCAAAACCTCCTTTTACCCTCCATTCCCAACGCGTTCTTCCCAGCAACAAGCAGAAATATGGTTTGCTTTTTCTTACATTTTAATAACTTGGTCATTATCGACAAAGTTTTCGGTCCTATAAAGGGCACACCTTTGCTTGTATAACTAAAATAAGACCATCAAAAAAGTTTACCTCAGATTTTTTTACAATTTTATTGAAAATGAAAACAATAAAAAAAAAAAACTTTCAATACAAAAACATTTGTGTTTTTTTTTTCCCAGCCAATGATGGCAACGACATTATGTTGTTGTAGGCAAGAGGTTGGGAATTGTTTAAAATGGGACAGAATGGGAGGAAAATAGTCACTAGTAGTTACACAGACAAGAATGAATAATGCAAAAGGCGAATAATGGACTCATGGGAAGAAATGTGCCCGGAATTCCACTTTAACACAGGCAGCGGCAAAAGAAATGTGCAGGAATCAGTAGGTCAATAGTGGGTAATCACAGAGGCGATGGTGGTGATCTAAGTGGTGTCCTCCTCCTGCCACTCCTCACCGGCTTGCTTGGCTTTGGACCTATCAGACCATACTGATCGTGGGCTTACTATTATGAGACATTAGGTAAGTGTAGTCTTTGGGACATTTTTACCTTTGTTGCATAGTGATATTTTAGACTAAAGATTGGGAAGACATTGTGGGTTGTATCCCTTATTAATGGCGGTAAGAATGTATATTTAGTGAGATCCACTTATATGTGATTCTCAGTTTGGGGAGTAGGGGTGTAGTTTGTAACCATAAGGATCCCACAATAAGATATATTTGTATCTTTCCCACCCTCTTATTCTGTTTGTGCCAAAAAATTACATTGTCTATGAGTATTTGTATGTGATATTTCTTGTAGATATTCGCCCACTTGAAACTGTGATTGGGACCCTGATACTCTTAAAGAAAGTCATGTGGACTGCCCCAACTAACGAGAGAGTTGGCAACAGCTGGTTGTAGGATGACCATTTTGTTGATTTTGTTTCCGATTATGTATTTTGAGGTGTTAAAACATTTCACTGTGTTAACATACACATTAGTGAATATAAGGCTGGAATTGAGGTTTATATATTTCTTATTTTAGAGCTTGGCTGTAAGGCTGGATTCACACCTATGCATTTTTAGTGCTTTTTGCATTTTGCAGATTTGCACTACAGCCTATTTAACATGGTTTCCTATAGAACACATTCTGTAGTGCAAATCTGCAAAATGCAAAAAGCATTAAAAATACATAAGTGTGAATCCAGCCTTAGTGTATCTTCCTAAAGAAGCGGGTTATGACCCGTGAAATGCACCTATGTCGAAGTCACATCAAGCCACTCATCCCCTGATTGCAAGAAAGAAAATAAATGCAGGCGCCTCTGAGTGTACACCGTTAAGTGTGTATTGAAAAAATTTACATAGTAACTTATATTAAGGATTACGATGGGCACATTTCTTAGTGAATGCTCAGCATTGAGCATTCACTAAGATGTACCCGTCATTGTAATCCTTAATGTAAATTACTAAGTGTGTATTGAAAAAATTCCCATAACAGCCTACACTCAGAGGCGCCTACATTTTATTTCTCTTGCATATCTTGGAGACCGCTTCTGCTTCCCTGCAAAAGGCTGCCCTGAATCAGTGGACATTACTCTGGTTGTATTTGCAGCCCTTATAAACCAGGCCAGCAGGACTTTCAGAGATATAGGATCAAAATCAACACCACATGTATATTTGTTCATCCCCTGACTGCAGTGTGGTTGATGGGGAAAAATAGAGTATCACAATATGATTTGCTGTTTAATGTTTGTGGTATAATCATATACTTTTATGTCATGTTTATACATTTTAAAAACTTTCTACAATAACATCTTTTTGGTATTTTACCCAATTGGTACCGTTAAAGTCTTCAATCTAGTGTGCTAGGGTTTTTTTGAGTAGTGATTTAAGGCTCATACCACTACTAGTAGTTTTTTTTTTTCGTTCAACCCAACAAGGCTGAACAAAAAAAAAACTGACAGCTCAGGAAGAGCCACTGTACTAACTGACGTACAGCGATTCCCCCTGTTCTATCGTGTTCTGACAGGGGGACGGCCCCGCTGCCAGAATACTCCTGTCAATGCTCTCAGCCATTGGCACTGATGGGGAGCCAATCGGCAGTCCGTTTTCGGTCATGCCCCTTTGACAGAAGCTGGCCTCTGTCTGACCAACTTCGGTACACATGGGCAAAATATCGGACGGTTTCTATTCTACATTAGGCCCGCGTGTACTAGGCTTACAGCAAATTTTGCAGAAGACAATAGTAAAGCACTTCTGTACTTCACCGAGAAAACCATATGGGTAAATAGAACAATATTGAATGTCAATATAGTGTCTGAAGATAAGCCCATCTGGACAGAAGGCACTCAACATACTATTGAGGAACAGCTAAGGATTTTTCAAAGTACAACTAGTGTAAATGACGTAACTAGAGAAAAATATCTTGGCTGTCTAACTACTGATGCTACTATGTAAGAAAAGAAAATCTGAAGATGGAAAGAGAGATTAATCACAGGAATTTGGAACATCTAGAGCATCATTCAAGGTAAACGAGACATACTAAAGATGAAAATGGAGCGATCGAGCATCATCGACTTAAGGAGCAGTGAACTCAGACAGGCCTAGGCCACTTTCAGGCAGACCATGCAATCAACTCTATTGTTCATGAAAAAATAAAAAGAACACATTTTTAGTCTGCAGCCATTCATCATCACATTTACACAAGTTTATATCCCAACAACTGCAGCAGAAGCTTAACATTACTATTAAACACAGCCCTCAAGTACAGTGCCTTGAAAGTATTAATTTTCCACATTTTGTCATGTTACAACCAAAAACGTTAATGTATTTTTGGGGATTTTATGTGATAGACCAACATAAAGTGGCACATAATTGTGAATTCAGGTGGAAACAGTTGATTTTATGCCACTTGATTTTTATTCGCTGTTTTCCACGGAAGATCTCTATAGATATATTGTGGACCAAAGCAATTTGTATGCTGGTCAATTCATCGCTGCTAATCCCCAGTTGACCCTTGCCTTGCCAGAGATTGAGGACCTATTACGGTCTCCGAATTTAAGACATTTCTGGACCTATCCCTCCGTATGGGCATAATTAAAAAAGTGAGTTGTGGTTATATTGGTCCACTGACCCTATTCACCAAATGCTCGTGTTCTCTACCTCCATGACCAGAAGATGATACAAGCAGATCTTGTGGTTGATGCACTTCAATGATAATGAACTCTGTCCTCCTCGGGGCGACCCCAGATTTGATCTGCTCTACAAAATTCGGCCCCCTCATAAACCACCTGAACCAACAGTTTTCAGCCTTGTTTACGCCAGATCAAGTTGTCTGCGTTGATGAGTCCCCGATTACGTTTTCTGGCAGCTTGTCTATCAAACAGTATCTTCCCAACAAGCGTGCCAGATATGGGCTTAAGATGTATAAGCTCTGTGAAAGGGCAACAGGCTATACATATAGTTTTATGGTTTACGAGGGAAAAGATAGTCACGTAGAGCCGGAGAACTGCCCAGACTACATAGGGAGCTCTGGTAAAATTGCGTGGGACTTGGTGTCGCCCTTATTCAGAAAGGGATATGAGTTATTCACTTTAAGGTCATCACAGAGGACAAGCAGGGACTCCAAGTCTAGAGGAAAAAAGATTTCATCTCCAAATACAGAAAGGTTTCTTCACAGTAAGAGCTGGGAAAATGTGGAATAGACTCCCTCCAGAGGTGTTTCTGGCAAGCTCCATAGACTGCTTTAAAAAAGGCCTGGATTCTTTCCTAAATGTACACAATATAACTGGGTACAGTTATAGGTAAAGTTGATCCAGGGAAAAAAAAACTCTGATTGCCTCACGAGGGATCAGAAAGGAATATTTTCCCCTGCTGTAGCAAATTAGAGCATGTTTTGCTGGGGTTTTTCACCTTTCTCTGGATCAACTGTGGGTAAAGTATTGTGTATATGGGATTCTATTTTTTTTTTATGTGTCTTTTTTCAGCCTGACTAACTATTTAACTGTGACAATGTCTGATTTTCCTCTTATTGGGTGTCCTTGCAGAAAGAGTCCAGTGTTGTAGAGCCATCCTTATTGCTCTGAGCTGTTGATGGAGAGCTTGGCTTCCAATGGTGATCATGTTCTCTGGATAGTAAAGGACTGGAAGACTCTTCCCAGGCTGAAAAGACTGGCATCTATTATTACTTTCAAGTGATAAGGAAGGAAAGGCCTCCCCCCATTGTTAGGGTAGGGCTGTAGATGTACCAATTTACTGATATCTTTTTTCGTGGCTGGACAGGAGCATTAGTAGGTCAGAAGAGCATGCTTGTTCCTCAAAGGAGGCTGCCACAAGGCTTAGAACCCTCAAGCAGAGCCTCACAGAGGGATGTCCCTTTGACCTCAAGAGAAAGTGACCTGGACACCCTGAGTTCCTAGAAGCACAAGAGGTGCTAGCCCCTTTGTGAATGCATTGGGAGCAAAGGATAGGCCAAATGGCAAGATGACAAACTGAAAGTGAATGTCTTGGGTGTCTATGGATGCCAGGTATTCCCATTGTCTCAGAAAGGCAATAACTGAACTTTTGGGATTTTTTGCAGAATTTTGAAATACAAATGTATTTGTTGAGGAATTGCAGGTCCAGACTAGGATGAATACCTCGCTTTGGTACCGAGAACAGGTTTGAACAGAATCCTTTAAAACAGTCTTGTAGGGGGCACTGGCACAACTACTCCCTGGGACAAGAGATGGTTTAAAGCATCCTGAAAATCTGACTGTCCTTGGGCATATTTTGGTTGATTTGAGGGAAATAAGTGATAAGAGGGTAGGGTTTTGAACTCTATTTTGTACCCCTTTGAAACCACCAATTGAACCAGCAAGTCTGGAATGTCCATGACCAAGGGAAAAGCAAACTGTAACAGACATCCCCCCATTTCAATGGGGAAAGGGCTTTAGAGAAGACGGAGTGCTTTCCGAAGGTCTGAATTCAAGTAGAACAATCAGGTGCTCTGCATTTTGAAGAGGTAAAAGTTCCTGAAGTTGGGGAGAAATCCATGTGCCTGGCACCCTGCATGTAGATTAGGGGGCAGCGCCCCTGCACCCCTAATGGAGTGCCCGCCACTAAAGAAATACCTACAATTATAGTTACAGTGAAAAGTTTAAGACCGAGATGACCGGATCAAGTTCCAGGACAGACCACTTTTTTGTGAAATCTTGAGGTGAAAATCTTTTCTGGACTGACCCAATCATCAAATTGCCTGTTCTATTTATTAACAGGAAATGTCTTTTTATATTTTGCGGTTCTCTCTGTACCAAAAAAGGTATAGCGAGAGGGTGGAGATTCGCACAGCAGAAGTGAGCATATCATAATTTAGTATAAGTATATTGTGTGCAGTTCTAAAAGTCTAGTAGACGTAACTTGTAAGGCGGATCACATGTTTCCTAGAAGACTAGTCTGGCTAAGTAGCAAGGAAACACATGGCTGAGAGCAATGGGAACTGTAACAAGCAATCTTGTGTGCGCACCATGATAGGTGCACTTACATTTGCTTTGTTTTACCAAATTGTTATAAACACTATTATACAATTTGTTGTTTATAGCATATTTTAATATACCAAAATTCTGTGGACTGGAGCTGATTAAAGCCTAGATGTCCAGCAGTTCTCCTCTAGCTAGACTAACAAACATGCCTGACCGTGCCAATTAATATTAGCATGAAGCCAGGCAGAAAGGTTAGTGTGATTCTGAGGGGGATCAAAAAAATCCCCAGACAAGCAGAGAGCGCGTTGGGTCCCATTTATGGTTACCAAAAAAGAAAACCTGGAATTATCAGTGTGAATGTACAATTGTATATAATGTATGTGAATGAACTTATTCATAAACGTGTGGACTTTTGTTTTTGCATTTGTGCACAAAAGGAGTTATACATTATTATAATTGTTATTAAGCTTAAGGTATAATAAATGCAAATAACAATTCTTTACTGGCAATGACTGCCTGAAGTCTTGAACCCATAGCAAAGAGTGGGTTCCCACCTTTCCGATGCTTTGCCAGGCTCTAACTGCAGCTATCTTCAGTTTTTCTTTGTTGGTCTTTCTGCCTTTAGTTTTACCTTCAGCAAGTGAAATGCATGCTCAATTAGGTTGAGAGCAGGTGATTGACTCTACAATTGTAGAATATTCCACTTCTATTCCTTCAAAAGCTCCCGGGTTGCTGTTGCAGTGTGTTTTGGATCATTGTCTATCTGTACTGTGAAGTGTTGTCCAATCAACTTTGCTGCATTTGGCTGAATCTGGCATGGCAGTATCTCTCTAACCACTGCAGAATTAATCTGGGGGCTTCTGCCACATCATCACTAAACATCAATGATCCAGTGCCACTGGAAGCCATACATGACCATGCCACCCCCCTGCCTCCACCATGTTTTACAGATGATGTTGTGTTCTTTAGATCATGAGCTGTTTCCAAGCCCTCCTCATAATTTTTACTTCCCGTCATGCTGGTACAGATTAATCTTGGCTTCACCTGTCCAAAGAATGCTTTTCTAGATGTTTTTTGGCAAAGTCTAATCTGGATTTTCTATTTTTCAGGTTTATGAATGGCTTGCACCTAGTGGTGAACCCTCTGTATTTGCTCTTGTGAAGTCTTCTCTTGATTGTAGACTTTGACAATGATACGCCCACCTCTTGGAGAGTGTCCTTCACCTGCCTGGATGTTGTGAATGTGTTTTTCTTTACCATACAAAGGATCCTGCGACCATCCACCACTGTTGGCTTCCATGGACGTCCAGGCCTTTTTATGTAGCTGAGCTCACCAGTGCGTGCGTCCTTTCCTCAGAATGTACCAAACTGTTGATTTGGCTATTTCTAATGTTGCTGCTATCTCTGATGGATTTGTTTAATTTTTGAAGCCTTACAATGGCCCGTTTCACTTGCATGGACAGATCCTTTGAATGCATGATGTAGGTTCACAGAAATAGATTCCAAATGCAGATACCTCACTTCAACTCCAGACCTTTTACCGGTTTAATTGATAAAGAATGAAGGAGTAGCCCACTCCTGCCCATGAAACAGCTTTTGATTCAATTTTCAATTTACTTTTGGTCCCTTGAAAAAGGGGGTGTGGCTATTTTTAAGAACTGTAAATTCCTAAACCCTTCCTTGGATGTACATACCCTCAAATTAAACCTGAGAGTGTGCACTTTTAGCCCATATCCTTTCTATAACTATAGCGTGAATAGGTTTTGGTAAATACCTGAAAAAAATCTAAAATTGTGCCTGTGTCCAAATATATATGGACCTAACTGTAGCTTTAAAACGTTCCCATCTGTAACTGTTAAGGTGGATGGCAATGGATTGCATTCTTCAATGTATTGCTTCCACAGTCATTTTTTTATCTCTCTCTTAGTGGGGTGAAGCCATACCTTGGCCATGCCGCCTGACTCTTACAGAACCTCACTGATGAAGAAGGAAAGGAGTCAATTTTGTGAGAGCATATTGACCTTTGTTGTTGAGGTTTAATATAGTGAGGTGAGAGTTTGCCCATAAGATTTTCACCGTGGCGGAGGTGCTTTGTACTTGCACATTCTTGCAGCACTTACCTGGGAGTGATATATATCACAATTTGTATGGGACTACTACATTTATGTTTTTTTTTTTTTTACCTAAAATACTATAATACTACAAATTATACTTACAGTGCTTTGTGTTTTTTTTTTTTCATCTAAAATAATTCTATAAAGAATAAAAAAAGACTTTGGTATTAAGGGAGACGAAAGCGGATGGTGATTTGTGCCAGGGAAATTATGCTTAATAGGGGACAATTTTTTCTCTGTAATGAGTGGGGTGGTATTTTTGCTTAAGGATGATATGAGGTATTTGCTTGGGGTTAGGGGAGTTTTTTTCTTGGAGGATTAGCACTAAGCTTAGGAGAATTTTGCTTGGAGAATTTGTGCTTACCGAAAAACTTTTACCTGGGAAGGAAGGAAATTTTGCTTAAGGAGAGCGGAAATATTACTTGATGTGTGACTGAATATTGAAAATGAGCTTCTGGAGTAGTCTTAAATTCTGTGTTCTGTAAGCAAGGTGATACGTTACATACTCTTGATTACTTCACCCTGTATTGTGTGTTAAGTATTCTTGCCCAGGGGCGCATGCGCGGCGCTGAACGTGATGGCGGCTTGAAGAGATAGCTCTGTCTCGCCCGGAACTCTATCAGCGCCCTGGAGGGCTCATAATCGGTTTCGCACCTCACGATCTACACCCTCCAGGTCCCCTTATCACGGTGCATGCCTTCAAAGAAGAAGAAAACCCGCAGCGGGAGCCAACATACCTTAACTCACTATCTCCTGCGCACGAGGGATAGCGACATGATGGCCCAAGATGGCGCGGAGCGGTGCGGTATCACTTCCTCCCCGCTCACCTCACCACAAGTCTCCGCGGGCTCTCCTTCACTCCGGCCCCAGGTAGGAGACAATAACTCTCTCTCAAAGGCGGATCTGGACGCCAGCCTGGAAGCTATGTACGACAGGCTGGCGTCCAAGTTTCAAACGGAGCTGCACAAGTCCTCGCAGGCCTTATCACAGGAGATTGCGGCCCTGGGTTCCAGGACTGACAGGCTGGAAAGCAAGCACGACGAACTTGCGCTCGCACATAACGATCTCAGCAGGGAACATGAAACCCTCGTTTCGACCGTTCTGACTATGCAGTCGCAAATCGAGGAGCTCGATAATAGGAATAGGCGCAATAACTTACGTCTCAGAGGGATCCCGGAATCGGAGACAGACCTGATACCCACGGTTATCCGCCTCTTTAAATCTCTCCTACCGGATCACGAATCGTCCTCCTTTACATGCGATCGGATACACCGAGCTCTCCGTCCGAAGCCTCCTGCAGACAAACCCCCACGGGACATTGTCTTGTGCATGAAAGACTTCCTAGTTAAAGAGGACATATTACGTGCAGCAAGAAACAAACAGCGCATTCTTTTAGATGAAGCTCTTATTCAAATTTTCCCGGATATTTCCCCAGCCACTTTGGAGAGAAGGAGGAACCTCAAGGATATTACTTCTGCCCTGCAATCAGCCCGGATTCGCTATAGATGGGGGTTCCCTTTCAAGTTAGTGGTTCCTCACAATGGCAGCACCTACTCTGTCACTACGCTCCAGGAGGGCCAAGAACTCCTTGTTAAGCTGGGTCTCTTAAATGCAGCGGATCTTCACAGACCACCCTCCACCCCCAGACCAGCGCCTATTTGGCAAACTCCACCCTCGCGAAGAGACAGAAGAAGGATTCGTTATGGAATCGGGGACCACAACGCTGACAGCCCACGGTAGTCGGAGTCATTTCTTTTTGGGTTCCCCCCCTGTTTTCTATCCCTGGCTACCCGCCTTTCACTTGAACCTTATGGCCACCATGACGGTATGCTCCCTAATCTACACATTGTTCCGGAAGGGCCTCTTTGATGGTCTGCCACGGGTTTGAGCTGCTGCCTGCTTCCCCCACCCAGCAAATTTCCTGTTATTTCCCTTTTTTGTGGAACTCTTGGTGTTTTTTACGCTTGTTTTGAGCTGGGTTCGAGACCCTGTAGTCTCGGAGTTCTTTATTTCTCCCGTTTTTGGGGTTATCAGGTAATTGGACAGTTCACCTTTTTTCTTTGTTTTTTCTCCTTTACTGGTTACCTGACCCTACTCCTTTTGGAACAGGCTAAGCCTGGGTACGTTCAATTTTCTGGATATGTTCCAGTTCCTTGACTCTTTTTGTCTTGTTTTTGTTTTTGATTTTTGTTTTTATTTTTCTCTCATTTTTTTCTATTACCCACAACTAGCGATGATGGTTGCTTCTCAAGTAATGCTGACTGAATATGTTGGTTTTTTTCAATATCTTGTTTCACTGAGGGGAGGTGGTTTTCAGTTGTTATCGGATGCGGCGGATGGCAGTGCCCCTGGTCACCTTATTTGGGCTTTTCACCCCACCCCCTTGTATCGGTTCTTCTACTCCAATACCGGGGTTCCCTTAGCTAACCTCACCTTAGATCTTATCAATGGTAATTACATGCATATCTCATAATGTTCAGGGGTTTAACTCCCCTAATAAAAGGAGGAAGGCCTTTGACTTTTATAAGACGTTGGATGCCAAGGTTCTCCTCCTCCAAGAGACCCACTTTGCACGCAAATCTCACCCTAAATTTTTTCATAGGAATTATCCCCAAGCATTTTACACCCTTCATTCCTCCAAGTCCAGGGGGGCTGCCATCTTCTTGCACTCTTCCTTTCCTATGGATATTAGACGTGTGTATAAAGATGCAGAGAGTAGATATGTTATCATCCAAGGGGTAGTATGTAATAGAGAATTGACTATTGCTAGTGTCTATGCTCCGAATGATGCACCAGCTACCTTCTTTAAGCAATTTTTTGAAAAACTCTCCTCATTTCAATCTTCTCATTTAATCATAGGTGGGGACTTCAATCTGGTTGCGAATCCCACCCTGGATCGCTCTACTCACACGTCTCTATCCAAGGCCTTCCCCAAATCCCTAAATTGCAGTCTAGTGGAGTTTCAACTCTCTGACACCTGGCGGGCACATAATGTGGGTATTAAAGAATTCACATTTTATTCCCGCCCCCATAATAGCTCGGCGAGGTTGGATTATATCTTTACCTCACCCATCATACTGGCCAACTCAACTAAAGCGGTCATTCATCCCTGTGTTTGGTCTGACCATCACCTCACCTCCTTTTCCACCACATTTATCAAATTGGCCCCTACGCCACATTCCTGGAGGCTTAATGAAGCCCTGCTGTCTGATCCCTCTTTTATACCCCTTATCGAAGAGGCTATTGAAGACTATTTTAACTTTAATGCTCAACCCGATACTCTACCCTCAGTGTTATGGGTGGCTCATAAAGCAGTCCTCAGAGGGAAGATTATTGAGGTCTCAACTATTCGCAATAGGATGACCAATGGTAGAATTCTGACTCTCACGCGAGAGTTGGACCAACTTTACAGGAATACAGCCGCCTTACATTTAGAATCCACTAGACGAGAAATAGATTGCAGAAGGCTAGAGTTGGACTCCTTATTGTCCAACAAGGTGGAGAAGTCTTTTAGATGGGCAAGGGCTAAACACATCCTCTTAGACAATTCAGCATCCTCACCTTTCGCACGAAAACTTAACCGCCTTTCCCGCCCTCCTCATATCTATAAGTTGAACAACAGAGAGGGACAACTTACATCCCACCCGAAAGAGGTCTTAGACATCTTTAGAAATTTCTATTCTTCTCTGTTAGCCCCTAACGCAGACATTGAGGCCCAGGCAGTGAATTCCTGGTTGGACACGATACCCCTTCCTACTCTATCTCAGTCACAGTCTGAACAACTTAATTCACCTGTTTCCACAACTGAAGTTTTGAACGTCATTAAATCCCTTAAATTGGGCTCAGCCCCTGGTCCAGATGGGTTTGCGGCAGTCTATTACAAGAAATTTGCATCTCATTTAGCACCTAGACTGGCATGCCTGTTCAATTGGGTGATGCGTGGAGGCAGTTTCCCAGAAGAGATGTTGCTGGCAAACATGTCTTTGATACCTAAACCTGACAAAAATCATTCCCTCCCACAAAATTACAGGCCCATATCCGTTATGAATAATGACCTCAAAATTTTCAGTAGGATCCTTGCGGACAGATTGGCTAGATTTATTCCCTGTCTTATCTCCCCATTCCAATCCGGATTTATTCCCCACAGGCTGATAACCGACAACATTCGTTTGGCCTCGGATATTATCCAAGATGCCAACTCTACCTCCCGTAGCTTACTTTTACTTAGTCTGGACATCCAAAAGGCCTTTGATAGCGTTGCCTGGCCCTACCTTACTTCAGTTTTGCAAAAAATGGGTTTTGGGGGAGAATTTTTGCATTCCTTCCACACCCTCTATAAGAATCCCATGACCAGAATCAAAATCCCTGGCTGCTGCTCTGATTTCTTCAATGTAGGTAGGGGCACGAGACAGGGTTGCCCCCTTTCCCCATAAATTTTTGCCCTTGCCCTTGAACCCCTAGCCATAGCTATTCTGAATAACCCCGATATTTCTGGTTATAACAAAGGCCCCCTGTCATATAAGTTTTGCATGTATGCGGACGATGTCCTCATGTTCCTAACGAACCCTCTGCTCTCCCTTCCCAATTTATTTGCCTCCCTGTCAAAATTTGCGGAGATATCGGGGTTGACCATTAATATGTCTAAATCTTCTGCCCTTCCTATAGGTATCCCTCCGTTGGATCTCTTACACCTCAAACAGTCCTTTCCCTTCCACTGGCCGGACTCATCTCTATCCTACTTGGGGATAGCACTCCCAGATCATTATAATAAATTATTCACGTCCAACTACCCACCCCTTGTCAAGAAAATTAAAATGACCCTGAAGATGTGGTCCAGACTTCATATATCCTTCTTGGGCAGGATTACCGCTCTAAAGATGGTGGTGCTTCCTAGGCTTTTATATTTTTTTCGTTCTCTCCCTATTAGATTATCAAAGTCTTATCTTAATGATGTACAAGCTTCCCTCCTTCGCTTTGTTTGGCAAGATAAACCCCCTAGATTTTCCAAAGCTATATTGTACCGCTCCTCTAAAAAAGGGGGATTGGGGGTTCCACAGATATGGCTGTACTATCTGGCCAGCAGATTCTCGCAACAGGCTCAATGGAATATCAGGGCTTCCAGGGTTCCGTGGGTACAATTTGAACAAGAATCTGTAAAGCCTCTTTTTCTTCCGGGTATGATGTGGATCCCTCCTTCGGTCAACCACACTAAGTCCTATGGGAATATGCTTGTCTCGGATGGCATGCTCCTTTGGCATAGATATAAGCACGTATATGGTTTGGTGTCTCGGGCTCCTGGTGGTGCCTCCTTTTTGGGGGACTCCAGGTTCCTGACTGCACACAACCACTTAAATGCTTTCCGCATCTGGATAGAATTGGGTCTTATATCCCTTAAGGACTTTATAGTGGACTCAAACTTCACCACATTCCAGGACCTACAAGTTAGATTTCAGATCCCCCACACGGAGTTTCTCCATTTTTTGCAAATTCGACATTTCTTTCTTCATCATTACCCTGGCCCCTACTCAACGCCCCCGACCTCTTTTGAGGAGATCTGTTATACAGCCCCTAGACAGAAGGGGTTGATCTCTTTGCTCTACCGGGGCCTTGAGGAGGTGACGGGTGGAAATGACCTGAAATATAGGGCCTCCTGGGAACAGGAACTCGGGGTTCTGAGTGACTCAATTGACTGGGGGGAGTCCTGGCGCAATATGTGCCAATGCACGAAATCCCTGTCAGTAAGGGAAACTGCTATAAAAGTGATTACTAGGTGGTATTATACTCCCCTGCGGTTACATAAAATCTTTCCACAGGCTCCGAACAGTTGCTTTAGGGGCTGCCCCCTCCCAGGCTCGTATACACACATCTTCTGGGACTGTGACCGGATACTGCCTATATGGCAACTTCTCTTTGATATAATTGATAAGTTGGCAGGCTACCATGTCACTTTAACATCACATCATGCTCTGTTATTTCAATCCCCGCCAGATGTTCCCAAACCACTGAGAAAGTTGATTCATTCGATCTGCCTGGCCATGCTATGGTCAATTGCTTTCAACTGGAAGTCCCCCTCGCTTCCTCTCCCACAGATCTTGTCTCGAGTAGATCTTATGATGCATTCTGAGAAAATTTACCACACTCTTCATGACACTATGCCTCTGTACGAGGCCAAATGGAATCCATGGTTTATATTTCGACTATCACACTGACCACGCTAGTCTCTCCTTCCCGCTCTCCTTCTTTTTCGCTTTGTCTTTTCTTGTGTTCTTTTTTTTTTCTTCCTTCTTTTCCATTCTATGTATCTACTTTCTTTTTGATTATATTGTATCTCATGATCCTTATACATCTGATTTAGTTGAATGTAACAATTAAAACCCATGAGTTTATCCCAGTTCCATGCAGAGTATTGTCTTTGAAATATCTCTCTCACCATTGATTACATGTCATTTTGTTTACGGTAGTTGTTTATCACTATGTTATTTTGCTGTATTTAACGATGGATATGTAATACTGCTGTTTACCCCTCCTTTTTTTTTTCCTTTGTATGGTTCTGCATGGGAATTTCCCGATACTCATACTTTGTATTTCTGTTGAATCTTTTTCAATAAAACGTTTGAAAACAAAAAAAAAGTATTCTTGCCCACTGCACTCTATGTGCTGACAGTACAAAGGTTAGGAGTATGAAACAATGAAACATACAGCAAAGCATATAGAATGTTGTGGCCAGGAGCATAAAAAGTACAGCACAACACACTGAGTGCATCAATCAAGACTATGCCATGTATAGTATATATCACATGTTCCTTGCTGTCATTTGCTATACAATGTGGTGTATGTTACATACCCCTGACTGCTATACTTTGTACCCTCTCACACAGAACATACTGTCAGTCAGCTCACCGTATCCCTGATCACTGCCCAACCACGTAGTGTGAATAAATTGCACCCAGCTACCTGTCACCTGTCCCAATGTCACCAGTGCTGCCAGAACAGTGTCCCTGACTGCATTAAAGTGGTTGTAAACCCTTACAACCAACTTTGACCTACAGGTTAGCCTAGATTAAGGCTTACCTGTAGGTCCAAGAAATATCTCCTAAACCTACACGGTTTAGGAGACAATTGGCTAAAGACAGGCAATGCATAGTAGTGCATTATGCTTTACCTTTGCAGGGAATGCAAGAGGAAGTAAACTCATCAGGGTTTACTTCCTCTTTAAGACCAGTACCAGTGTCCTGATCACTGCCATACCAGTGTCCTGATCACCATCACACTAAAGTTAACAGAGTCAGTGCCCCTGATTGCTTTGACACCAGATCCCTATACACTAGCAGCAGTTTTATATGTATATTTTCCATGTTTAGGAAGGAATACAGCCAGCTGGAGCCCACTGGAAGCCCAACCAATATGGGGAATAGTGGAAAAATCGTGTGGGACTTTGTACCACCCCTCTTTCATCAGGGATTCCACCTCTATGTGGATAATTTTTATACCAGCCCTCCACTATTCTGCCACCTTAATCTGCAGCAAACATAGTCTGTAGCACAGTTCAACCAAATCTGAAGGGTTTCCGGTAAAGACAGGTCACCGCTAAGCTGAAAATAGAGGAGTCAGCCAGTTTGGGGAATGAAGAAATTTTGGTTCCTAAATGGAAGGATAAGCGGGATGTGTATGCACTTTCCTCCATCCACCAAGACACCTCAGTGGAAATCCAAGGAATGGTTCAGACAAAAAAAAAAAAAACTGATTGCATAAACTACTACAATCATTTCATGGAAGATGTAGATAATGAGAAAGTGATGCAGCCCTAAATAGCCACCAGATGATCCATCCATTGGTACAAAAAAAATGTCCATATACCTTTTCCAATTGGCCACGTACAACTCCCACATCATCTATCATAAATTCACAGAAAGACCAGGCCCCTGCTTAAAGTGTCAAGAGGAGATTTTAACAACCTTTACCTATCAAGAAGGTTCTGCACCTGAACACCTTCACTCTGAAGTGAGCAGGCTGCAATATTATCCCTTCTACTTAAAAAGGATGAAAAGCCCCCAAAAAATGCAGTACATGCTCCAGTAATAGAATAAGCAGTGACAGCCAATGCAGTTGTCTCCAATGGCCCTCACAACCTGGCTTCTATAAAAGGAGACTGCTTCCGTCGCTATGATACCTCACTATGATATTAGTGAAGGTATGGTGAAATTGTTCAGGTCTCTGACTACCTGCTATTTCCCTGTGTCTGATGTCATGCTCACTTGCCATTTGCCAGTATTCTCAGCCACATATCTGCCTGGATTGACTATTCGCCTGCATACAGACCACTTTGCCTGATGTGAGCAGAGGTCCTGCCACTGTAGTAGTGGGATTGAAGAAAACACGGGGTTCTCACACACAGTGAGAGGCTACAAGGTAGTGTTTCCAAGTGGGGAAAACAAATCTGTTGGTTTTCTCTGAGTTCTGTAATTCCCAGATCAGGTTCTGGAGTCTTTCAAAGAGCTTGGAGTGGAAAGAAGCCTCTGTCCCTGTCTACAGGTCTTACCTGACTGAGAACCTAAGTCTGATGTTTCTGCTGCTGCCTAGAACAATCCTTATTCTGGTTGCCTGGGCCAATCCTTAGGCTATTTGCTGACCAAGTTTCTGCCTGGCACCAGTACTGACTGAGTCCAACTGGCTATGGTCCTGGGAGACACCAGTCCCACCTATATTCTGTACAAAAATGCACTACTGAAATCAAAAAGTACCCTTTGTTCAGCCACCTGTAATTCCTGGCCAGTGAACATAGCATTGTGTTATGGGGACTACCACATACCAGTAAGCTAGGCCTGCTTGACTTTTAGGAACAGGGACTGCTGTAAGTGAAGCTACACTATGTTATATTCACTGATCACTCATACAGAGGCGACCGTTACAGCACATTGTTTTCTATACAGTGTTGGTTGATCTTTTGTAATACACAGGTTGCAATGTCGAGTATATAATCACTTACATGTGTGGTGTCCCTATACTCAGGAAAAAGCAGCTGAATGTGTATTTAGGGGTAACCAAGTAATCCTATGCTGTGTGGAAGATTTAGCCTGTTAAAATGAAAACATTCTTATAGAAAAAAAATGACTTTCATTATTGATTATTAATATAATGAGTGTACAGCTTTTATAACTGTGTACATTTGCTGTCCCCTCAAAATAACAACACAGCCATTAATGACCATGGCAAGGCCTGTTCTGAATGGAACCTGTCCTGTGAAAATGCTGTATGGTCTTGGCCACTGTGCTGCAGCTCAGTTTCAGGGTCTTGGCCAACGTCTTATAGCCTAGGCCAGTGATGGCGAACCTTGGCACCCCAGATGTTTTGGAACTACATTTCCCATGATGCTTAACTACAATGCAGAGTGCATGAGCATCATGGGAAATGTAGTTCCAAAACATCTGGGGTGCCAAGGTTCGCCATCACTGGCCTAGGCCATATTTATGTAGAGCAACAATTTATAAAAAAATTTCAGATCCTCAGAGAGTTCTTTGTCATGAAGTGTCATGTTAAACTTCCAGTTACCAGTATGAGAGAGTGATAACACCAAATTTAACACACCAGCCCCCCATTTACACTTGAGACCTTGTAACATTAACGAGTCACATGACACCGAGAAGGCAAAATGGCTAATTTGGCCATTTTCACTTAGGGGAATACAAACTTTTGTTGCCGGAGGTTTAGACATTAATGGCTTGGCGTGTGTTGAGTTATTTTGAGGGAACAGCAAATTTACACTGTTATACAAGCTGTACACTCAATTCCTTACATTACAAAAACTAAGTTTGTTTTTTCCATATGTTTGGTCTTTTTCTTTTTTATAGCAATAAAATAACTAGCAAATAAATAAAAAGTGGTGATTAAATACCACCACAAGAAAGCTCTATCTGTCTTAAAAAAAGGAGATAACATTTTTTTTGGGTACAGAGTCGCATGGCTAATTGTCGTTCAATGTGTGACAGCGCTGAAATTTGAAAAATGGTCCAAGCTGGAGGGGGGTGAAACTGTCCAGACTTGACATGGTTAAAGGATTCTAAACTTTACAGTCTATTTTAACTCTATTATACCCCTGAACCCAGTATTCTGTGTTCAGAAAATGATTCGTAATGGAAAAGTTTCTCTTTTAAAAATATTTGTGCTTAGGTTAAAGAAGATTGTCGCTTGTGGCACAGCAATTACTTTTTATTTTTTGAGTACAAGGAATATGGCACACAAATGTTATGTATACATCAAGTAGATTCATGTTCTATTTAGCCATGTCCTTTTAAACTGCTCTCACCTTTGGCATGCTGCACAGCATCACTGATCTCACCAGGGTGCCCCAGTTGACAATCTTAGCAAAGCCCTTGCATGTACAGTCAAAAGCAGGTTACCACATTATGTACCCATTTTACCATGTTCTCTAGTTAAAGCAGTATTCCAGGAATAGCTTTTTAGTTATATTTATCTAGAAATAGATGGCAAATATTAGTCAATAACATTTTAAATATAAAAGACCATGTAGGATGAAACACTTACCTTAGCAACCTTTATTATATCAGGAATGTGCAAGTAGGCTTGGACTGGAGGCAAACCCTTTCCTATAAGGTAGGCCTCATCTGCTTTCTGTCTGTGTATCTGACCGGTGTCCTGCTCAGAGTAGACGGCTACTGTCCTTATACCCAGTTCTGTGCATGCCCTGAAGACTCTTGTAGCTATTTCACCTGTACAAAGAAAGTACAATTGTCACGCATTGGTAACTATGCTGCAAATCTTCCAAAATGCTATATATTCCTTTAAAGCTGATCTCTAGACATAAATAACACAATGAATGCAATTCTAGATGCAATAATATATATTTAAATGTATTTCTATTAGCCCAAGTTTAGACTTGCGTCTAAACTGCCACTCCCCAGAAAAATTATCTGCTTTTGGAAACCTACAAACTTCAATTCAATTGGAACAAACATGATAAATTGTGTTCACTTACTCTTCAAAACAAATAATCATGCCCACGATATAGAGGTGAGAGCAGTGTGAGTGCAGTGGTGAAGTACATGTGTGACAGAGGTGGCAGGGGCCAGCTTAGACATCTGAGATAGCTGTGCAGGCATTAGAGCTGGGTGAGGGGCGTGGCCTGGACGGAGACCGTGATGGACGCCTAACTGGTGAGCTCCTGCGTTCCGGGGATACTTTATCTGCCCATACGGGAGCCTACCTCCTTTCCCTGCTATGCACAGGTCTACCAGGAGCTCGTCCACCTCCCGCACCCCTAAGGAGTCCAAGACCGTACAGGGGAGGCACATCCCGGACATTTTCCAGTCGCATCGATACCAGGCCCACGAGCCTTCGCAGGCCCAATCCCCGGCCTCGCCTGATGGATCCTCGCCTGCCCACATGCCTGGGGCATCCGTGCCTGGCTCTGGGGGAGCCCAACCTCCGAGCCTCCTTGACTTGGAAAAAGTCGCTCAGGACATTAAATGCACGGTGACTGCGGCAATCGCGGACCTTAAGGCGGACCTGTTGGCAGTTGCCCACCGCATGGACAGTGTGGAGCAGACCACCCAGACCCACGCAGCGGCCATTCGCCAAGTGCAATCCGCGTATGATTCCCAGCTTTCTCAGGTGTTCGAGCTGCATAGACACGTCGAGGACCTGGACAACCGCGGACGGCGGCACAACATACGGGTCCGGGGTGTCCTCGAAACCATCGAGCCGGACGCCATTCAACCGACCCTGTGCGCCATATTTAATGACCTCATGGAGCGCCCTGCGGACTCCCCCATTGACATGGAAAGGGCTCATCGCGCACTCCGCCCCCAACCCAGGGACTCCGAGCCACCCAGGGACATCATCTGTGCTATTGTCAACTTTCCTTTAAAGGAAGAAATTCTTCGAAAGGCGCGCATGAAGGGTCGTATTGTGTTTAATGGGGCAGACGTGAAACTCTTCCAGGATCTCTCACAGATCACTCTCCAGAACAGGAAGGCGCTCCGTCCGCTACTAGAGGCCCTACGCTCTAGGAATATACAATACCGCTGGAGGTTCCCTTTTGGCCTATCTGCTTCCGCCAGAGGGCGCTCTGCTCTTCTACGCACCCCAGAGGACCTTTCAGCCTTTTGCGACCAACTTGACCTGCCACTTATCGAGCTCCCGGACTGGTATACGACCTTCTTCCGACGGAACCCTGGCGTCCTGTGTCTCTCAATCCATCGCCGAAAGCCGCACGTCAACGTTCTCGACATCGTCGTCCTGATCCGAGGTCTCCTAACGCTCGCCCGTTGCGCCGAGAACTGCGCCAACGAAGCCCCTCACCCCCGTTAGCACGGGCGGGGCCCCGGAGGACTGAGAGGAGCTGTAGCTGTTGGAGTCCCGCTGTGAGTGAGTACCTTGCCCCGCTTCCCTCCTGCCCCCCCCCCCCCCCCGAGACTTCTTTGCCTACCTCGCCTCCTCTCCTTCCCCATGCTGCCTCAACCGTTTACCTTCTGCAACCATCCACCACGCTCTGTTGTGATCTTCACGGCCCTCATGTGTTACCCCGGCTGCCCCACACCTCACTGTTACAGCACTCCTCACCCCCGGAGTGAGGGACTCTCACTCTGATAAGACTCCCTCTAGCCCTACTATCGTCCGAATGCGCACTCCGGGAGGACACCTATGTTTGTGAGACTTTTTTTTTTTTTTTACTCCATTACTGCCCCGCACCCGACTCCTCAATTTATTTACTGTATTTGCTTCTAACCCCCGGTGATTGTTACCCTCCCTGTTCCGAATTCCCCACCTGAAGACCCCTTTATCATTTGGATGGGTGAGGGGTTGACACGGACTTATGCTTGCAATGCTCGCTCTTCTTTTATCTGACACTATATGTCATTGTCTAGATGTGTGGGGGGAAGAAATGAGGGAAAGATAAGATTTGGGGGTTTTTTTTTTTTTTCTTTTTTTTCTTTCTCTCTTTTTGTGCTGATAACTTACCCCCGAGGCTGTTCTCTTTTTTGCATCTGCTGCCCTTCCCTTCCTTTCCATTCCCCTCCCTCCCCCTCCCGTCCTCCTTCCCTCCCTCCCACCTCTCCCCCCCCCTCCCAATTTCCCCCCTCCCTCCCAATTTCCCCCCCTCCAACCTTCCCCTCCCCCATCCCTAACCCCCTTCCCATTCTCCCCCCCATCCTCCCCCCTCCCTTCCCCCCCCTAATCCCCCTCCCGAGAGGGGAAGGTACTCGACCGAGACTTCTCTCAGGCCTCCAGTCTTCGGCCAATTTACTGATGTTGATACGGTTTCCTTTTTACATGTTAAGTTGATATGTTATTTGTGCACTTTTGCTCCATTATGCAGGATCTGCGACCCGTGGCTTGTCTTTTCACCTCTAGTCGCGGCTTTATAATGTCTCATTGTTTACTGTCTAGCTGTCATGACCTAACAATATGCCTTTCTTCCTTTTTCTCCAGATCCCCTTTATTATTGGTAGGCTCCCCTATACGCCTGGCCCCTCCCCAAAAAAGGGCGGGGTCCCTCATTTACTCACCTAGATCCCCTGGTTCGCAGACGTCATGTAGCTCTCGTCTATCCCACTGTTCCCACACAGCAGTCTCTCTGAGACTAGGCTGACACACCAGACTTCACCACCCATCCCTCTAGGTAGACAGCTGGCCTAGTTCTACCTCTGTTTTTTTTTTCTCCCCCGATCCCCTGCCCTTCCCTTACCCACCCTTCCCTACTTCCTTGTCTTTTTCCTTCCCTGCTGCCCCGCCCCTTTCCCTATTCTCTTCTTCCCTTGCCCCCGGGGTTGTGGCCCCCTGCCTCACATCCCCCTCTATAGGCTTTCACACCGGTGATCCCGCTACAAGCTTTTTCCGCCTGCCCAATCCCTTACGATGCAGCCTACGTCCTCGAATAGCGCTCCCCTGCAACTGAAGTGTGTCTCCCTTAACGTGAAGGGACTCAACCTGCCAGAAAAAAGATCTCAAGTACTATCCTCATTGACCAAGTTCAAAGCACACTTTATTTTCCTGCAGGAGACGCACTTTCGTTCTGACACTATCCCTAAACTCTCGAACCATGTCTATAAGACTGCCTTCCATGCCACCAATCCTGCAGCAAAAACGAAGGGTGTGTCCGTCCTTGTCTCCAGGCACGCTAACTTTCATCTTACCGACTCCCTGATAGACCCGGAGGGCAGGTATGTCTTTCTTAAGGGCACTTCTACACCGATTACGTTGGCCAACATTTATTGCCCTAACGAACATCAGGTAACCTTTTTCCGCACGACTTGCGCCCTTTTGTCCTCCTTCCAGAGCGGACTGCTTCTTCTAGCTGGGGACTTCAATGTCCCTCTGAATCCTCTACTTGATACGTCCACTGGGACGTCCTCGCTGACTTACAAAGCCCTTCGCCAGATTAAATAACAGCTCCAAGCTTTATCACTTCACGACGCTTGGCGTACTCTCCACCCCTCCTCCAAGGACTATACCTTCTACTCGGCCCCCCACCAAAAATATTCCAGAATAGATTTTTTCTTTTTGTCCCAGAGAGACCTCCCTCTCCTTCAGCACTCATCCATTGAGCCCATGTTCCTCTCTGACCATCACCCTATCACCGTCACACTCTCCTTCCCCGATTCCTGTCCCAATACAAAAATTTGGCGCTTTAACCCATCCCTGCTCAAAGACTCCCTCGCCCTGGAGCGTATTCGCTCGAGTATCCGACTGTTCTTCCAGGAGAACTCGGGGTCCGTTGCTTCCCCGGTTTCTCTCTGGGAGGCCCACAAGTGCGTGATTAGGGGGGAGCTGATGGCTCTTTCCTCCCAAGCCAAAAATCTACACCAGGAGCGCGTGTCTTCCCTTCTGACAAGGCTGAAGACGTTGGAAACGTCTCACAAACTATCTCAGGCCCAGGCTACCCTCCAAGAGCTGATCCACACCCGTACTTTGCTCACAGATGAGCTGGGCAAACGTACTAAAAGACGCTATGTCTTAGGCCAAAGGGTCTTCTACGAACACGGCAACAAGTGTGGCCGCCTCCTGGCTCGTTCGGTTCAATCAGCTAAGTTATCTCCCACTGTTCATAACCTGCGGCATCCCTCGGGATCCTTACTTACCAAAAACGAAGACATTGCGAAGGAATTCGAAAAATTTTATACTAAACTTTACAACCTCCAGCCTCCTCCCCATTCCCAAACCGCACGAACAGCCCGGGATGCTCTCATCGCGGATTTTCTTTCATCACACAGCCCCAGGCCCATCTCCCCCCTGTGTGCTCAATCCCTGGAGGCACGGTTCTCCCCACTTGAACTAGATACCGCGCTGAAGCAGATGAAGGTCGGTAAAAGCCCGGGGCCGGATGTTTTTTCCCTCCAATACTACAAATCCTTCCTGGACACCCTCTCCCCTCACCTCCTACTCACTTTCAATGCCCTCGCGGACCCCCAGGTGCGACCAGACCAGATGCTAAAGGCCCACATCGCCGTAATACCCAAGGAGGGCAAGGATTCCCTCCTGGCAGCAAACCATAGGCCAATTTCACTGTTGAATGTCGATATTAAAATTTATGCCAAAATCTTAGCCAACAGATTGCTCCCCTTGATCCCTAGTCTAATTCCTAATGACCAGGTGGGCTTTGTCCCGGGCAGGGAGGCCCGGGACAACACCATCCGCGCCTTGAACCTTCACCATTGGCTCACTTCTTCTAAAACTCCTGGCTTTTTTCTCTCCCTAGACGCCGAGAAGGCGTTCGATAGAGTGGCCTGGGACTACATGCGCGCAGTCTTAGCAGCGGTGGGCCTAGGTGACCGCATGCTTGCCTCTATAATGGCCTTGTATGCTGGCCCTACTGCGGCGGTGAGAGTCAACGGCCACCTATCGGACGCCTTCCCTATTAGCAACGGGACTCGTCAGGGTTGCCCCCTCTCCCCACTGATATACATCCTCACTCTGGAGCCCCTTTTGAACAAACTTAGAATGAACCCGGACATCAGGGGGATCTTGATGAAGGAGAGGGAGCTCAAGGTTTCAGCCTTTGCAGACGACATCTTGCTCTCTCTGACCGCGCCGCGCACTTCTCTCCCATCACTACTTCAAGACTTGGAGGTTTTTGGTAAGATTTCTAACCTTAAGATCAACTACTCCAAGTCCCAAGCCCTAAATGTCACCCTGCCCCCCCAGGAAGTGTCCCACTGCCAGGCAGCGTTTCCCTTTCATTGGGAACGCACCGCTATCTCGTACCTGGGAATTAAAATCCCTCACCACCTCTCTGACCTTTATTCCCTTAACTTCCACGCGGCTCTGGCCCACACCCAAACCTATCTTAAGGACTGGAACCACCTTAACGTGTCTTGGTTCGGACGAGCGGCCTTACTTAAAATGATCGTCTTGCCTCGCTTCTTATACCTGATCCAAACCATCCCTATGGCCTTGCCCTGCAGTTTCTTTTCCTCCTATCGGAAGGTCTGCTCGTCCTTTTTGTGGAGAGACTCCCCCCCGAGGATCAAGTATTCCAGACTCACGCTGCCCAAACCTAAAGGGGGGATTGCCCTCCCGGACCTATACAAGTACTACGTTGCCTGCCACCTTACTAGGATAGCGGACTGGAATATCCACTCTCTGGACAAAATGTGGGTGTCTCTAGAAAACGCCTTCTCTCCTGTTCCCATTCATCTCCTCCCTGGTTGCTCCCGAAACAATGGCCCCATTCTCTTGCCACGCACCCATTTATCCACACTTCCTTGATGTTATGCAGAAAAATTTCCGCCTCCGTTCCTATTGCGCCGTCCCCAGGCCCCTTAACCACACTGCGATCCAATCCTGACTTTCCTCCTGGAAATTCACCCACCTTTCTTCAACAGGACTGGCCCTTTGAGGATGTCCTGGCCCTCCACTTTTTCCCGGGGGGTAAAATCGCCTCCTTAGACACTCTTCGTAGCCTCCCGAACTCTTCTTCCTTCTCGTTTTGGACGTACCGTCAGGTTCGCCATTTTCTCTCTACCCGGGCCCCCTTGGAGGATTGGATAAGACCACTCACCCCGTTTGAAGACTTATGCAACCGTAAGACGCCCCAAAAGCACCTCGTCTCCCTCCTATATGCCCTCATCTCGGACCCGGGTGTCCTGACCCTTTCCCCTTCGCAATCCTCCTGGCACAGGGATCTGCTGACTCCTCTAACACCGACGGAATGGACTAGAGTCCATGAATACGCTCATGGGGGCTCGCTGAATGTTGCCATCCAGGAGAACTGTTACAAAATTCTAACCAGATGGTATAGGACCCCTTCCCGCCTTCATAAATTCTCCCCTACTACTCCGAATGTCTGTTGGAGATGCAACGCTGATGTTGGGACAATGCTCCATATTTGGTGGGCGTGTCCGAACATCCAACACTTCTGGAGGGAAGTCCACAGACTCATCCTAGCCGTTACCACTTTTGATCTAGATTACACTCCGGCACAATTCCTCCTCCATCACACGTCCCTCTCTCGGAGAGCCTATTTTAAATCCCTGGCCATGCATATGGTCAACGCTGCAAGGTTGTGTGTTCCCAGGCATTGGCGGACCGCCCGCGCCCCTTCTTTGGCCGAATGGTTTGCGACCATTTCCAGGATTGCTGGCATGGAAGAGTTGATCCACATCTCCCAAGAGAGACTCGAGAAATACTCCTTTACGTGGGCCTGTTGGTCTCACTTCACAACTACTCCTGAGTTTAAACAACACGTTCCTCCTGATTGAGGGCTGACCCCCACTTGGATCCCTGCCATTTGTCCACTATTCCCCCTGGGTCCCTGGGGTAGGGGGCCACGTCCCCTCCTTCTCTCCTTTTCTTCTCCCTCGCTCCTCCTCCTTTCCCCCCTCTTTCCTCTCCTCCTTTTGCTTTCCCTCTCCCTTCTCTCCCCTCTTCTTTCTCCCTCCTATCCTTGCCCCCTCCCCCCCCTCCTTACCCCATTGCCCCTCCCCTGTTGGCGCGTCTACTGCCCGGTTTCTGACGCCTAGTTTTGCCCTAGCCTTATGCCCGGTTGTCTACTCTGGGGTATCTCGGGCGGGCGCGGGTAGCCACCCGAGTTATTTCCCCTCCCGCAGATGTGAAGCCATCATAGTTAGACTTAACGTAGTTCCGATATAGTGGTTGGAACAGTCTTTAAACCTATTCTTATGCCTGGTACCCTTAGGAGGATCCTTTTGGCTCCTCCTCCACCGTGTTTTTTCCTTTTGTACGGCTGATCTCATGCTTTGTACCTGTTCATTTGTGATGACCTGTTCCTGTTAATTTTGTATTCTTCAATAAAATCTTTATGGAAAAAAAAAAAAAAAAAAATTAGAGCTGGGTGAAAGTTAGACAGGGTATCAGGAAAAGCATTAGAGGGGACAGTCCTGAGCTGACACACCCTAATAAATATGCCTGGTTGTGCGATGTTGGTGATATCAGTCAAGGAGTAGCATTACTGGAGCAGAGTGATTTCCATAGATGCCAGGGTAACAATTTCTCCAGTGAGGATGGGGACAGGATAACAGGAAAGGATAGGCAGATACTGGTGGCAGGAGACTCAATTATGAGAAAGACAGATAGGGCAATCTGTCACAAAGACCGTGATCAAACAATTTTGTCATATTTTAGGTGACTAAAATCTCCAACAAATTTAAGTACACTGAAATCTATTGGGTTTAGGTAAATTGTAATGCATTATTTAAGCATTTCTCCAGAATTGCCAAGTTCTTTTACAGTGTCAAAAATATTTATTTGATCCCCCTGAAGATTTTGTACGTCTGCCCACTTACAAAGAAATGAAGAGTCTATAATTGTTATCATAGGTGTATTTTAAATGATAGATAGAATATCAACCAACAGTCCAGAAAAAACACATGATATAAATGTTATAAATTGAGTTGCAGTTCAGTAAGTAAAATAAGTACTTGAGCCTCAAACAAAACATGACTTAGTACTTGGTGGAGAAACCCTTGGTGGCAAGCACAGGAGGTAAGATGTTTCTTGTAGTTGGTTACCAGGTTTGCACACACCTCAGGAGGGATTTTGGACCACTCTTTACAGGTCTTTCCGAAATCCTTAGGGTTTCTTGGCTGTCCTTTGTCAACTCGAAGTTTCAGCTCCCTCCAAAAATTTTCTACAGGATTAAGGTCTGGAGACTGACTAGGCCACTCCATGACCTTAATATGCTTCTTCTTGAGCCAATCCCTTCTTGCCTTGATGGTATGTTTTGGGTCATGGTCATGCTGGAAGACCCACGACAACCCATCATCAGTGTTCTGGCTGAGGGAAGGTTCTCATCCAAGACTTTACAATACATGGCCCTGTCCATTGGCCCCTCAATGCGGCAAAGTAAGCCTGTACCTTTAGCAGAGAAACCCCCAAAGCATGTTGTTTCCACCTCCATGCTGGACTGTAGGGATGCTGTTCTTAGGGCTATAGTCAGCATTTTTTCTTCCTCCAAACATAGCGAGTCAAGTTGATGCCAAAGAGCTCAATTTTGGTCTTATCTGACCACAGCACTTTCTCCCAATCCTTCTCTGAATCATTTAGATGTTCATTGCCAAACTTCAGATGGGCCTGTACATGTTCCATCTTGAGGAGGGAGACCTTGCCACTGCAGGATTTCAATACATGGTGACATACTGTGTTACCAGTGGTTTGTTTGGTGACTGTGGTCTCAACTGCCTTGAGATCATTCACAAGCTCCTCCCATGTAATTCTTAGCTGATCCCTGACCCCATGAGGCAAAATCTTGCATGGATTTCAGACCGAGGCGATTGATGGTTATTTTGCATTTATTCCACTTGAAAATAATCGCTCCAACAGTTGTCTCCTCCTCACTACACTTCTTGCTGATGGCCTGAAAGATGCTGATGATCAAGAAAGATCCTGTGAACAGGTGTCTTTTATACACATAACAATTTGTCGTTAGGAGCACCTTCTTAAATTGACAGGACTGTTTATAACATTTGTATCATGTTTTTCTGGCTTTTTGGTTGATATTCTGTCCCTATCATTTAAAATACACCCATGAAAAAAATTATAGAACCTTAATTTCTTTGTAAGTGGTAAACTTACAAAATCTGCTGGGGATCAAATAATTGTTTCCCCCACTGTATCAATCAAGAATACAAAAAAAAAAAAAAAAACACACAATACAAATGTTATAAATTGAGTTGCAGTTCAGTGAGTAAAATAAGTATTTCATCCCCTACCAACCAACAATAATTCTGGCTCCCACAGACTGCCTACAGTATGTGCTTATGTGGTACACTGATTAGTCCTGTCAATTTAATTTCAATAGTTTTTATTGAAGATTTTCATTTGAGCAAAAAAAAAAAAAAAAAAAAAAAAAACAAGGAACAAGCAAAAGAAGGATACTGATTATGCAATGTTTGCAAAATATGTGGATTGTGTGGATAAATCCACATTATATATCCAACGTAAGCTGGATTGTGCCAAAGATAAACATTTCTTCATATATAGTACGTTCAGCAACTACAACCAGCATGAATCTGTGGTAGTTCAAGATTCCACCACTACGTAGCATAAATCCGGCCGGTCCTGCCTGAAGACGCCCCTAAAGCGTACACACTGGAGTCCTGTCAATTTAAGAAGGTGCACCTAACAACAACTCGTTATGTGTATAAAAGACACCAGTCCACAGAATCTTTCTTCCATTCAAACCTCACTATCATGGGCAAGACCAAAGAGCTATCAAAGCATGTAAGAGACAAGATTGTCGACCTGCACAAGGCTGGAATGGGCTACAAGACCATCAGCAAGAAGCTTGGTGAGAAGGAGACACCTGTTGGAGCGATTATTCTCAAATGGAATAAATGCAAAATAACCATCAATCGCCCTTGGTGTGGAGCTCCATGCAAGATTTCGCCTTATGGCGTAAGGGCAATCATATGAAAAAAAAGCAGGGATGAGTTCAGAACTACACGTTAGGACCTTCTGAATAATCTCAAGGCAGTTGGGACCACAGTCACCAAACCATTGGTAACACAATACGCCACCATCAATTGAAATCCTGCCATGCCTGCAAGGTCCCTCTCCTCAAGAAGGCACATGTACAGGCCCATCCAAAGTTTGCCACGCAACGTCTAAATGATTCAGAGAAGGATTGGAAGAAAGTGCTGTGGTCAGATGAGACCAAAATTGAGCTCTTTGGTATTAACGCAACTCGTCGAGTTTGGAAAAAGAAAAATGCTGACTTTGACCCTAAGAACACCACCCCTACAGTTAAGCGTGGAAGTCTAAACATTATACTTTGGGGGTGTTTCTCTGCTTAAGGTACAGGCCGACTTTGCTGCTTTGAGAGTTCGATAGACAGGGCCATGTATTGTAAAATCTTGGATGAGAACCTTCTTGCCTAAGCCAGAACACTGAAGATAGGTCATGGATGGGTCTTCCAGCATGACAAGGATGGCTCAAGAAGATACACATTAAAGTCCTGTCCTTAATACTATAGAAAATGTATCGAGGGAACTGAAACTTCAAGTTGCCAACCAACAGCCAAGAAACCTTAAGGATTCAGAGAAGATCAGGGAATTGAGTGGACTAAAATCCTTCCTGAAATGTGTGGAAACCTGGTAACCAACTACAAGAAATGTCTTACCTCTGCTTGCCAACAAAGGTTTCTCCAAGTATGAACTCATGTTTTGTTTGGGGATCAAATACTTATTTTACTCACTGAACAGCAACTCAATTTGTATCATGTGTTTTTTCAGGATTTTTTGTTGATAATCTGTCTCTATCATTTAAAATAGACTTACAAAGAAATTAAGGGTCTATAACTTTTATTGTAAGTGGGCAAATTTACAAAATCTGCAGGGGATCAAATAATTATTTTCCCCACTGTATTCTCCTGGAGTAAAAATCTAATAACATGCTATTATTTATGGCATTAAGGTTTGAACATGCACTACAGACACAGATTTAGCTGTTGGGATATATAACATCTTTATCAATAAAACCAGGTTTCATAAACAAAAATATTGCTTTTTCACAAACAGAAATGAAACTTTAAAATATAAAAAACCCAAACAACTGTAAATTCTATTGGCTGTAATGCAATTGCACATGTTACCTGAATATATTACCAATATTAAGAAAAAAATAAGAAAAGCCTTTTTCTTAATTTTTTTTTTCTTTCAGCCGCTTAGTAGGTACACCTACTTATTTTTACGTGGTAGTGCAGTGTTAAATTGATCTTAAAATTTGGATTTTGTTTTAGCCATCGTTTTTCTGACCAAAATGCATTTTTTTTTTTTTTATTTAATCTTTATTCAGTTTTATAAATATTTTAACAATATCATTAGTAAAAATCAAATGATCATTATTTTATCTGGAAACGGTTATATTGATAGGTACACGCATATTGGTTCCGTATACATCGGAGCAAATTAACCACTTTCAGACCGGACCATTTTGCTGGTCAATGACCAGAGGTCTTTTTACAATTTGGCACTGCGCTGCTTTAACTGGTAATTGCGCGGTCATGCAATGTTGTACCCAAACAAAATTTGCGTCCTTTTTTTCCCACAAATAGAGCTTTCTTTTAAAGGTATTTGACTGACTGTGATTTTTTTTTTTTTGCGATATAAACGTAAAAAGAACGCAAATTTTGAAAAAAAAATGATATTTTCTACTTTTTGTTATTAGAAAAATCCAATAAACTCAATTTTAGTCATACATTTAGGCCAAAATGTATTCAGCCACATGTCTTTGGTAAAAAAAAAGTCAATAACTGTATATTTATTGGTTTTTGCGCAAAAGTTGTCACATCTACAAACTAAGGTACGTTTTCTGGAATTTACGCAGCTTTTAGTTTATGACTGCCTATCTCATTTCTTGAGGTGCTAAAATGGCAGGGCAGTACAAAACCCCCCCAAATGACCCCATTTTGGAAAGTAGATACCCTAAGGAAATTAATAAGAGGCATGTTGAGCCCATTGAATATTTTATTTTTTTGCCTCAAGCGATTGAATAATGACAAAAAAATTTTTTTTTTTTTTTTTTTTTACACAAAGTTGTCACTAAATGATATATTGCTCACACATGCCATGGTTATATGTGGAATTGTACCCCAAAATACATTCTGCTGCTTCTCTTGAGAACGGGGATACCACATGTGGTCGACTTTTTGGAAGCCTAGCCGCGTACGGGGCCCCGAAAGCCAAGCACCGCCTTCAGGATTTCTAAGGGCATACATTTGTAATTTCACTCCTCACTACCTATCACAGTTTTGAAGGCCATAAAATGCCAAGATGGCACAAAACACCCACAAATGACCCCATTTTAGAAAGTAGACACCCCAAGCTATTTGCTGAGAGGCATGTTGAGTCCATGGAATATTTTATATTTGGCACAAGTTGCGGGAAAATTACAAACTTTTATTTTATTTTTATTTTTTTTCACAAAGTTGTCACTAAATGATATATTGCTCACACATGCTATGGGCATATGTGAAATGACAACCCAAAATAAATTTTGCTGCTTCTCCTGAGTACGGGGATACCACATGTGTGGGATTTTTTGGGAGCCTAGCCGTGTACGGGGCCCCGAAAGCCAAGAACCGCCTTCAGGCTTTCTAAGGGCGTAAATTTTTGACTTCACTCCTCACTACCAATTACAGTTTTGAAGCCCATAAAATGTCAAGATGGCACAAAACCCCCACAAATGACCCCATTTTAGAAAGTAGACACCCCAAGCTATTTGCTGAGAGGCATGTTGAGTCCATGGAATATTTTTTATTTTGCCACAAGTTGCGGGAATATTACAAACTTTTTTTTTTTTTTTCACAAAGTTGTCACTAAATGATATATTTACGGGGATACCACATGTGTGGGATTTTTTGGGAGCTTAGCCGCGTACGGGGCCCCGAAAACCAAGCACTGCCTTCAGGATTTCTAAGGGTGTAAATTTTTGATTTTACTCCTCACTACCTATCGCAGTTTTGAAGGCCATAAAATACCAAGATGGCACAAACCCCCCCCCCCAAATGACCCCATTTTGGAAAGTAGACACCCCTAAATTTAGGGGTACACTAGTGAGACTCGCAGGTAAAAAAGCACCTAGGCTGTCAGCGACTGTATCAAAACGCTACAAAAAAAACTGTTAGCGATCGCAGGGATCAGGCCTGACTCTGCGAACGCTGCAGTTATGTGTGTTGTGTTTTGTAAGTGACAGTGATCGATCGATACTGCACTTGGGTGGGCTGGTCTGGGCTTGGCGGAGGGGCTAAACGCAGGTGCTAGCAGGTATCTGGGCTGATCCCGCTAACAATGCGTTTTGGGAAACCTAAACTGCTGGCGACGCTAATATAGATCTGATCAGATACTATATTACTAAGGGAGGTGTATGCTTTGCGCGTGGGTGTTGTTAGCGGTACTGGCACTAACCTGACGCTGCCTGGGGCGACGCAGACCTTATCTGACCCTCAAACTTATATCACCCGCCGGGTGATCAGGGGGTTAAACCCTTATTAGGTAATAAATGGCGGGTGCCCTGAAACTATAAAAAAATAACTAACCAACCAGCGTCACCTGTAACAGTTATATGGTGATCACTGGTGAAAGGGTTAACTAGGGGGCAATCAGGGGGCTTTATGCGGTAGTATATGGGGTCCCTGGCGCTATAAAAAGCTGCGGCGAACCTAAATACCTACCTGCCTAACTAGCGTCACCTGTGACACTAATACAGCGATCAGAAAAACGATCGCTTATTAGGCTGGGTTCACACTGGAGCGATGCTGGAACGCCACAAATCCGCGGCGGGTTCCCGCATCGCATGCCTCCCGGCAGCAGTTCACACTGCCCTATGCGAACTGCTGGGAGTGTCAGTGAAATGTTAATGACACCCCCAGATCAGTTCGCATATCGCAGTGCGATCTGCAAACTCGGATCGCATGGTGTGAACACCCATGCGATCCGATTCTGCTGCGGACCAAAAAAAGGGTCCCGTGCGAGTTTGCGGCGGGTGCGACGCAAATTCAGCCATACTATCTGTATGGTTGAACTCGAATCGCACAGAGATCGGATGTGATTTGCACTGCAGTGCGGTGCGAATCACATCCGTTCTCATAAACCGCTGCAATGTGAACCCAGCCTTAGTGACACTGGCGACGGGGGATGATCACGGGGTTAAACCTTTATTGGGGGGGTTAGGGGGGTACCTTAGAACTAAAGGGGGCTAACCCTAACTGCCCTAACAGTTATTACAGTAACAAATGACACCAATGCAAAAAAAAAATGCAATTGGTGTCACTGTGACTGGGGGCAGGGGTGATTGGGGGGGTGATCGGGGGGTGAAGGGGGGGGTGAGAGTGCGCCTGGCATGTTCTACTGTGTAGTGTAGTGTTGGTGCAACTCACCGATCCTCTCTCCTCGGTGCCGGAACGAAAAATACCGACACGGAGGAGAGATTACATCACTTCCTCTGCCTGTGTTTACATTACAGGAGAGGAAGTGATGTCATGCTTCACTTCCATTCGTCAGGAGCGATCGCGAGGGGGTGGCCATGAATGAATGGCCGCCCCCTCATCCCGGATCGCTCCTGAACGGATACCGCCACCGCTGGCACCGGGGGGGGGGGGGCCCGATCGGGACCCCCACCCGCGGGAAGGCAGGGACGTACAGGTACGCCCATATGCCTGCCCGTGCCATTCTGTCGACGTACATCATCGTGCGGCGGTCGGCAACTGGTTAAAAAAGAAGAAAAGACATATACAGAAGTAAATCAGGAGGCCGCGGGTGTAACGACCCCCCCCCCCCCCCGTCCCTCCTTCTGCACCCATTTCCTATATTTTAAAAATAGTACCTATACCTTGTTTCTGTTATCCCCACCCTCTCCCTCCCCTATGAGTGTACACGTGTTTAAAAACAGCCTAGTCTTAAGTTGCCACTACTATACCTTATTGGGATTAAATAACCCTTTTTACTCCCTTTTAATCAATCCATTCCCTAGTAGATTAACTATTCAGATTATTTTTCCTGGTCCAATACTCTCTTTACATTCTATACGGGATAGCCCTTTTTTTCCAACCATGACCTCCAAATCTTGTCAAATTCCTTAAGGTTGCCTCTTTTTATATACACTGCTCTTTCTTTAGAAAGGATTTCATTTACTGTATCAATACAATCTCTTACTGTGGGGGGTGTCTTTGATTGCCATCTTAGTGCAATCAGTTTTCTTATCTTGGAATATACACCTCAGAATAGCTACTGTAGTGCTTTTCTTCTCCCCCTGTTCCTGCCTATACCCCAGGATACATACCATAACCTCCTTTTCCAACCTAATTCCAAATGTGTCTTTCAAAGTATTAATCACTCCTTCCCAGTATTTGAACAATCTGGGGCATCTCCACATCATGTGTATGAGACCCCCAGACCCCCGGCATCTGGGACATCCATCATCGGGTCTTCTACCAAACTTAAATAACCACTTGGGAGTATAGTAGGCTCTATTTAACAACATTAGATACAATATCTTCTGTGGGGGGAGACCGATACCAACGGACCCATCTCTAGGATTCTCCTCCACTGCTCCTGTGTTATTGCTCCTATATCCTTTTCCAATTTTTCACTTACAGAGTATAATCCCCCCCCCCTTGACTTCTTTGCCCGTATATTTCTGAAATTATGCCCTTAGTGGAAACCGCTTACGTCTTCATTCCAGTCCCTCCCTAGCCGCCAGAGGCATCGGATTGTTAATCGGTGCTCCCGATTGAACGGGAGCCCCGTTAAGAGTGGCGGGAGGCCGTGGAGGGGGGAGTCCCCGCCCGCTCCTCCGGCATAACAGCCATTTGGCTTTTAGCCACATCGGTTGTTATGGCTGGAAAGCTGATCATCCGCTTTAAAAATCTGTACCTGGATGATGCCTGCAGCCGCGGGCATCATCCCGGTATAACCCCCGGAAGCCGAGTACGCACATCTGCGTACGCCCGGCGGGAAGTGGATAATATGTACTCTGTGGTATGGTTAAATTCACGTTTCAGCTCCGAGAATTTTTTAAGGGTATTACCCACATAGAGTTGTCTCAACCTTTTGATTTCTTGTTTTTCCCACTCTCTGTCTTTACCTATCCAAAGAGTTTCCTGCAGGTTGCTGTTATTCCATATAGGGGTATATACATTAAACTCATTATATTTCATCAGTTTTTTTAACGGTTTTCCATTATTTAGTTATAATTTTAATTGTTGGGTACTTGTAGGAAAAGGAATCCGCCTCCAGTGCTTCGATTATTGTATTATGTAAGGCGCCTGCATTTTCGTTTTAGTAGTATTTTGGTTGTCTAGAATAGTGTTAATTTGGTAGAAGAAATTAAGACTGCTGAATAATATGTTGTTTACCTGGCAATCAGGTTTGGCACATGGTGGATCGGATGCACAGATTGTTGGGTGGGGCTGGGGAGTACACAGCTGTCATGGTTTGGATTGGAAGGAAGGACTAAATTAGAGGAAGATGCAGGGTCTTAAAACATTTCAGGGACTAAGGAGCTATATTAATGAAAAGTACCTTAAAGGCAGTATTCTCAGAAATACTGCCTGCACCTCAAAGCCACCGCAGAGAGGTAACAGAGGCTTAAGGAACTCAACAAGTGGCTGAGGAACTGGTGTAGGGAGAAGGGTTTTTGGTTCTGGAGAACTTTTTGGTCAGATACCATCTCAAAAGGAAGGATGGGCTACACCTACATAGGGAGGATGCAGCTCTTTTGGGGGAGAAGTTGAAGGAACTTTTAATCTAAGTGGTGGGGGGGGGGGGAGAACAAAGGAAGCCATTCCAGGCAATAAGCAGGGGTCAGAGAGTGCTAGTGTGGTCAGTGTTGTTAGAGTAACTAGAGTACCCAAGATCAATGCAAGTAGGTGTGCAGAATACCACTGCAGCCCCAATACACACAAGGAGAAAATAATATGCACCTGTACAAAACTAGAGGGCACTTTCAAAAATACAAGAAGTTTGGTGAATAAAATGAAAGAACTGGAACTCCTGATACATGAGGAGGATTTTAACTTTGTGAGAGTATCAGAAACATGGTTTGACAGCTCAGACGGCTGTTTGCAACTGTCCATGGGTATCAAAGAAATATAGTAGGAAAAGGAGGGGAAGGAGTGTGCATGTACTGTATGTGATGTATGTATGTGATTTGTTAGTGAACACAAGGGATGACATTGCAAACTGTACAAAGAAGGAGGTGGAATTCTTGTGGCTGGAGCGTCAAAGCAAACAAAATGGCAAATTAATATTGGGTGTATGCTACAGGCCCCCAAACCTGAAGGGTGAAGAGAAGCCTGATGTCCTCTCACAGACATGGCAGCGAGGCAGGGAGATGTTGTTATAATGGGGTGACTTCAATTATCCGGATATTAACTGGGAAGACGGAAATGCTCACTCATCTAAGGCTCAAATCATTTCTTGAACATCTTGCAGGACAATTTGATGTGTCAATTAGTGGATGCCCCAACTAGAAATAAGGTCCTGCTTGACCTACTAATTATAAACACAAAGCTGATTGCAGATGTGAAAGAAAGGGATAACCTGGGTAACAGCATTTACATAGGGTAATTACAGTCAACATTCTTGTCCTACTCTCACGTTTCCTTTTCCTATGATTTATGGTGAATTTCAAGAAAGCCCACTTTGCTAAATTACACTCCATACTTTAAGACACTAAATATGAAGTTATTCTAGAAACAAAAAGCACAGAGGAAAAGTGGTAGTGCTTTAAGAACATATTAGCCAATGTATTCCAATGGGCAACAAGTTTAAAAGAACTAAAGTTAAACCTGGGTGGCTAAATTCAAGCGTAAAATGGCATACTAAAGAGAAATAGCTGTCCTTTAACCCCTTCATGCAGACATAATGCATATATGCGGCCTTCTACTTCAAGGGGTTGTACCAGTGTGATGCCTGCAGCTTTAGGCATCACACCGGTACCGATTTTTAGAGCCGACGGTCAGCTTTCTTGTAATGACAACCAATGCAGCTAATCATCTGCTCGGCTGTTATTACATACTTACATTTTGAAAGAAGCTGGATGCCAGCAGTAGGAAGGTGGCAGAGGCCATGTTGGTACACCCCGCACTGTTAAGTGCTAAACCTTTAGACTTTAAAAATTAAATATCAATACAGCATCACAGATGTCAATATACTGTATTCATTTATATACACCTACTTTATTGCTAAAATGACTCTAAAATTCAAAACTTAGCTGGGTGCAGTAAGATGTCTGCTACCTTCTTTTAACTGCAGGTATTCGTTCAGATTAGCAAACCTGGCAGCAGCAGAACATCTCTTCCGTTACATTATCTGATGAGTTCACTAAGCTGATAGAACACCGGCCATCGAATCCCAGCCGGTTTGTTGGCTGATAATCTATGGTTACATCTAAAACATACCTTATTAAATCCCTTTTTACATGTGCTATATAGTCTATGGCAACAGGATTTTTTTTATTATTATTAGTATCAGGGTCCGTTAGTATTTGTGTGTTTTAGGTACGATAAAAAAAACGCAAAATGTACACTATTGTTTCTGGGCTGTACTACGGTTACATACAAAACTAACACACATACACATACACCATATTGTCAAAGGTATTGGTACTGACTTTACACACACACACAAACTTAGTCCGTAGGGTTCAATATTAATTTGTCTCATCCTTTGCAGCTATAACAGCTTCAACTCTTCTGGGAAGGCTATCCACAAGGTTTTGGAATGTGTCTATGGAAATGTTTGACCATTCTTCTAGAAGCGTATTTGTGAAGTCAGACACTGATGTGGACAAGAAGGCCTGGCTCGCAATCTCCCACTAATTTATCCCAAAGGTGTTCTATCGTGTTTAGGTCTGAACTCTGTGCAGGCCAGTCAAGTTCCTCCACCCCAACTCATCAATGTCTTTATGAACCTTGCTTTTTGCACTGGTGTGCAGTCAAGTTGGAACGGGAAGGGGCCATCCCCAAATAATGCCCACAATGTTGGGAGCATGAAATTGTCCAAATGTCTTGGCATCCTGTTGCCTTAAGAGTTCCCTTCACTAGAAGGGGCCAAGCCCAACCCCTGAAAACTTAACCCACACCACAATCCCCCTTTACCAAATGAATTGAACTAGTACACAAAGCAAGATTCATAAAAGACATAGATGAGTGAGTTTTGGGTAAAGGCACTTGACTGGTCCTGACCTCAACCAGAAAGAACACCTTTGGGATGAATTAGTGCAAAGACTCTGAGCCAGGCCTTATCATCCTCATCAGTGCCTGACCTAACAAATGTGCTTCTAGAAGAATAGTCAAACATTCCCATAGACACACTCCTAAACCTTGTGAACAGCCTTCCCAGAAGGTTGAAGTGGTTATAGCTGCAAATGGTGAGCTAACTCAATATTGAACCCTACGGACTAAGACTGGGATGCCATTAAAGTTCATGTGCACGTAAAGGCAGGCATCCCATCCAATTTGCTTTAAGCCATAGTGAACCTTTAGCTTCGGGGTTCAGCAGTGTCCTAGTAGGGACATGGTCACACATCTCTAGATCTTTCTGATTATTGGGGTTGCCCTGATCCTGGTGTCTCAGGCTTAGGACCTTTCCAGGTGCATGACACATACAGTCCTGTAAGTTAATGCTGTATATTTTGCCATATTTATATTACGTTGGACTGCATGGATGTGCATATGATCTCTAGACTAGGTACTAGAGCAACATTGCCTTTTTATGGTGGTGGAAGGTGGTTTGTTATGTATGTTTTAATATTTATGTGATTTAATAAAGCATTTCATATTTTATACTAATTATTGTTCTAAATTTGAGGGCGGTCCTATTTCCCAGAGGCTCCCAGTTATGGTTCTTTTTTTGGTAGCCCTCTTCTGTCTGCCATCCTTTTTTGTATATGCTGTAGGTGACAACTCCTTGCATATGCTGTAGACCCCCACTCCTTATTGTAGTAGTGAGTGGGCTAGCACCGTGGGTATAGATCTGATATCTAATGATAGTAATTATCCCTCTTTTTTAACATGTTTATTTGTTTAGTTAATAACCTCACAACCATATATAGAAAGTTTCCAGGAAGACCTCTATAAAATAAAAGTAAATTAATGCACTTGAGGTCTAAAAATATGAGTGCAAGTTACTCGCTTTTGGAGAACCTCTGGGATCATAGTAGATCACAAGCTTAGCAACAACATGCAATGCCAAGCTGCAGCAAGCAGGACTAGTGGACTATTAGAATGAAATAAAAAGGATATCCACTCCAGGGATAAGACTCACATTCTACCACTTTACAAAAGTCTGGTTCGGTCACATTCTGAGTATGCTTTCCAGTTCTGGTAACTAGTCCTCATAAGGGATGTGCTGGAACTTGACAGAGTCCAGAGAAGTGCAACAAAAATAAGGGGACTAAATGACCTCAGTTATGAGGGACAATTACAAACATTAAACGTATTCTCATTGGAGAAGAGATGCTTAAGAGGAGATATGATCAGTTTGCAAAGATCTAAATATTGTTGCTAGCATAGGGCGAAAATGATTCAGTCTCAGAAGATAGACCAATAGGTGGGTCTCAAACTGGTAGCAAGTACTCATCTTTGATGTCCATGGAGGCTAAAAAGTACCAACCTGTTGGATTCCATGCAAAATTTTTATACTCAAGAAGACATTTAAGACTTTTAGATCAAAGGTTGGCCAGATCCCCCCTTTTGATTTGGAAACTGTAAAAAAATTGGAGTAAAAATCCAGAATCAAATTCACCATTGGAACTATGGTGATAATCCCTTGATTCAAAAGATCTGTACTACCTGCACATAGGTCTGTTAGTCTGTGTGGAACGCAAAGTAGGGAGAGGGCAAAGAAAAACACTAGCTTACGGCCCATGAAAACCATCTAACTGCCACCTAACTGAGAACACCAGGTAAAAAAAAGTGGGTACTCCAAACCAGCAGTTGAGAACAGCTGAGGTTCAAATGGCCGGAGGTGAATAGATCACTGTATTTGGTAGCAAGAACTAACCAAGCTGGAACTGTGCATATCCTATGAACTGGAGCAATGAAAGGAAGATGCTACCTGAAGCTGAAAGAAACAAAGCACTGAATTTCAACACTCCACTAATGACATAGCACTTACTTGCTCAGCATATTAATGCTTTCCATGGAGACCAATGGAAAACAGGTGTAATATTGAAACACAATGATTCTAAAAAATGTAGCTGCTTCCAATGTTTGGTCTATGTGGCCTACTCATAATTGAGTCTTTAGAGACTAGTATACCAGATTTTGTTTCATGGCTGTGGACCTGGAAAGCACTCTGCTGCAAACACAAAACATGGATCTAGAAAGCACCACATGCAGAGCCCAGTGTCTGAAATTCTAAGTAAAAAAAAAGGACGTCCACTGTGCCAAATCCTGAAATATATATAAAAACAAACATATGTGGGAATAAACCCTAACAAATGATGGACTTTAATGGCACATATATCAGATATAATATAAAAAAATATATTATTTTATTACAAAATATATATATATATATATATATATATATATATATATATATATATATATATATATACATATACATATACATATTATCATTAAAAAAAGGGCCTCCCAGCCCTTTAAAGGGTTTCTAATGCGGCGAGATTTATGGTCATTTAACAGCGGTCACTTGATCGGAAAGCTACTTGTGATCAGGAGCTTTCCGTTTGGTGGTGGTATCAGATTGCTTTTTTTTTTTTTTTTTTTTGCCAAGTCCAAACTCTTCTGTAGGTGTCACTATAACAAATTGTCTTGGCCCTGAATGAATGGGAAAGAGACACAAGTCCTTTGACAGGTACAGTGGCTCCCTTATATTTATTACATAGGTGTACTTAATTGTTTGCCTGGAATTCGATTTTTAAATCCAGCAAGAATTCCCTTCTTATGCATAAATAAGAAACAGTACCGTGCAAAGGTTTTACCCAGGTGTGAAAAAATTGCTTTCAAAAATAAATATTTTAATCTGATAATTTTTTTCACTTTACAAAATGCAAAGTGAGAGAACAGAAGAAGAATCTAAATCAAATCAATATTTGGTGCGACTACCCTGTAGCTTCAAACCAGCATCAATTCCTCTAGGCCAGTGATGGCGAACGCGTGGCACGCGTGCCGCTGCCGGCACGCCGAGCCGTCTCTGAGGGCACGCAGTGACAACACTGTTAAATCGTCCGCTCCCGCGAACTACAAGTCCCACAGTCCTCTGGGATAGCTGTGATGCGAGTGGGCATGGCGCATGCTCCGAGCGCTGAAGCCACGCCCCCATTCTAGAACATCTGACGCGCACCTGTTGACGTGCCTGCGTGGGAAATCGCCTGACACACGGAGGACAGCAGAGCGAGCGGAGCCTCACCCTACCCCACACTGACTTCAACAACAAAAAAGTGAGTTTTACAACCAATTGCCGACCGGGCCATAGCCAAAGGATGGCTACAGCACGGTCGGCTTATTCTGGGAGAGCGTCCATGGACGCCCTCCCAGAATCTTGCTCCCGTGTGCCCTACAGTGTGAGGGGGGAGGGGAAGAGGGAGAGAGATGCAATTCTATGCCCATACTATTCAATATTCTTTCAATACTCTGCAATACTCCACAGTACCCTGCCCATACTCTGCAATACTCTGCAGTACCGTGCCCATAATATGCAATACTCTGCATTACTCTGCCCATACTCTGCAATACTCCACATTACCCTGCCCATACTCTGCAATACTCTGCAGTACCGTGCCCATAATATGCAATACTCTGCATTACTCTGCCCATACTCTGCAATACTGCACAGTACCCTGCCCATACTCTGCAATACTCTGCAGTACCGTGCCCATAATATGCAATACTCTGCATTACTCTGCCCATACTCTGCAATACTCCACAGTACCCTGCCCATACTCTGCAATACTCTGCAGTACCGTGCCCATAATATGCAATACTCTGCATTACTCTGCCCATACTCTGCAATACTCCACAGTACCCTGCCCATACTCTGCAATACTCTGCAGTACCGTGCCCATAATATGCAATACTCTGCATTACTCTGCCCATACTCTGCAATACTCCACAGTACCCTGCCCATACTCTGCAATACTCTGCAGTACCGTGCCCATAATATGCAATACTCTGCATTACTCTGCCCATACTCTGCAATACTCCACAGTACCCTGCCCATACTCTGCAATACTCTGCAGTACCGTGCCCATAATATGCAATACTCTGCATTACTCTGCCCATACTCTGCAATACTCCACAGTACCCTGCCCATACTCTGCAATACTCTGCAGTACCGTGCCCATAATATGCAATATTCTGCATTACTCTGCCCATACTCTGCAATACTCCACAGTACCCTGCCCATACTCTGCAATACTCTGCAGTACCGTGCCCATAATATGCAATACTCTGCATTACTCTGCCCATACTCTGCAATACTCCACAGTACCCTGCCCATACTCTGCAATACTCTGCAGTACCGTGCCCATAATATGCAATACTCTGCATTACTCTGCCCATACTCTGCAATACTCCACAGTACCCTGCCCATACTCTGCAATACTCTGCAGTACCGTGCCCATAATATGCAATACTCTGCATTACTCTGCCCATACTCTGCAATACTCCACAGTACCCTGCCCATACTCTGCAATACTCTGCAGTACCCTGCCCATAATATGCAATACTCTGCAGTACCCTGCCCATAATATGCAATACTCTGCAGTACCCTGCCCATACTCTGCGATACTCTGCAGTACCTTGCCCATACTATGCAACTCTGCTACTCTACAATTTTTTTTTTCATTCCAGCCCTTTGTATCTACAGCAGCTTTCAGACCCAGCAGAGCGGTGTCAGTGGTTTCATAGGACATTGGCCGATGCGTATCTGTCTACAAAACTGTGAGTTGCTCTTCTACAATTCTGTGTTTTATTATGTACCTTTTTTGTGAAATGGTGCAATAATATTTTTGGTATAGGTAGGTAGGGATAGATTTGTATTAGGTGCTTCATCCGTCTTTATTTTATAAATTTTGTGTTTTTTGTAGACTTGAACACCCATAAATGAGTAAATTAAACACCCATAAATGAGAAAGCAAAATTAAAAACAGATAGTGGAAGATCATTCCAAGAGGCCTGGACACAGTCATTTGGAGTGATTGAACGCAATGGGAAAGCGTTATGTGTTCTGTGTAGTGAAAGTGTTGTATCTCGCACATCAAGTGTCAGACGTCATTTTGATACCAACCATAAAAGTGTTGCGGAACTTGGTGAAGCTGAAAGAAAAGAGTTTCTTGATGGGAAATTAAGGAAATACCAATGCCAGTATCGTAGTTTTTGCAACTATCTTTCTAAAACAAATTATCTGGCAACTGCCAGCTTTGAAATTTCACTGTGCATTGCAAAACATGGGAAGCCCCTCTCTGATGGCGATTTTATCAAAACGGCCATGTTGGCTGTGAGCAATTCCCTTTTTCATGATTTCCCAAACAAGGACAAAATTAAACAAAGAATCTCTGAAATGCCACTTAGCAGAAATACTGTTAAAGATAGAGTCCTGCGTATGGCAACTGATGTTAGTCAGCAGCTCACCACTGACTTACAAAAGGCAGCCTGTTACTCCATGTGCTTGGATGAAAGCACAGATATAAATAATCATGCAAGGCTAGCAGTAATTTTGCGTTATGCTGTTGGTGACACCATGAGAGAAGAGCTCATGAAACTGGTGTCTTTGCCTGGAAGAACACAAGGGATAGATATCTACAATGCTGTAATGGAGGCTTTTTTGTCACAAGACATAAGGCCAGAAAAAGTGGTTTCAGTTACTAGTGATGGGGCACCTTCCATGGTGGGGGTAACATCTGGGTTCATACAGTTTTTTGTTAAAGAAGCAAAGCATCCAGTCATTCAGTTTCATTGTATTATACATCAAGAAGCTCTTTGTGCCAAGGAAAGCAGCAAAAAATTAGACGATATTCTCAAGGATGTCACAAAAATGGTGAATTACATCATGGCTCGTGCTCTTAATTGTCGACAGTTTCAAGCACTTCTTGATGAGGTACAGGCACAGTATAATACTTTACTTATGTACAATAATGTACGGTGGCTAAGCAGAGGACAGGTCTTGGAGAGATTTGTAGCCTGCTTGGATGAAATTAGGCTGTTTATGAATGAAAAGGGGCAGGAATATCCACAGCTCACTGATATGACCTGGCTTACCAACCTCATGTTTTTTACTGATTTTACAATACACTTCAACGTACTGAACAAAAAAATGCAAGGTTTAGGGAAAACAGCAGAAAGGATGTTTTCTGATATCAGAACATTTGAGAGAAAACTGCAGGTTTTTTAAAGAGACCTTGAAAGTGGGCAGCTGAAATATTTTCAAAATCTAAAAATGCATTTGGAAAATTCTAAAACATTTACAGACAATCCAAACCATCATGAAATCTACAAGGAATTTTCTAGCATTATAGCAGTTGCAAAGGAGAATTTTAGTAAAAGATTTTTACAGTTCCGTAAGATGGAGACAACCCTAAGTTTTCTTACATCTCCAGATAAAGCCAAATGTGAAGAACTTGATCTTTCCTGCTTACACTGGTTAGATTTAGAAAATCTTGAAATGGAGCTACTGGAATTTCAAGAAAGCTCTATCTGGAAAAATAAATTCTATGACCTACGTGCAACACTTGAGAAGATGGAGTGTGAAGGGATAACAGAGGGCAGCACAGTTGCTAGTTCGGAAAATGAAATCCTTAAAGTGTGGAATTCTCTGCCAAATAATTTTAAGTCCATGAAAACACTTGGGGTTGCTTTTCTATCTTTGTTTGGGTCATCCTATGCTTGTGAGCAGCTATTTTCAGCATTAAATTATATCAAATGTGATGCCAGAAATAGACTAACAGATGAACTGAGTGCTGTATGTGTTGCTCTCAAACTAACGGAGTATGAGCCAAGGTTTGACAAGTTATCAGCATGCATACAACAGCAAAAATCACATTAATTGTGCCCAGACAAGGCGTCTTTAAAAAAAATACATGCAGGTGTACAGTTGGTTTTTTTTGTTGTGTTTTTTCAATAAAAACTAAATGTTTAATGAAAAGCTCTGTTATTGTGTTTTTCTTTTTAAACAAAAGCTGTTAATTAGTTTGGACAACTGTACGAATTGTTTTTTCCAAACTAAAACCTTGTTATTCAGGTTTAATTGCAGTGTTGGCACTTTGAAAAAAATACGTCGTTTTGGTTTGCAGTTTGGGCACTCGGGCTCAAAAAGGTTCGCCATCACTGCTCTAGGCACACTAGAAGAGTTCCTTCAAACACTGTGTGCAAGTGTACCTAGAAGAATTGATGCTTTCCATTTTGTTAGTTGATAATATTTTTAACACTTCTATTAAGGAAAGAATTCTTAATTTAAAGCATTTTTTCACACTTGCCAAAAACGTTTGCACAGTACTGTATACACCCAGTATGTAGCTTTTATTAGTATTATTATAACACAGGATTTATATAGCGTCAACAGTTTGCACAGTGCTTTACAATATAAAGTGAGACCGTATATTTACAATACAGTAGGAATAGGTGGGTGTTGCTCATGGGGCGGGGTGGGGGAGGTGCTACAAAAGATCATAGCTGCAAGGGTTTATTTGATGACGGTGGCTGAAGTACAGTTTTAAAGGGGGAGGTGGGATAGGCTTCCCTGAATAAATGAGTTTTTAAGGACTGCTTAACCCCTTCCCGCCGAGAGTACGCAGATGTGCATTCTCGGCTTCCGGGGGTTATACCGGGATGATGCCCGCACCTGCAGGCATCATCCAGGTACCGTTTTTTCCAGCGGGCGATTGGCTATCCAGCCATAACAACCGAAGCGGCTAAAAGCTGCTCGGCTGTTATGCCAGAGGAGCGAGAGGGGACGTACCCCCCTCCCGCTGCCTCCCACCGCTGCTCCCGCTCAATCGGGAACACAGATTCACGATGCGATGCCTCCGGCTGCTGGGGAGGAACTGGAATGAAGCCGTAATCGGCTTCATTCCAGTATCCTAATAGTAAACACGGAAGCGACGTCATGACGTCACTTCCCATTTACTGGGCTGCCAATGGCGCCAGTTTTAAAAAAATATACGGTATTTAGAATCACCGTTTTCGGCGATCTGAATACATTGAAGTGTAAAGGAGGGATCGGGGGTCTTTTAGACCCTCGATCCCTCCATAAAGAGTACGTGTCACCACCTATTACTGTCACAAGGGATGTTTACATTCCTTGTGACTAGTGATGGACGAACTTCCGACGGGACGTTTCGCGAACGCGAAACGCGAACGGACACAAACGTTCGCGAAAACGACCGTTCGCCGCGGGCTCCATTGACTTCAATGGGAGGCGAATTTCGCAAACCTTTAGGTCGAATTTGCGGCCACGGGGTAATTATTAGGGGGTAGCACGTAGTCCCACCACCTGGACAATAGCATAATACATGTATGAGGTGAATTTGGGATCGATAACTACAAGCATTTTTTTTTTATTTGGGAAATTGTTCTGACAATTCAGGACTATGGAGCTAATGAAGGCAATGGAGGAGAGGGAAGGTCAGGGACCAGGGTAGGCAAACAAGAGGGTGCAGGAGATACAGAGCACTGACAGCAGCACCGTAATACAGAGCACTGACATCAGCACCGTGACATACAGCGCTGACAGCAGCTCCGTGACATACAGCGCTGACAGCAGCTCCGTGACATACAGCGCTGACAGCAGCTCCGTGACATACAGCGCTGACAGCAGCTCCGTGACATACAGCGCTGACAGCAGCTCCGTGACATACAGCGCTGACAGCAGCACCGTGACATACAGCGCTGACAGCAGCTCCGTGACATACAGCGCTGACAGCAGCTCCGTGACATACAGCGCTGACAGCAGCTCCGTGACATACAGCACTGACAGCAGCTCCGTGACATACAGCGCTGACAGCAGCTCCGTGACATACAGCGCTGACAGCAGCACCGTGACATACAGCGCTGACAGCAGCTCCGTGACATACAGCGCTGACAGCAGCTCCGTGACATACAGCGCTGACAGCAGCTCCGTGACATACAGCGCTGACAGCAGCTCCGTGACATACAGCGCTGACAGCAGCTCCGTGACATACAGCGCTGACAGCAGCTCCGTGACATACAGCGCTGACAGCAGCTCCGTGACATACAGCGCTGACAGCAGCTCCGTGACATACAGCGCTGACAGCAGCTCCGTGACATACAGCGCTGACAGCAGCTCCGTGACATACAGCGCTGACAGCAGCTCCGTGACATACAGCGCTGACAGCAGCTCCGTGACATACAGCGCTGACAGCAGCACCGTGACATACAGCGCTGACAGCAGCTCCGTGACATACAGCGCTGACAGCAGCTCCGTGACATACAGCGCTGACAGCAGCTCCGTGACATACAGCACTGACAGCAGCTCCGTGACATACAGCGCTGACAGCAGCTCCGTGACATACAGCGCTGACAGCAGCACCGTGACATACAGCGCTGACAGCAGCTCCGTGACATACAGCGCTGACAGCAGCTCCGTGACATACAGCGCTGACAGCAGCTCCGTGACATACAGCGCTGACAGCAGCTCCGTGACATACAGCGCTGACAGCAGCTCCGTGACATACAGCGCTGACAGCAGCTCCGTGACATACAGCGCTGACAGCAGCTCCGTGACATACAGCGCTGACAGCAGCTCCGTGACATACAGCGCTGACAGCAGCTCCGTGACATACAGCGCTGACAGCAGCTCCGTGACATACAGCGCTGACAGCAGCACCGTGACATACAGCGCTGACAGCAGCTCCGTGACATACAGCGCTGACAGCAGCTCCGTGACATACAGCGCTGACAGCAGCTCCGTGACATACAGCACTGACAGCAGCTCCGTGACATACAGCGCTGACAGCAGCTCCGTGACATACAGCGCTGACAGCAGCTCCGTGACATACAGCACTGACAGCAGCTCCGTGACATACAGCGCTGACAGCAGCTCCGTGACATACAGCGCTGACAGCAGCTCCGTGACATACAGCGCTGACAGCAGCTCCGTGACATACAGCGCTGACAGCAGCTCCGTGACATACAGCGCTGACAGCAGCTCCGTGACATACAGCGCTGACAGCAGCTCCGTGACATACAGCGCTGACAGCAGCTCCGTGACATACAGCGCTGACAGCAGCTCCGTGACATACAGCGCTGACAGCAGCTCCGTGACATACAGCGCTGACAGCAGCACCGTGACATACAGCGCTGACAGCAGCTCCGTGACATACAGCGCTGACAGCAGCTCCGTGACATACAGCGCTGACAGCAGCTCCGTGACATACAGCACTGACAGCAGCTCCGTGACATACAGCGCTGACAGCAGCTCCGTGACATACAGCGCTGACAGCAGCACCGTGACATACAGCGCTGACAGCAGCTCCGTGACATACAGCGCTGACAGCAGCTCCGTGACATACAGCGCTGACAGCAGCTCCGTGACATACAGCGCTGACAGCAGCTCCGTGACATACAGCGCTGACAGCAGCTCCGTGACATACAGCGCTGACAGCAGCTCCGTGACATACAGCGCTGACAGCAGCTCCGTGACATACAGCGCTGACAGCAGCTCCGTGACATACAGCGCTGACAGCAGCTCCGTGACATACAGCGCTGACAGCAGCTCCGTGACATACAGCGCTGACAGCAGCACCGTAAGCAGCCCCAGGAGGAAGTCAGCACAGCACAGGGATGGTGTGATCCCCTCATAATAAGAACCCCCAGGAGGAAGTCAGCACAGCACAGGGATGGTGGGAGCCCCTCATAATAAGAACACCCAGGAGGAAGTCAGCACAGCACAGGGATGGTGGGAACCCCTCATAATAAGCAGCCCCAGTAGAAATATGACACCGCTCAACCTCTTCAAAGAGGAGGGTAGGGGCATATAGTACGGTGTGCTTTTTTGGGTCAGGGAAGTGAGCCAAATGAATTAAGAAGGTCTGTGTGCTTGATTCCAAAAATTGTTTATAGACATATACATGGTCTACTGATCACATGTGTTGAATTCCTCCGAGATCCATGCCTCATTCATTTTTAGAAATGTGAGGTAGTTAACACTGTGGTGAGCTAGGCGAGTACGCTTATCGGTCACAATCCCCCCTGCTGCGCTGAACGTCCTTTCGGACAGGACACTGGATGAGGGGCAAGCCAACAGTTCGATTGCAAATTGGGCAAGCTCTGGCCAGAGGTCAAGCCTGCCCACCCAGTAGTCTAGGGGTTCATCACTCCTCAGAGCGTCCACATCGGCCGTTAACCCAATGTAGTCGGACACCTGACGGTCTAGGCGTTCCCTGATGCTGGATCCGGATGACACCTGTCGATGGGTCGGCTGAAAGAATGACCTCATATCCGAAGTCACCAACACATCTTCAAACCGGCCTCTTCTTGCAGGCGCTGTTGGATTGGTACCCGCAAATCCTTCTCTGGGAGTGGGAATTGCTCCTCTGCCAGCGCACGCAAAAGCAGAATGCAGCATTTCTCGAAGCAAGGCCTGGAAGTGCTGCATTCTGACAGCCCTCTGCGACGGCGGTAACATTTCCGCCATTTTGTGTTTGTACCGGGGGTCTAAGTACGTTGCCACCCAGTACTGGTCCTTGACCCTCATGCTTTTTATACGGGGGTCCCTATTAAAACACTGGAGCATGAAGGCCCCCATTTGCACTAAAGTGGAAGCGGTGTGGTGGCCTGGCTCCTGCTCATCATCCAGGATAATGTCGTCCTCTTCATTCTCCTCTCCCCATCCTCGCACAACAGGGATCCCAGAAAGGTTTAAAGCATGCTCTTCTTGCTCCTGCTCATCCGCCCCGGCACCATCCTCCTCTGACTCCTCATCAGACTCCTGTTGTTGACTTGTCTCAGATAGAGTAGCCCCCCCTGGGAATTCATCCAGCATTGCGACTTCCTCATCTTCCCGCTCCTGCTCCTCCACAGCCTGATCAATGACACGACGCAATGCACGCTCCAGAAAGAAGGCATAAGGTACCATGTCACTGATGGCGCCATGGCTGCGACTGACCAGTTTGGTGATCTCCTCAAATGGCCGCAGAAGTCTGCATGTGTCGCGCATGAGCAGCCACTGGCGCGGTGAAAAAAAACCCAGCTCCCCAGAACCGTTTCTTTCGCAGAGTTCATACAGGTAGACGTTAACTGCACGTTTCTGCTGGAGCAGCCTATCAAGCATATAGAAGGTTGAGTTCCATCGCGTCGGGCAATCGCAAATAAGACGTCTGACCGGCAGATGGTGTCGCCGCTGAATGTCAGCAAGGCGAGCCATGGCCGTGTAAGATCTTCTGAAATGGGCCGAGATTTTCCTTGCCTGCCGCAAGATGTCCTGGACCCCAGGGTATTTGACAAGGAATCGCTGCACGACCAAGTTTAAGACGTGTGCCATGCACGGCACGTGCGTGATTTTGCCCTGTTTCAATGCGCTAAGCAGATTGGCACCGTTGTCACACACCACTTTACCAACTGTCAAATTGAGCGGTGTTAGCCACTCATCTGCCTGTGAACGCAAAGCTGAAAGGAGTGCCGGGCCAGTGTGGCTCTTTGCTTCCAGGCACAACAGACGCAGCACGGCATGGCAACGTCTCACCTGGCATGTGGAATAGGTTCTGGGGAGCTTGGGCGGTGCAGTGGAAGAGACGCTAGCAGCGGAAAAGGAGGAGGCAGCTGAGGAGGAGAGGGAGGAGGATGGAGTAGGAGGAGGAGAAGAAGAGTCAGGCCTGCATGCAATCCGTGGCGGTAAAACCAAATCTACACGGGTGCCACGGGTTACATGCTTGACGGCCGTCAGAAGGTTCACCCAGTGGGCAGTAAAACTGATATACCTTCCCTGCCCGTGTTTGCTAGACCACGTGTCTGTGGTCAGATGTATCTTGGCACCGACACTGTGTGCCAGAGATACATTCACTTGCCGCTGAACATGGCCATATAGCTCTGGGATGCCCTTCTCTGAGAAATACTTCCTTCCTGGGACCTTCCATTGTGGTGTTCCAATGGCCACAAATTTGCGAAAGGCCTCCGAGTCCACCAGTTTATATGGCAGTAGTTGGCGGGCTATGAGTTCTGACAAGCCAGCCGCCAACCGTTGGGCAAGAGGGTTATCCGGCGTCATCATTTTTTTACGCTCAAACATTAGGCCCACGGAAGCCTGCCTTTTTGCAGAAAAATGTGAGCTTGGCGTGATGGAAGGTGGAGTGGAGGACAATTGTGAGGAGAGAGGAGAAGGAGAAGTAGAAGACGAGGCTGGACGGTGAGAGCCTGCAGTGTGGCTTTGTGTGTTCCGTTGCTCCCACTGGGCTCGGTGATGGCTGCTCATGTGCCTTCTTAAGGCGGTCGTCCCTAGGTGAGTATTGGGCTTACCGCGACTAACGCGTTGACTGCAAAGATTGCAGATGGCAACGCTATTGTCAGCAGCGGACACGTTAAAAAAAGCCCACACTGCGGAGCCATGTGCCGGTGTCCTGGGAGCGCCAGATGTGACCGTACATGGTCGATGACTCGCTCCTGATACATTTGCAGTCTGCTTTGTCCCTGCTGTGCAATGTAAGTCATTGCTGCTTCTCCTCCCTATCTGCTGGTCCATATCTCCCTCTGAACTCCCCTCCTCTTCCTCTCTTGTGGGCACCCACGTGACATCACTAGACACGTCATCATCAACGTCACCTTCCCCACCGCTATAAGTAGAGTAGGCAGCAACACCGGGGACCAACCTCCTCCTTGGGCTGATCTGGGTACTGGCGTCAGACTGCTGAGTAGCGCTTGTTGCTACCTCCTCTTCCTGATCCAATACCAAGAGTGGCTGCGCATCAGAAATGTCCTCTTGATATGGATCGGAAAATAATTCCAGTGACTCAAGCGGAAGGTATGTGGTGGTGGTGGTGGTGGTCGTGTTGTTGGTGGTAGTGTCTTTGGGGGTGCACATAGCAGAGAGTGAAGAAGAGGGTGCAGATCGAGAGGATGAGGAGGGTGCAGAAGAGTAAGGCTGAGCGAGCCACTCAACCAAGTCTGGTGCATCCTTTAAAGTAATTGAACGCACCTTCTGCAACTTCCCACTTTGGCTCAAGCCTGTTGCTCCTGCCCTACCCCTACCACCCCTGCGGAAGGGCCTGCCTCTTCCTCTGCATGTCATTTTTTAAATGACCCTGTGACAAAACTCTTAGTCCCTATACCGCTGAAGGACTGCTGCAGTATAGGTGAGCGGTCAGCAGTGGTGCACGTCAACCCTATCTATTGTGGACCTATAGCGGTCCTTACAGAACAGCAGACTGTACCGCACTCAAGCCTATGTACCGTAGCACCCTATACCAAGTTACCAGTCCTTATAAGAACTTTTGTGGACCAAGCAGGTTGTGTATTAGTGTTTAGCAGACTGTACGTCAGTCCCTATACCGCTGAAGGACTGCTGCAGTATAGGGCAGCGGTCAGCAGTGGTGCACGTCAACCCTATCTATTGTGGACCGATAGCGGTCCTTACAGAACAGCAGACTGTACCGCACTCAAGCCTATGTACCGTAGCACCCTATACCAAGTTACCAGTCCTTATAAGAACTTTTGTGGACCAAGCAGGTTGTGTATTAGTGTTTAGCAGACTGTACGTCAGTCCCTATACCGCTGAAGGACTGCTGCAGTATAGGGCAGCGGTCAGCAGTGGTGCACGTCAACCCTATCTATTGTGGACCGATAGCGGTCCTTACAGAACAGCAGACTGTACCGCACTCAAGCCTATGTACCGTAGCACCCTATACCAAGTTACCAGTCCTTATAAGAACTTTTGTGGAACAAGCAGGTTGTGTGTTAGTGATTAGCAGACTGTACGTCAGTCCCTATACCAATGAAGGACTGCTGCAGTATAGGGCAGCGGTCAGCAGTAGTGCACGGCAACCCTATGTATTGTGGACCGATAGCGGTCCTTACAGAACAGCAGACTGTACTGCACTCAGGCCTATGTACCGTAGCACCCTATACCAAGTTACCAGTCCTTATAAGAACTTTTGTGGACCAAGCAGGTTGTGTGTTAGTGTTTAGCAGACTGTGCGTCAGTCCCTATACCGCTGAAGGACTGCTGCAGTATAGGGCAGCGGTCAGCAGTAGTGCACGGCAACCCTATGTATTGTGGACCGATAGCGGTCCTTACAGAACAGCAGACTGTAACGCACTCAGGCCTATGTACCGTAGCACCCTATACCAAGTTACCAGTCCTTATAAGAACTTTTGTGGACCAAGCAGGTTGTGTGTTAGTGATTAGCAGACTGTACGTCAGTCCCTATACCAATGAAGGACTGCTGCAGTATAGGGCAGCGGTCAGCAGTAGTGCACGGCAACCCTATGTATTGTGGACCGATAGCGGTCCTTACAGAACAGCAGACTGTAACGCACTCAGGCCTATGTACCGTAGCACCCTATACCAAGTTACCAGTCCTTATAAAAACTTTTGTGGACCAAGCAGGTTGTGTGTTAGTGTTTAGCAGACTGTGCGTCAGTCCCTATACCGCTGAAGGACTGCTGCAGTATAGGGCAGCGGTCAGCAGTGGTGCACGTCAACCCTATCTATTGTGGACCGATAGCGGTCCTTACAGAACAGCAGACTGTACCGCACTCAAGCCTATGTACCGTAGCACCCTATACCAAGTTACCAGTCCTTATAAGAACTTTTGTGGACCAAGCAGGTTGTGTATTAGTGTTTAGCAGACTGTACGTCAGTCCCTATACCGCTGAAGGACTGCTGCAGTATAGGGCAGCGGTCAGCAGTGGTGCACGTCAACCCTATCTATTGTGGACCGATAGCGGTCCTTACAGAACAGCAGACTGTACCGCACTCAAGCCTATGTACCGTAGCACCCTATACCAAGTTACCAGTCCTTATAAGAACTTTTGTGGAACAAGCAGGTTGTGTGTTAGTGATTAGCAGACTGTACGTCAGTCCCTATACCAATGAAGGACTGCTGCAGTATAGGGCAGCGGTCAGCAGTAGTGCACGGCAACCCTATGTATTGTGGACCGATAGCGGTCCTTACAGAACAGCAGACTGTAACGCACTCAGGCCTATGTACCGTAGCACCCTATACCAAGTTACCAGTCCTTATAAGAACTTTTGTGGACCAAGCAGGTTGTGTGTTAGTGATTAGCAGACTGTACGTCAGTCCCTATACCAATGAAGGACTGCTGCAGTATAGGGCAGCGGTCAGCAGTAGTGCACGGCAACCCTATGTATTGTGGACCGATAGCGGTCCTTACAGAACAGCAGACTGTACTGCACTCAGGCCTATGTACCGTAGCACCCTATACCAAGTTACCAGTCCTTATAAAAACTTTTGTGGACCAAGCAGGTTGTGTGTTAGTGTTTAGCAGACTGTGCGTCAGTCCCTATACCGCTGAAGGACTGCTGCAGTATAGGGCAGCGGTCAGCAGTAGTGCACGGCAACCCTATGTATTGTGGACCGATAGCGGTCCTTACAGAACAGCAGACTGTAACGCACTCAGGCCTATGTACCGTAGCACCCTATACCAAGTTACCAGTCCTTATAAGAACTTTTGTGGACCAAGCAGGTTGTGTGTTAGTGATTAGCAGACTGTACGTCAGTCCCTATACCAATGAAGGACTGCTGCAGTATAGGGCAGCGGTCAGCAGTAGTGCACGGCAACCCTATGTATTGTGGACCGATAGCGGTCCTTACAGAACAGCAGACTGTACCGCACCCAAGCCTATGTACCGTAGCACCCTAGACAGACCAAGTTACCAGTCCTGATAAAGAGCTTTGTGGAACAAGTGAGTTGTGAATGATTAGCAGACTGCAGCAGAAGGGCAGCAGTCAAGTATAATATTCTTTCTATATTTGGAAGAAAGAATATTATACGTGTACAAGCCTATTACCGTACCACTGATACCAGTCCTGAAAAGAACCTTTGTGGAACTAATAGTAACAGCAAGTCTTTAAAATTATCCTCACTGCCTGACACACTGCTTCCTGCCTGTCCCTATACAAATTGGCAAAAAAGAGTAGGCTGGAACGATTAGCTGGAACAGCTCTTTTGTGGACCTGATAGTAACAGCTAATGATGATGATGATGATGATGATGAAGAAAGACTAATCTGGCTGAGCTGTCCCTAAAATAGCAGCATACAGCGCTCTGTCCCTTTATCTAAACTGACAAAAGAAACTCAGGCTGCTGACCTAACACCTATACCAGTCCTGAAAAGAACTTTTGTGTACCAAATAGCTAGCGTTTTCTCTGTCCCTACTCCACACAGGATCCTTTCCCTACAGTGACAGAAGAAAGAATGTAAAATGGCCACCGGATCGGGTGTATTTATAGGTTAGGGGGAATGTCCAAGTGTCCATGAGCTGTCATGTCTCAATTGGTTGTCCTGTAACACATGATAAACGTGTCACGAAAGGTTAAAGTTCTTGTATACATTAAACACGTAAGTCCGCCGGGGCGAACGACGGAAAAAGGCGTTCGAACCCGCGGACGGCGAAAGTCGGAAATTCGCCGCGAAACGACCGCCGGGCGAACCGTTCGGCCATCACTACTTGTGACAACAATAAAAGTGATCAAATTATTATTTTTTTTAAAACAATTTATTCATTTTCAAATAAAGCTCGCGAAGCAAAGAAAACACATACGGAAGTCACGCCCGCATATGTAAACGGTGTTCAAATCACACATGTGAGGTATCGCCACGATCGTCACAGCGAGAGCAATAATTCTAGCACTAGACCTCCTCTGCAACGCTAACCATAAAAAAAATGTAAGCGTCGCCTATTGAGATTTTTAGGTACCGTACTTTGTCGTCAATCCACGAGTGCGCGCAATTATAAAGTGTGACATGTTTGGTATCTCTTTACTCAGCATAACATTATCTTTCACCTTATGCAAAAAAATGGGGCTAATTTTACGGTTTCGTTTTTTTTTAATTCATGAAAGTGTCCCTTTTCCCAAAAAGTTGCGTTTAAAACACTGCTGCGCAAATACCGCGTTACATAAAATATTGCAACAATCGCTGTTTTATTCTCTAGAGTCTCTGCTAAAAAAATATATATAATGTTTGGGGGTTCCAAGTAATTTTCTAGCAAAAAATATGGATTTTAACTTGTAAACACCGTATGCCAAAAATAGGCTTAGTCATGAAAGGGTTAAAGGTGGACAGGGTAGGATCTAACTGGACATACTGGAGTATGTAAATACACACACCCCGGCATCTCACCCAAAGCCTTGCTTTGGACACACTGCTCACACCACAAATAGCTCTGGCTGCTTAAACATATTGGTCATGGGAACATCTATACTCAGGGTTAGTTCCTTCAGGTGAACTGACACTGTATGGTAGGGCAATGTACTGGTCATTCAAAGGGGCGTTCCGGCCGTTTTAAAAAAAAAAGTCAGCAGCTACAAACACTGTAGCTGCTGACTTTTAATAAGGACACTTACCTGCCCAGCAAGCCCGCAATGTTGGCTGGCCCCGAGGCCGATCCATCCATCGGATCGGCTGCCGGCGCTGCCATCCTAACTAAGGGAAACAAGCAATGGAGCCTTGCGGCTTCACTGCCTGCATCCTACTGCGCATGCGCGAGCTGCGCAATGCTTTGTGAATGGCCCCGTTGTTTCCTGGGACACACATTTCCCAGAAGACAACGGGCCGCTCACCGAGGAGGAAGAATTGAAGAAACAGCGCCACGGAATAGGAAGAGGCAGATTAGGAAGACTACCTAGCAACAGGGGTTTCTGGTGAGTAAATTATTTTTTTTATATATTATTAAGAATATTAATATATATATATATATATATATATATATATATATATATATATTTTTTTTTTTTTTTTTACGGTGGCCCTCTACTTTAAATAACATAAAGAAAGTGGGCAGATGGCATGGGGAGCAAGACGAGACACCACAAGGGAGACAGGAAATAAAAAGGTTTTAAGCAAAGAATAAGAAGCTAACATGGCTAAAATATTAGCTAGAGTGGAAATCTAGCCCTTGATGGTGCTAATGGACAAGTGTTGGTCCACATCCAACTACAGAAGGGTAAGAAACCTATCCCTTGCACAAATGATGATAAATTTTTCAGGATGTGGACTTCTGAACCTTAAGCATTGTAAGAATAAATTCTAGGATACCTCTATTCTTCAATGTCTAGGAAACAACCACCACGTCCTTAAAGTCAGCGACCAAGAAGGATGGCAATTCAATCTTTATAAATGCAGGAATGCAAATCCAGACAGTCTGGTAGGGCCCACAGAGCAGCATGCAGTCTTACCACAGCAGCATACATTGCTCTCCCAGGCAAACTCAGGGCTATTAAAACCACTGGAATACCTTCTACTTCAATACTGCATAGCAGATGAGGAAAAAGCTGCCCAGGAGGAAAGGTACTGAAGAGAGCATACTGATCCCATGGAGTCAACAGTGTGCCTACTGCCTCCAGCAGTAGACTGAGGGGCTTGGACACAAACCTGTCCAGTATATAGTTGAATCTGGATGCTCTAAGTTTCATATTCAAATTACCACACCTGCAACACAGGTCCTGAAACACATCTGTGTTCAAAGACTAACCATCTGAGTTGAAACAATGTGATATGAGAAAGTCTGCCCGACAGTTTATGCACCTCTTTTGCCTCTGTTATGCTGCGTACACACGAGCGGACTTTTCAACATCCAAAGTCCGAAGGACTGAGTCCGTCAGACTATCCGATCGTGTGTGGGCTGCAACGGACTTTTGACTCGCCAAAGTCCGAAGGACTTTAGAATATGGAACATGCTTCAAATTTTTCCGAAGGAACTCCGCCGGACCCGGTCCCCTTCGAAAAATCCGCTCGTGTGTATGCTACTCCGACGGACTAAAACCGACGCTAGGGCAGCTATTGGCTACTGGCTATGAACTTCCTTATTCGAGCCGAGTCGTACGTCATCACGTTTGAATCCGTCGGAGTTTAGTGTGATCGTGTGTGGCCAAGTCCGCTCAGCCGAAAAGTCTGTCAGAACTCCGTCGGAATTCCAGCAGAACTCCGACGGAACTCCTTCGGAAGTCTGTCGGACATAAGTCCTCTCGTGTGTACGGGGCTTTAGACTTCATGATTCTGGTGGGTGACAGACAAAATGACCGTGTCTGATTAGATCTGATACAGATAGCTCTCAAAAAGTGTGGTTTAATGCTGGATAGACAACCAGGTCACTCAAACATCCAAGAAGTTGTTTGACAATTCATATTTGTTTAATGACCAAGCCCCATGCACCGACAGAGTAACTGGGACTCCACCTCAGCCCAACAGGCTGGCATCCATCATCAGGACATTACAGGACAAGGGACTTGGCCAATGTCAGGGGCTGATACTAAAGCCAACGAAACAGACATTTGGTGTTAGACAAATTGGGTAGAGACAAGTGTGACTTGTCCTTCAACGCCAGAATGATTTGCATAGGGTTCTACAATGGAAATGGGCAGACCCAGCTGTACACAGGACTCTCACTCAGAAGCAGAGAGTTGGATGGTGCCTTGGCTAGAGCACATGAACCTGAGACTGAAGAATCTGATATTTTCTACTAGGAAATTAAGACATGGGTCCTATTGGTGTCCAGACCAGTCACAGGTACTTCAAGTGATAAGTCTGTGTCATTAAAAATTTCTGCAGGTTCAGGATTCAACCAAACTGCTGCAAGGTTTAGAAAGTCATGGAGACATTGTGTTCCAGAGGCCTTGATGATTGTTCCCACAGAAGGAGCTAGTCTAGGTAGCCTATTACCCGATATCCCCAGGATCGCAGGATTGCTGGGACCAAGGATTAACCCTTGGTGGACACCTAAGGGTACAGAGGAATGGGCAAATGAAAGAAACATGTATGTGTAAATGTGATTTCTGATATCCACTGAGTCCAGAAAATTCCCCCTGAAGGATAGAAACAATGATCGACCTTGTGGATTCCATATGAAACTTTTGCAATTAAACATTTAGAGCCTTGAGAACCAAGATGGGATGGATGCACCCTGTGGGACTGGGACCATAAAGAGGTTGGAAAGGAACCCTTAATAGCATTCTGCAGAGGGACAGGATCTTGGCCAATGAGTCTGCAGGGGCCCTGGTGAAGGTCTGCAAGGTGTTATAAGGACAAAGGGAGATAGGAAGCTAGAAAGAGATGAAGGAGCAGGTAACAAAACTCAAGCTTGTAGCCTTGAGATACCATCTCCCACAACCAGAGAATAGGAATGCAACATTTCCAAAGTTTCTGCAAAAGCAGATATCGCCCCATTCACCATAATGCCGTTTCTTGGCAGAGTTGGTTGAATTTGAGTGCCAGACATTGAAGGTGGGAGAAGTGTAGCAACAGCCAAAAAAACAATTTTTAAGCTTTTTGGATAGCATAGGAATGGGTTAACACCCCTGTAATGTATGTTTTGCTGTCTGTAACCCTGTTCAGAACATTTCACCTCACTTTCTGTCCCAATGACAATTGGATTTTGAAAATTTTGGGTTGTTGTGGAAACTAGGATTGGTGATAAAGCATCAGTGGAGACACTTTTTTCCCATAAATCTTACAGGAGTAAATTTCCCTTCCTAGGGGTAGATTTTGTCTTATTTCCTGTTGTGTCCCTCAGTTTGTAAGTAGGAGTCATTTGTAAGTCAGATGTTTGTAACTAGGGGACCTCCTGTAATGGGCAAGGTTTGCGTAATCAAAAATGTGTTGGTCTATGCCAACATGGGCCAGATCCTGTTTAAGAAACATAGACAAAATAGCCATGGTTTGACAGAGCAAAATCACGACAAGAACTGGATGCAAAGTGGTAAGTAGATTATGTTGAATGAGAAAAACATGGTGCTGGTAAGAGCTTCCATCCTCTTGACTGTAGGTTACTTGAAAGAAAGACTCCTCCGCCAATATGGTGGTTGCCTTATTAAAGTGGAACTTGCGTTCATAAAAATGTTGTCCTTGTCTATAAAGCAGCACTTCCTGGTTTCTGGCCATCCCGTGATTGCTACATCATAGCTATCCAGGGGGGCAGTGTGTCACAAAGTCACAAGTTTTTGGTGCATGTGTGTACACATGGCTTATTTCCATTTATGAACCAGATCAAATTACTGGACTGTGTGTAGGGGTCAACTGTAACAGCATGACTATCCCCTGAGTCTTGTATCAGACATGTTGTGGTTTCAATGGCAGAAGACTAGGCTCAAAGAAAAAGGCAAGGTCTCAGCTACTAATAGAACTGGGATAGCTGATCAGTTGGCAGTAAAGCTCAAGACAAGTGGATCAAGTAGCTAAAGATGATTAATCATCACTCCAGATCGGCGACAGGAACAGAATGATAATCAGTGTTTCACATTGCCCTGTAGCAGCAGGGAGATGATTTCTTAATGCTGGCTGGTGGGAAATAAGAGCATGGAGCGTGTGCATGCCCTACACTCCACTCAGTAGAATGACAGCAGAACAGTGTTTGGTGCCCAAGCAACTAGTAAACTAGAAGGAACTCCCAAGCATGGGTGTCCGCAGAACTTTTTTCAGGGGGGGGCATCATTTTAGGTTCACCCATGCACCACCCCTTTTTGACAATGTCATGATCACATTATCATGGTCAGAGACCGCAGACGTAGTCCAGTCCCTAGGATAAGTAATGGATAATGGCCAACAGGCCCTCTTACCAGACCCAGCGAAACTACAGCAGTGATCCCTCCGGCTGGATGATCGCTTACTCTGGGTTCCCCGAGGGCGACTCTGGTCAGTAGTCTAACATGTCTGTACTCTGGTAGTGGCTCAGTTTTTCTCTCTGGTATTGCGGGGCAGCGTGGCTCCCTCTGGTGGCGCTGGGCAGCGTTTCTCTCTCTGGTGGCACTAGGCAGCGTGTCTCTCTTTCTGGTGGCACTGGGCAGCGTGTCTCTCTCTCTCTCTGGTGGCGCTGGGCAGAGTGGCTCTATGTCTGGCTTCCACCCAGCACCTTCCTCATTCTTTGTCCTGTAGCGCTTTCCCCCTCAGCTTTTTTCCAGGCTGCAGTCTCTCACTCTCTCTCTTGATTGAGCTGTGGCCTCCTCCCTGTGAAAAATGGGGCCGCCAATCTTTGGGACTACATGTCCCATGATGCTCTCCTCTCCTAGTCTCCTTTGATTGGCCCTCAGTTATGGCATATAGGGAAGGAACGGAGCGGGCAGGAAGCTGGGCAGGGAACCTGGTGAAAGCCGCCGTCTCTTGTCCCTGACAGGAGAAATGGGGCGAGTGGGGGAAACCTTTGATAGCCCGCAGCTTGCCTTGCTCCCGTCACAGCAACGCTGAGTTCTCTGCTGGACTGAGCAGGGAAAAGAGCCCGAAGTCATACTACACTGATAGGGGGCTTGACAGCACCTTAATGGTATTACCCCACTGGCGGGTGGCACCCGGGTGCGGCCTGCCCGCACGCTGATAGCAATGCAACTGTGCTGAATTTAAGATCTGATCCCTGATTCCAGGGGAGGGCACTTGACCCCCCTTGCCCCTACCTGCGGACGCCCATGCTCCCAAGACCCCAGTCAGAACAGAGCAGCCCAAGCCTTTAGGAACTGGCAAGCCCAAGACAATGGATTGCTTTAGCCCTGGAAAGTGCATCACAGTGAACAAACTAGACATAAATCTGGAAAGGACTCAAGCAAAGCTCTATGGAATGCTCTACCAATCAACATCCGCCTGGAAGTAAATCACCTGGCTTTTAGGAAAAAACTCAAGACCTTCCTCTTTTAGCAGATGATGAAAGCTCGCCACAGTGCCTAGAGGTGATTCAGTTTGCATTGTGCGCTATACAAGTATTTCATTCATTCAAAGCCAAACAACCAAAGCTGGGAAAAACAACACAAGATAGCTGCAAGCCAAGTTGGGGAAAGCAATGGCATATGTGGTTTGTAGAATCTTTGAAGAAGGAAAGCAGCACCAAATAGTAAGTGGGAAAGTCTTTAATCAGAAAAGGTGAAAAAAGACATCCATTACTGGGGCAGGGGTGCCATGTGAACTCAGGGTGATTAGTTATGAGAATTGGGGGGGTTACCAATGTCTTTCCCCTCTCTGGTATGAAATGTCCGAGGTTCCCAATGATAATCAAAAAAATGGGAACTGGATGGGTCATATCCTGGGGTTAAGATGTCCTTGACAAGGATGAGGCCCCTTACAGGCGGAGGAGATGATGGGGGAGCAGTCATTTCCAGGAACAGTTACATGGCTATTCTATCTTATAATTTGGGAGAGCTGAACCGCCCCAGAAAAAATTACCTAAGCCGAGTGAGACAGACCTCTCTTGGTTGCCAGGAAAGAGGAGCAGTGCTTTAGGAGGCTGACCACTGTGTTTCCATGGTGACAGTATAATACAAAAGCATCTTTGTACACAGGTGAAATGCCTGTAAGATGCCTGTAAGCACTAAACTTGTGATACTAAATCAAGCCATAATGTTTTAAGATAAAACGTGCAGTGCTATGTAAAAAGTCAAAATTGATATGTAAACAAATAATTATAAACTGATCACCTAAGATCTATATACATTCAACAATATACACATAAATCACATATATGTGACCTAAAATAATAAATACAAGTGGTTAATAAGTGCCCAGAGCCAACAGGACATATTTCACCGACTCTTGTGTTCATAAATTGTCCATAAAAATTCCAAAAAGTAGTGCTAAAAGACATCCTCTTATAGGAATAAAATTAAAGCCCTACTGTCCATTTGTTGCCATAATATTAATTAGAACAATGGCCATCAACCCTGTCCACAGGGCCCACTAACAGGCCAGGTTTGCAAGATAACTGAAATGCATCACAGGTGATAACAATTGATGTATAGAATACCTCTGCGCCAACCAACCAAACAGGGAAAATGAAAAACTGCTGCAAACACTAGAGAGGAGCTTGACCTACTCCCTAAGCAATATGAATTTGAGGATTTTAGTGTTGTTGTTTACATTTAGTCACTATCCATATTTTTATTCTCTTTCTAGTATCCTTCTGTCTGCAACCCCCTTGTTCCTTTGCCTATTTCCCCCTTCATCCCTTACTTCCTTTTTCATCCTCTTTCCATTCCTTCCCTCTTTTCCCCTCCTTTTTTCTCCCCCCTTCTTCCCCCCCCCCTCCCCTCCCCCCTCCCCTACTCTCCTGTACATTGCGCAACACTAAAATCCTCAAATTCACATCACAGGTGATATCATGTGCTGCTCAGTGATTGCGGTATTCTAGTCTGCATCTCCCCCAAGGTAATACATAAAACCTGGCCTATTAGTGGGCCCTGAGCACAGGGTTGATGACCACTGGATTAGAAAAGACACCCTGCTGCCAGGAGTCACCTCAGTGCACAAACAGGACTCTTACGAGATTCACCACTATAAAGTAAATGGTCAAACTGAGCATGAAGGGTTAAGCAGTCCCGATCTCATTCACAATAGTACACAAACATCCTGGGAAATGGCCATGAACTCCCATCATAGAAGTAACTTAGAAAAGGAAGGAACAGCTTGCATAGGGTAATATAGTAAAAACCACAAACAGAACAAAGCGTGCATTCACATGGTATAAATGACAGAATAAAACCATATTGCATTACATGCATCTGATCATCAGGCAGTCTTGTCCCCCCCCCCCCGGCTTCCGACAAAAGCACTTGTAATGACATCACGCCTGTAAGCCCCTACTGATCGGTTTCATCATAGCAGACGTCATCAGGGGGAGTGGCCACCTGGGGGCACTTTATTATATTTGGACACTGTGTGATGATATATTCTGGCCATGTATTACAATGCATTATGTTATATTGTGAACACCACATAGTATTGCATGACCATGGTCTATATTATAATGGGATCTCTAGTGTATTGTTTGCAGTGACTAACCTTTGTTTGTAACTTAGTCTATCAAGGTATTTTTTCCCTATAGTGTCAGTCTTCATAGTAGGTCTTTCATAGTAGTCTTTCATAGTATATGGATTCGTTTGAGCCAAGCTAACCCCAAGTAAATGATTGAACTAATCTTATTTCTGGAGCTCTTCTTTAATAAATAACTTGATGAAACTATGTTTTATCCTATGTAACACTTTAACTTTAGGGTTAAAGAGATATCATCCATTACAAAAGTTAATGATACAAGTACTTTATTAAATGCATATATAATACGTTTCTAAAATGTAATAATGGATGCATTTCTGTGTGTGAAATATATGTGCTGTGAATATCACTTTATTATGAGCTGCAGTTGAGACAAGGCAAGCAACTGCCCTAGAATTAAATGCATATATACACAGTGCTGCTCACTACCCAAATCCTTCTCATGCACAAAAATATATATCAACATAACTTCATATATAACCAAGTGGCCATCCAAGTGGATGGACTGGTGTCTTTATTCAACCTTGCTAACTATGAAACTATGAAATCAACTTATGTAGACTAAAATAAAAAAAACTAGAAAAACTTAATGAAATAAATAAGAGCTCTTCCACTCTTCAGACTATAAATCATTAAATGTGTGCCTTCATATGGTCCCACACTCACAAAGTGCTGTTGACGCCAACAAATAAATGTTACAAGTCAGTTGCTTTTTTGGTATGCTATGAGGAAGGCTTAGGCCCAAATGCATTAGAATTTTTCTGCCAAAACTCTGCTATGCCTGGACACACTGGAAGTGGGATTTTTCTTTTTCCTGCTCCTAAATGCTGCTAAAAGCTTATGTGTGCATGGACACATAGACTAACATGCAGTGGAGTTTAGGGGCATCAAAACAAATGTCAGACGCACCAAGGCGCAGCTGTAAAAAAACATCCAGTATGCATGAGGCCTAAAAGGTAACTTTTTTTTAATAATATTCTAATAATAATAATAATAATATTCTAAACACATAATAGTGCAATTGAAAAAACCGTCTTAAAATTACCTCGATTGGCAACCATCACTTTCTTTATAGGTTTGTACTCCACACGTTGAGTGCTCTGGAAAGCTGCATTAAGCACAGATAGACGTTTAACACCCAGGAAGGGTAAACCTCCTTTCACAAAACGAAGCTGCAACATCTGAAAAGAAAATATATGATACAGTGGTCACATTCAGATTTTGCCTAGCAACACAAAAATCATTTTTATTTTATACAGTAGCACAGATCACAAATAATTACTTGATATGGATTATAAGAACAAAAACAAATACTGTTTGTCTGATGTAGACTGAGCCATTCACTACCCATATCAAGTCAACATTGTATACTCCAAACTCTACATTCATCAAATGAAATCTGTTTATCCCCAGGAAATCTTTTTGCCCAACACAACTGACAGATGTGTAAATAAAGTAACGACTTAGAGCTAGGGCTGCAACTAACGATTATTTTCATAATCAATTAGTTGGCTGATTATTGTTTCGATTAATCGGTTAATAACCTTAAAAAAAAGAAAGTGGGTCAAATTGACGTTCATTTTCTTTTTAATTTAATTACTTTTTATTGAAAAAAAATTTTTTTTTTTACATAAATAAAACATAGTTTTCCAAACATAGGAAAAATATATATATCACAACAAGAAATACAAATTCTTTCCTCAAAAATTTACCTAGCACCACAGGCATAGTCATACATGACACTCTAGTTGTCCCTGACCCGTCTACAAAACTACCCCCCCCCCCCCCCAAAACCCCATTCTACGAACATGTGCTGCTAGGTCCGGCCAGGCCTATTCTGGCTAGCCGGCAAGGGGATGGCAGGTCACTTCAGGAACAGAAGTAAGGAGCATCAGAGAAACTCCCAAGCCACACCAAGCCTAAGCCGAGTGAGTGCACCTTAAGTCTTATCCTCCACTATCTCATCCAGGGGGTAACCAATGTCTCTCAGCCATGGATTCCATAGCACCTTGAATTTTTTTAAGTTGTTTTGTCTAATAAGCATTGCTCGCTCACACCAAATTGTAGAATTTATGGCATTTACCCATGCTTGTAGTGCTGGGGGTTTTTTTGCCTGCCAGTTCATCGCGATTAGCCATCTGGCCTGATACAGGCATCTTAATATAGATATCTTTGTTACAGCAGAAATTCTACCCCTTTCCATAATCCCTAATAGACAAGTCTTAGCTTCTGGTTCCAAGGTGGTATTAAAGGTCCTATTAATTCTATGTACAATTTCTATCCAGTACCGATATCATTTTGGGCACTTCCATACCATGTGAAGAAGGTCCCCTGGTGCTCCACATCTGGGGCAATCTCCATTAGACTTTCTACTTATCTTCCACATTTTTTTAGGGGTATAGTATGCCCTGTATAAGAAAAGCTTGTGGGACATGCACTGCGATGGAGAGATAGACACCAGGTTCCCCTGTGCTAGGGTCTCATCCCATTGCTCTTGCCTAATTGGTCCCAGGTCTACCCCCTATCCCCTCCTACTCTTGCCAGGTCCCTCTCCTTTCAAGACTTTATCCTTGAGTTTTATATATAAACTAGAAATCTGACCCTTTGTTTGCCCTCGCTCGAGGAATCCCTGAAACAGGGGGGTCTTCATCCTCTCAATAATGAGTGTGCCATACTGTGCTTGTATCCCATGTCTCACTTGCAAATAAATATAAAATGTTTTGTTAGAGATACCAAATTCCTGCCAAAGGTCTTCAAAAGATTTCATAGTGTTCCCCTGATAGAGATGCACCAGCCTGCTAATCCCCCTCCTCTCCCACTCCAGGGGCCGGTCTATACTATTTAATTCAGCCAATTCTCCATTGTTCCATAAGGGGGTATACTCATTTACTCCCTCATAGCCCAGGGCATTTACAAGCAAATGAGTTGGCCTCCAAAACTTCAACTAAGGTTTTGTGATATGCTTTATTGATCATCAATTTATGATTTGGACAGCCACCCCCTTCTAGTCCAGCCCCAGTTAAATGCTGGAGCTGGGCTGATAGAAAGTATGTTCTTGGATGCGGTATCGCTACTCCTCCCTTTTCTGTAGGGAGCTGCAACGTCTGCAGCCGAATCCGAGGCTGTCTCTTCTTCCATATTAATTCACGAATCAGTCCCTCCAATCTGTTGAACCACTTCTGATTAATCCAGATCGGGGAATTATGGAGAATGTATAAGATCTGTGGCTGCCAAATCATTCTTACTAAGTTGCAGCGTCCCGCCACAGACAGGGGGAGACGACACCAGTTATTGGCCTTCTGCTTCAATTTCACCAGTAATGGTACCAAATTTTCCTCAACATACTGATTTATATCTCTAGGAATCCAGACACCCAAGTATTTCAGCTTGGGTACCACTTCTAGTCCCAAAACTGTAGGCAATGTTAAGTCTCCAGACCCCGACAATGGCATAAGGGCTGATTTTTCTCCAGTTAATGGCCAAACCTGATTGTTGCCCAAATTCCTCCATCAGCCGCACTACATTGTTCAGAGTAGAGCCCACATCGCCAATAAAAAACAGGACATCATCTGCAAATAAGGCCAACTTCTCCTCTTCTGGTCCGCGCCGGAATCCCTGGATGTCCGGGCGCGATCTCGCCAGCACAGCCAGGGGTTCCATAGCCAGTATGAACAGGAGGGGAGACAACGGGCACCCCTGCCTCGTACCCCTTTCTAAATGAAACGTATCGGAAAATAGGGTCCCCATTTTAATCTTGGTCCTAGGTCGCCTATAAAGTAATTTTACCCATTGGATAAATAGGGGGCCAAAGCCGAAACGTTCCAATACGCCCCAAAGATAGCCCCACTCCAGGCTATCAAAGGCTTTAGTAGCATCTAAAGCTAGTATGGCGCCTGGGCTATCATTGTCTCTAGGTATTTGTAAATTTAAAAAAACCCTCCTGATATTAGTGTAAGTTGTTCTGCCCGGGATAAACCCGGCCTGATCTGGATGTATTAATTTATGGATATAGCTATTTAAACGAGTGGCTAGGACCTTGGCTAAGATTTTTACATCTGAGTATAACAGGGATATCGGCCGGTATGACGAGACCTCTTGTTGATCCTTCCCCTCTTTGAGAATTAAAGTGATATTAGCCTCCAGCATTGAAGCGGGGAGCTCCCCCGCCTCTAATGCATGGTTTAACGTTTCCAGTAGTGCCGGCATCAGCTGTTCACTATATCGTTTATAAATTTCTACTGGAAGCCCATCAGGGCCAGGAGATTTATAGTTGGGCATACTAATCATCGCACTTTTTAGTTCTTCCAAAGTAAGTGGTAAGTCTAGATTCAATTTATCCTGGTCTGAAAGCATAGGGATAGCTGTTTGATGCAAGAAATTAGTGGCCAGACCCTCATAATCCTGTGTAGTTGATTTATATAAGGTTCTATAATAGTCACTGAGTACCTTCATAATCTCGGGGGGGCCTGGAGACAAGATCGCCCTTCTGTGTTTTAATTGCCTGTATTACTGTAGAGGGGCCATTAGATTGAACTAATAGGGAAAGAGCTCGACCCACCTTCTCTCCTTCGCCAAAATAATATTGACGTTGGAAGATGCGTTGATTCTCTACCTTTTTTAAAAGTGCCATTTTATATACCTGTTGGCTATCCACCCAGGCCTGTTGTTTCCCCGGCGATGGGTCCTCCACAAACTCTCTCTCAGCCTGGATAACATCATTTCTAATTTTTTTCTCTTGGTCTCGAACTTCCCGTTTTGTTATTGCAATTTTCTGTATGAGTATTCCTCTAAGAAAGGCTTTTAGGGAATCCCAGACTATTCCAGGTGCCGCTGTCCCTCTGTTAGTTTGGAGAAATTCCCCTATTCGATCCACTAGGAGGTTAGAGCTATCAATTAGTTTCAACCAAGCGGGGTTTATTCTCCACTCTCCCAGTGGGACACTCTCTCCCGTATTCAAGGTTATAACTAAAGGGGAATAATCTGAAATCCCACGTACCCCATATTCTATGTCTGCCACCAACCCGGCTGCCTCTTTGTTCCCCAGGTCCATGTCTATTCTTGATAGCATCTGGTGGGTACTGGAAAAGCAAGAATACTGCCTATCCTGAGGATGTCGCGTACGCCAGATATCCCTTAATCCGACTTCTAGTAAGAATTCATGTAATCGACGTGTTCTATTCCCAGCTGGACAAGGGAATCTGTCCAAGCGCTTATCTATGATTTTATTAAAATCTCCGGCTATTATCCACGGGACGCCCAATTTACCCAAGCTAAACATGAGAAGTTTATCCATAACCTCTAATTTAAAGGGAGGAGGTATATAAATATTGGCTAAGACATATTCTTGCCCGTCCACCAGGCAATTCAAAAAGACAAATCTCCCCTCCCCATCTATATGAGACTCTTTACATAAATAATCTGTACCCTTCCAAACTAGCACACTCACGCCGCGAGAATACGATGAATAGAAGGAATGATAATATGCCTGGAATTTCCGATTATGTAACTGAGAGGCCGTGGTTGGGGTTAGGTGGGTTTCCTGTAGAAAAAGCAAACCAGGTCGCTTTCCCTCCGTCTCCAACATCACAGACCCCCTTTTCTTAGGGTCTCCCAGGCCCCTCACATTCCACAAAATTATGTTCCACCTACCCATCAGCTCCAGTGATTGGTATACCCAGGGAGGGGAGAGGACGAGGGGGGAGGGAACCGCTTCCTCTCCCCAACGCCACTCCCCATCCCAACCTGTCCCCCGTCACCACCCCGTTACTCACAGCACGTGTTCGAAGACTCACCTCCCTCCCCCCACCCAACCAACCCTGCCCATCAGAGCAACCCCTAGGGGTCTCGATTGTAGCCGGTATAATCATACCCCATTCAAGAGTGTCCACACTCACCGCCCCCCCACATGGTCCTACCATACCCGTTTAACACACTTTCTAAGGTGGGATCATAATCCCTCCATGGCACCAATTATGCCCCTCTATAAAAAGGACAGGAAAGGGGATGGGGGTAGGGGAGGGAAAGAAGAAGAGAAAAAAAGGGGGGGGGGAGGAGAGGTGCTGCTGTAACTTCAAAAACTCGGTGGTTATAATATTGTTTACCCTTAAAGTATATATATATATCCCCACTCCCCCGACCCCCCCCCAACCCTCCCCTCAAATCCCACCCTCCCAACTCAGCTATAAAACCTCATTTACCGCATCTAATATAAGATTGTGTAAGTTATTAATTCGCCATGTGATATCACAGTGCTCTATAATCCATAGTGCTTACCCCTTCCCTAATCCATTTATTATATTGTTTTACCCACCTCCCTCAGGTAGCGAGCAATAACATTATAGCTCCCCATTCCTTCATTGAGATGAATTCATAAATAAATTTATTTCTGATAATATACATACACAAATTTGCATTCCCCCTTGCAACTCCCCCCCCCCCCCGCCCCACAACACCACCTCAACTATAACCGTATCTTACACACACTTTATACGCAATATGACTCACCCTATAGTGTTCAATAGCTCGTGATACATTAACCCCAATCTCTAGTTTATTCGTTGTGTCCATCTACTTCCCTACCCTATTAACCATTGATAACATAGGACAAAACAAAGCAAAACAAAGCAAAACAAAACTGAAAAAAAAAAAATTCCCCCCCCCCCTCCACAAGGACTAATACAGACCGACTCTATGCATCGCTAAAGAGTCTCCTTATGTTCCTCCAGTCAGTTCACAGCCTCCTGCGGGGAGTTAAAAAATAATGTTGAACCCAAAGCAGACACACGGAGTCGGGCTGGGTACAATAAGGCATAAATTATCTTATACTTTTGCAAGGTGCGCTTAACAGGAATAAACTCCGCTCTCTGTTTCTGTAAATTCGGTGAAAAATCTGGATAAAATGATACCCTGGTCCCCTTATAGAAGATGTCTCCTAATCCCCTAACTCTCCACATCAAAATCATTCGATCATTATAATTGATAAATTTCAGTATCATTGGCCTGCAGCGTCCCTCTAATAGATGAGATCTAGGAGAAACTCTGTGGGCTCTTTCGATGCAGGAGAGTGAGGAGAGGGAGACATCTCCCAGTAATTTCTTAAACCAATTTTCCAAAAAGATTATGGGGTTAGGACCCTCGCTTCCCTCTGGCAGGCCAATTAATCGCACATTATTCCTGCGGTTCTTATTGTCCATGTCGTCGATTTTAGATACCTGTGCGATAATTTGTTTCTGGAGTGTGACTATTTTTTCCTGCAGGGGGGATAGTTCATCTTCCCCCATACTTAATCTTCCCTCTAGAGCATTTGTTCTGTCAATGGTATTACTTAATAGTTGGCTCATAGAATGCAGTTCATTTTGAATATTTCTTAATTGACTGTCCAGGCCAGAGATAGAGCTCTTGCACTCATTAACCGCCAACAATATCTCTCGTAGAGTAGGTTTACCGTCCCCCACAGATCTTTGGGCCATCTTGTTTTCCTCCTGGGGTAACTCACCTACCCCCCCTCCTGGAGATAGGGTACCAGGATCTGGTGTAAAATGACCTGCACTTCTCCTATCCCCCAGTATCCCCTGCGTTTTAAGTTGGCCTGGCGGATGGTGTTGTACTTTCCTGCCTGGAGAAGTCGCATGTGCAAAGCGCTTGAGTTTCGAAGCCGCAGAGGCTTGATTTAATTTTTCCTTGGCAGCACGCGTTTTTTGATTCCCCTCCCCATGGGACATATCCTCCACAGCTCTTTTACTAAGCATGGTAGAGTCCGCGTGAAGAAGCGCTAAGCCAGCAGAGGGTAATAATATGATGGTATATATCGCTGAATCAAATCCCCTCAGCAAGAACCCAGCTTTTAATTCAAAGAGCCTGAGGGGGGGGAACCAGCCAATCCACCAGCCACACAGTGCCGAGGTCCCACAGTAATTATGTTATGGAGCAAACTCTCTCCGACTGTCGGTTAGCAAGAGAAAAGCAGGGGGGGGGGGAAACAAGCGTTCCGTCCAAGCAGGGGACACCAGTGCACCTCCCCGCTGTCTATTATTGACAAGACCACAGTCTCCGCCACACAGCTTCTGTCGTCAGTCCCGCTAGACTACCCAGCATACCTCACCATTCCAGAGCCAGGGTTACCATCGGCTAGTCTAGCGAATGCCACCGAGAGATCTTGTATCAGTCCGGGGCAGTCACAGAACCCTCCCCGCGTATCCTCGTGCAGCGTCACAGGGTTTGTATGCCTTCGGATCTCTGACCGAGATCTCGCGATAACTGAGCCGTCCACGGGACCCTCCTCGGGTAATCTCGGCAATCTCCGACAGCGCCGGCCGACAATAGTGGTAGTACACGCTTTCCAGGTCCGAACGCTCGATACGAAACCCCAGCAGGGGGAATCAGGAAACAACAGCTATAGCCACCAGCGGCTTACATTCCTCTGGTCACAGGGCGGAGGCAGACAGTTCGGACACTCACTCTCACTCCCTCTCACTCACACCCATCTCCATCCGGCCACACCCCCCTCCGACGTTCATTTTCAACTACAGTGATGGGAAAATTTGGAAATAGAAAACTTCTTGGTCAAAGGAAATTTCAGACAGTGTATGTGGTTTTCATTCAGAAATTACATTAATTTTAAAAGCAGAATGTTAAAACCAAGTGAAAATTTCAAACAAAATTCTTTCATTCAGCGAATGCACAAAGATTTTTCGTCTGAATATTCTCATCTGAAAATTGATCCGTGTGGCCAGCATAAGGCTCGGTACACAGCTATGCAGTTTGCGTGTGATCTGTTTCTGCAGTGCTTTTTGCTGTGCGTTTTTGATTTCTGTGCACGTGATTTTACTGCAATTTGCGTTTTTGCATTTTTTTTTTGGGCAGATTAAAAAACACAAATTGCTTCCATTACATGCTTTTCTGCAGCTTCTCCATTGAAGTATATTGAACCAAAGAAGCACTGTTTTGTGTTTTAAAGTCCCTGACCCTTTCCAAATATGCAACGACTAAAAAAAAGCACAGATGTGAACGTATCCCATAGGAAACTATGTAAATGAACTGTAGTGCGTTTCTGCAAAAAGCACCAATAAACACATAGATGTGAACCAGGTCTAAGACATTTAGTAACATAATGGGGTTAAAAATACTAAAATGAGCCCTTTATAGTAAAAAACAAAACAAAAAAAAACAGATAATCACTACTTTAAGGGGTTCATTTTTTACTGTAAAACTGTGAAATATTTACAGTAGCGATTATTTGCTCTTTTTGTACTATAAAGGGCCCAATTTAGTTTTTTTTTAACCCCATTATGTTACTGGCCGATTAATCGATTATGAAAATGGTAATCGATTAATTTCATAATCGATTAGTTGTCGATTAATCGATTAGTTGTTTCAGCCCTACTTAGAGCAGTTGCAAAATGAAAATGAAAAAAGAATGGACCTCTAACTTTTTAGTGCTATACTTGCGTCAGGCTCATCTGGGTGTCTGAAATAAAAACCGAGTCTTTCAATTTGATTTCAACTATGATTCTTCCAGTTCTGGATGCTAAACTACCCTATTTATCGGCGTATAAAATGCACATTCATTTTAAAAGCGAAGTTTCAGGAAAAAAACTAAAATTTTAAATAAGGAACTTTGAAGAAAAATAAGGGTCAGTGCCCATTGGCAGCCTCACCATTGTCCTCAATTAAGCTTGATCAATGCCCATCTGCAGCCTCACAAGTGCCATCTATGCAGCCTTATCAGTCCGCATCAATGCAGCCTCACCATTGCCAACAATGAAGCAGTCTCCTCATTTCCATCAATGCAGCAGCCTCACCATTGCCATCAATGCAGCAGCCTCACCATTGCCATCAAAGCAGCAGCCTCACCATTGCCATCAAAGCAGCAGCCTCACCATTGCCATCAAAGCAGCAGCCTCACCATTGCCATTAATGCAGCAGCCTCACCATTGCCATCAATGCAGCAGCCTCACCATTGCCATCAATGCAGCAGCCTCACCATTGTCTTCAATGCAGCAGCCTCACCATTGCCATCAGTAAAGCCAGATCAATGCCCCTCTGCAGCCTAGAGTTTACAGGGAAGGGGGCAGAATGAGTGTTGACAGTGAGAATCTCCTATGACAGAATAGTGGTCCAATGGTGGCCCAGGAGACGGGACTTCTTATTACAGAGGCCGCCAAGTAAACAGGAGATTCTCACTGTATTTAATCTGACAGTGCTCGTCCTGCCCCCCTCCTTGTCCCCTCCGAGGCAGCTAAAATTGAAGTATTGGCGTACAACACGCACACACTATTTACACCCGACTGTCATGGTGAAAAAGTGAGTGTTATGCGCCAATAAATACAGTAGTTGCAATGCGAAAAAAAAAGAACTGTTATTTCCAATATACACACACACACATATAGGATGTATGATATGATATATGATTGAGATTTTATATATATATATATATATATATATATATATATATACACACACACACACACACACACAGTATCTCACAAAAGTGAGTACACCTCTCACATTTTTGTAAATGTTTTATTCTATCTTTTCATGTGACAACACTAAAGAAATGACACTTTGCGAAAATCTAAAGTAGAGAGTGTACAGCTTGTTTAACAGTGTAAAATTTGCAGTCCTCTCAAAATAACTCAAAACACAGGCATTAATATCTAAACCGCTGGCAACAAAAATGTCCAAATTGGGCCCAAAGTGTGAATATTTTGTGTGGCCACCATTATTTGTCAGCACTGCTTTAACTCTCTTGGGCATGGCATTCACCAGAGCTTCACAGGTTGCCACTAGAGTCCTCTTCCACTCCTCCATGATGACATCACGGAGCTGGTGAATGCAAGAGACCTTGTGCTTCTCCGCCTTCCATTTGAGGATGCTCCACAGATGCTCAATAGGGTTTAGGTCTGGAAACATGCTTGGCCAGTCCATCACCTTTAACTTCAGTTTCTTTTGGCTGTGGTTATCTTGGGGGTGTGTTTGGGGTCGTTATGTTGGAATACTGCCCTGTGGCCCAGTCTCTGAAGGGAGGGGATCAGGCTCTGCTTCAGTACATCACAGTACATATTGGCATTCATGGTTCCCTCAATGAACTGTAGCTCTCCAGTGCTGGCAGCACTCATACAGCCACAGACCATGACACTCCCACCACCATACTTGATTGTAGGCAAGACACACTTGTTTTTGTACTCCTCACTTGGTTACCGCCACATACGCTTGACACCATCTGAACCAAATAAGTTTATCTTGATCTCATCAGACCACGGGACATGGTTCCAATAATCCATGTCCTTAGTCTGCTTGTCTTCTGCATCATCTTTAGAAGAGGCTTCCTTGTGGGACGACAGCAATGGAGACCAATTTGATGCAGTTTGCGGCGTATGTTCTGAGTACTAAAATGCTGACACACCCCTCCCCCAACCTCTGCAGCAATGCTGGCAGCACTCATACGTCTATTTCCCAAAGACAACCTCTGGATATGAGGCTGAGCACCTGTACTCAACTTCTTTGGTCGACCATGGCAAGACCTGTTCTGAGTGGAACATGTCCTGTTAAACTGCTGTATGGTCTTGGCCACCATGCTGTAGCTCAGTTTCAGGGTCTTGGCAATCTAATTATAGCCCAGGCAATCTTCATATAGAGCAACAATTCTTTTTTTCAGATCCTCAGAGTTCTTTGCCATGAGGTGCCATGTTGAACTGCCAGTGACCAGTATGAGAGAGTGAGAGTGATGACACCAAATTTAACACACCTGCTCTCCATTCACACCTGAGACCTTGTAATATGAGTCACATGACACCGAGGAGGGAAAATAGCTGGTTGGGCCCAATTTGGACATTTTCACTTAGGGACTTAGGGGTGTACTCACTTTTGTTGCCAGCAGTTTAGACATTAATGTCTGTGTGTTATTTTGATGGGACAACAAATTTACACTGTTATACAAGCTGTACAATCACTACTTTACATTGTAGCAAAGTGTCATTTCTTCAGTGTTGTCACATAAAAAGATGTAATAAAATATTTACAAAAATGTGAGAGGTGTACTCACTTTTGTGAGATGCTGTGTGTGAATATATAAAAAGGCCAGTATGGTGGCCTGGAATTATGGGAGGAGCCCGGTGGGGTATATAACCAGCCCGTTCGCCTGTCTTCCTTGTCGGTTCCGGTGCGCGATATCTGATACGTCAGAGATCAAGGGCCGACTGTTCGAGACCATTACCAGTGAGTTGTGTTCGTGAGTTTCTGTGTTTGTTAGTCCCGATCGTGTCCGTGTTGTCAATTGTCTCGTCTTTCTAAAGCGTTCGTGTGTTTTCCCGTCTGAGTGTCGCATACTCAAAGAAATTTCTGTTGTCATACAACACATCTGGGCAGGCTGTCGCAGGTAGGGGTTCGGCACCCATTTTTCATTTCATGTTTTCTATGTCACTTAAACACGATATCCTGAACTCACGAACCTCTCACTTTACATTTCACGAATGTTTTAAATCATGTCACCCTTACTTGTTACCTCATGTCACTACTCCTCCTCCTTTCAAAGAGAAATCGTTATCACCTATTCGTGACATGTCGGTCATGCCACATCAGGCACTTCATATCGTAGGCTTACATTTCTAGTCAAAACGACTCCCCAATCATTTCAAAGTGTTTTAATGGTTCGAATCATTTTGAAAACACAACCGACTGCTCGTCATGTCAAAATCAAGCAGTCCGGTTCAAATTGATTTTGAATCGTCTCATATCGTTACGAGTCGTCTCAAACCTTGTCGGGTCATTTCAAATCATTTCGTATCGTTTCATATAATTTGAATCATTTCAATCTTTTCGTTGAATCATTTAGATCATTTCATAGCATTTTGAATCAGTTCAATCAGTGTCATGTCATTTCGAATCATTTCTAAATAATGTCACGTCTTTTTCCGAATCATTTCAAATAATTTCATATCATTTCGAATCATTCGTTCATTTCTGTCACTTACCGCGCTCCGGTTCGAATCCCGTCGCATCCCCGATGCACCGATTCGCTCCGAAGTGCCCCAGGTTTCAGCCTCATTTCGATACATGCTCCAGAGACAGGAGTCACTCGCAGGTTCAGGCACAGTCCCTGATTCCAGTCTTTGTCATGGCATATCATTTCTGTCACTTATTACGCTCCGATTCGAATCCTGTCGTATTCATTGATGCACCGATTTGTTCCGGTGTGCCCAGCTGTTCACGCCTCATTTCAGTACATGCTCCAGAGACGGATTCTTTGTTACAACCATCAGTCCAGTCGTTGATTCTTGTCTCTGTCATGGCAGGTCATTTTTGTCACTTATCACGCTCTGATTCGAATCCTGTTGCGTTTATTTAATGCACCGATTTGTTCCGGTGTGCCCAGCTGTTTACGCCTCATTTCTGTACATGCTCCAAAGACAGGATTCATTTTTCATTTCATGGGCTCACCCTCTGATTTTTGTCTTTGTCATGGGTATCATTTCATCTCACCTATCACGCTCCGGTACAAATAGTCACACCTGTGTACCAAATTCGTCCCGGGGTGCCCTAGGACAGGCCTCATTTCAGTACATGCTCCAGAACCCGTTTCGTGCTCGGTCGCAAGATTGCGGCATGACGATCCGGATCTCTGGCATGGCAGATTCACTCATTTCACTGTCACGTAGCGCTTCCCGGTTTGAATCCAGTTGTTTTTCAATGTTTTGATTCCGGCCGTGGGGCCTTGCTCATCGGCCTCATTTCACTAAGGTTGCCTCAAAATTCAATACATGCTCCAGAGTTCGGTTCGCTGTCAGTTGCATCTGCGACGCGACCAAATCACATCTCTGTCATGGTAGGCGTTTCATTCAAAAAGCAACATTTGTTTGTCTCATTTCATTTATTTCATTTTCATTTCTAAATCTCACCTCCTTGAAGTCACTATTTAGCTAGCCATCTCTGTTTAGGTATTGAACTCTCAAACAAACTTCACCTTCATGTCCTCAGGTCAGTCGAGTTTTCAGTAGGTCCACCCTGCACCTGGTCGGACGGTGCCTCCTGAGGTAAGGGAAAAAAAAAAAAAAAACACATCTGTGAAGGAAACGCACATGAGCGGAAGCATCCTTCTCGTCAAGCATTTATTTCTTCAGGAGTCACCAATGAGTCTTGTAATCCATGTCACCCTTATGTAGGTTCCGCTTAGGAGAAAAACCCAAACCCGAGGACAAGTAGGCTCGTCTAGGCCTGGATTACGCCACCATGTCCCGAGCCGGCAGTGAGGATCTCACAGCCCCATTATCTCCATCTCTAGTCTCAGAGAGTGGCAGCCAGCGGTCCCCCAGAGCATGGACCATTCCCAGACTGACAGCTGAGCTGAGGCGCAGAGGTGTACCCTTTCCGGCAACAGCCAGAAAGGCCGAGCTTTTCAGGCTCCTCTTTCCTCCCCCAGCTGTGGCAGAAGCTAGTACCCAGCAGGCCTCCCTGGGTTCGATCGCCTCTGCAATTTCGCAGCTACATACCCTGGTATCTTCCCTGGCGACCTCAATGTCAGAGGTCCAGAATCGGGTGGCCCTCCTCGAGACCCGCCCGCCTGTTTCTCCTCCAGTACCAGCAGCCCAGACAGTGACTAGCCCACTCGCAGGTATCACCGGGTGTACGTCAGTTGTGTACCCTACTCATCTGGTATCGGCTAGCATCAGGAAGGACATCCTAGAGGGCAAGGACATCAATCTGGCTTCTCTACTCATCTCCATCCACAAGCTTGCAGAGAACAAGGCTTATACGTGGGGGGACGTGTCAGTGGTCCTCAAAGCCAAAGACCCCAGGCTGGACAGAAAGCTTTCAGTCACCGAGTTTACGTTGGCCTTCGGCATGTTGAGGGAGATCATCTGCTCAGCCTCCCCCAACAGGAGGGAGGAGCTGGATCGCTACCTCCATGTAATAGTAGATCTAGGTTACAAATACGGCGGTTTTTCGTTTTACGACTACCACCGCTCCTTCACCGCTAAAGCGGCCGCCAGGGTCTTCCAATTCCAGACGCCTACTGACTGGAGCGTCAAGGATACCGAGCTATTTTGCCGCCACTTCGCGGGTCTACGGTCCCCCCTCTGTGCGATTTGCCAGTCGGCTACTCATACCGCGACCTGGTGCGCTAACTCAGTGACAGCCCGGCCCTCAGACAATCCATCCAGGCCATTCTCGAAACAGGCACGGGCACCTGGCTCTCCAAGGCCGACATCTCAGATGCTTTCAAGCTCCTTCCCATCCATCCATCTCTCTGGTGCTGGCATGGCATCAAGTGGAGAGAGCTGTACTATTTTGCCACCAAACTGACGTTCAGGTCCAAAAGCAGCCCCTGGCTCTTTGACACTTTCGCGCAGTCACTCACGTGGATCTTGCTGCACGTAGCCCAGTGTCGGGGAGTCATACACTATCTGGATGACTTCCTGCTGATCGAGCCACCCGGCTCACCGCCAGGAGATCTGGATAAGTTAAGGGTGGTCTTCAGTAACCTCAACGTCCCCATTGCCGAGCACAAGGTGGATGGTCCAACGCAGTCCATCACCTTTCTCGGGGTTAACCTAGACACCAACACCATGCAGGCCAGCCTCCCCCCGGATAAACTGGCCCGCATCAGGACGGTCCTGAGGGACTTCACCCGCGCCAGAACTTGCACCAAAAAAACAGCTACAATCCCTACTCGGCATGTTGAATTTCGCCATGCGCATCATCCCTCAGGGTCGCGCCTTTGTATCACGCCTATTGGTCTTACTGTCCCTCTCACAGGACCCGGAGCAAGTCCTCAGCCTGGATCCCGCGGCGATAGCGGACCTCGCTATGTGGGAGGAATTCCTATCGTCTTGGAATGGCGTGTCCCTGTTCATTCCCTCCATGTCTTCCCTTTCACCCCAGGTGGTGACCGACGCAGCGGCCTCCACAGGCTTTGTGGCAATTTTTGGCCACCTCTGGCTCGCAGCTCCCTGGCCTCCCCAGATACTGGCGATACCTGGCTTCGCCGAGACATCCTCCCTGTTTGAATTATACTCCATCGTAGCTGCAGCACACACATGGGGCCGTAGTTGGTCGGGTCAAACCGTGACCTTTTCAACAGATAATTTAGCCACTGCAGAGGTCATTAATAAAGGCAGGTCCAGGTCTCTAGCGATGATGTCCTTCCTACGTCGGCTGGTCCAGCTCTCGTTATTATTTCAGTTCAACATCCACTGTTCCTTTATCCCCGGTAAATTCAATCAGGCAGCGGACGCCCTCTCCCGCTTTAACTTTGTCTCATTTTTCGATCAGATGCCCGGAGCCGGACCAACATCAGCAGCTATCCCGGACTGGTCTCAGCTGACCCTGGACTAGCCCCACACCTCCTAGCGGCAACCCAGCTCATCGATCTCTCCCTCTCACGTAATACCCTCAAGGCCTACCAAACTGCCTGGAGGACCTTTAACCACTTTATGACACGTCACAGCACAGAGACGTCCCGTGTCAAGCAAGTCCTGGCCTTCATTTCCTACTGCCACTCGGAGATGGCATTATCCTATAATACGATCCGGCTATACCTGGCCGGTGTACAACATTTCACGTCCCTCCAGGACCCTACCGAACCTTCCTTATTTTCTTACCACGCCGTCTGGGCTATCATGCGCGGCGTCCAGAAGCGCCAGCCAGTGGCCAGCACCAGACGGCTGCCTATCACAGGAGACATTTTTAGAAACATGTCGGATATCCTGGCCACATCACCTTTCGGTCTCCGCCTTAGTGTCATCTTACAAGCAGCCATACATCTGGCCTTCTACGGCTTCTTACGGCCAAGCGAGTTTACTTGTAACAGCCCCACAGCACGCATGCTGTGCAAACGCCACCTGGTCCGATACGAAGACCATTTCATCTTACACTTAGCAGTCTCCAAAAACGCAGCAGCTTGGCTCGGGTATGGACATACATTTCTATAAGACCAACAACCGCTGGTGCCCGGTCGCCACTCTCACCCGCTTGTTGACCCTTCTGGCCGATCAACCAGAAACTAGCCCGCTTCTGCCATTTCATACCAAAACTCTGAACGCTGCCCGGTTTATGGAACATGTCAGGATACTCCTGAGTATCCTTCAGCTCAATCCTACTCACTACTCCGGACATTCATTCCGTATCAGAGCAGCCTCAACAGCCTCCCGCCAAGGGGTCCCGGACCATGTCATCAAGAAGTTGGGCAGATGGAAGTCCACCTGTTTTGCCCGTTACATACCCAATCCACAAGTGGAGATGGCCCAGGCATTTGTCAAGCTCACCCAGTAACAAACTCGAAACAATAAAGTACAACCCCTACCTGAATGTTTTTGCCCCCTTATTTTGGTATACCGTACGTTAGACCAGGGCACACTTTCAGGTCCATTTCAAGTAAGCGAGTTTATGTTAACCTTGTTTGTCATCCTTATCCGTATCGGTCAGAGGGCTCTGAACCATAAATAAAAAGGCCAGTATGGTGGCCTGGAATTATGGGAGGAGCCCGGTGGGGTATATAACCAGCCCGTTCGCCTGTCTTCCTTGTCGGTTCCGGTGCGCGATACCCACCCACCCATCCCCTTTTTAGGGCATTTCTCAAGCATTATACTCCTCATGAGAGTACTCATTTCACTCCATTTCATATTCATCTCATTTAACACTCATTTCTCAATCTAGGGTATGCCCCCTTATTTTGGTATACCGTACGTTAGACCAGGGCACACTTTCAGGTCCATTTCAAGTAAGCGAGTTTATGTTAACCTTGTTTGTCATCCTTATCGGTCAGAGGGCTCTGAACCATAAATATATTATATATATATATATATATATATATATATATATATATATATACATACATACATACATACATACATACATACATACACACACAGTTTTTTTTTTTTTTTTTTTTTTAACAGCCTGCAATAGAAAAATGGCAGTGGCTACAGGGTAACAGGGCTTCGCGTTTTAACTTATTATTCAGTATACTTGGCTTAGAAATGAGAGCACAAATACGGACACAGGTTCTGGTAAACAATCAAAATAAACAGGCCAAAACCCAACACAGTGCATAGAAAAGAGCTGCATAATGCACAGGACAAGACTGTTTTACCGAGGTGTATTGCAGCACACATACGGTACACTTTTATGGTGTGAAAGGGTGCCGACCACAATGCGTGGCACTGCAGCAATACCTGTGATCTGCATTCCTGCACAATGCCATAGCATAATGGTGGGTGCGGGTCCTTAATGTAAACACCATGAAACTTGAGATTTCACTTCCTTGCAGGCACAGCAACCTAGGAACATTCATTACACCGTATACAGTACAGTATTAAAAAATCTAATTTGCAGCGTGTGCTTTTAATTAACTTTTTCCTGAAATCTGGACAATGCCTAATGTAAGGTTTCCATCATTTTCAATCCTAGCCTTAGGCCCCTTTCACACGGAGCAGATCAGTAATGATCTGCCCCCGTGATGATCCGATCGCTCCATTGTCCCCGCTGAGCCGGCGGCGGACAGGGCGGTCTCCGCACACTGTGCAGGGACCGCCCTGTCAGCTCTCCGCTCTCCTCTATGGGGATCGGATGAGCACGGACCGTCTGTCCCTGTTCATCAGATCAGATCAGTTTCTCTGCAGAGAAACCATCACACTCAAAACTAGGTTGGAGATGATCGTATAATGGTTATTACCTTAAGAACAGAAGCAAGTATGAAAAGGTTGCGAAGTATAACTGTACTATTGTTATTCCAAATTAATAACTGAGAAGTTCCTTTATTCAAGTTTGATAGCCCAATACAATGTTAAAACTTGTATTATTAACTTGTATTGTATCATTCTCAATAAATTATTTTAAAAGAGAAAAGGTTGCTAAGTATTTTCCATTCCTGGAGAGGTATTTTTGATGACCTCTATCTGCAGGCACCAGCTATCATTAAAGTGTACGTCCAGCCAAAAACCTTTTCTCTAGTTTTGGACAGACTGGAGAAAAATTAGATTTTTATTTGAATTCAAATTTTTTATTGCTATCCTGATCTATGTTTGAGGGGTTTAACCTCACTTAGTGCCCTGCTGACAACAATTTCACTAGACAAGAAGTTTGGACAGCAAGAGAGACACAGAGCAATAAAAAGGTGACAGAGGCTCTACCCTTCCCCTACACTACTAAAGAAAAGAATGCTTATTTCTGTCTGTGTTTCAGTTTAACCGCTTTGAGCCCGCCCTATAGCCGAAATACGGCTGCAGAGCAGACGCTAACTGCCGGGAGGCCATTCCTGAACGGCCTCCTGTTTACTTCCGCAATGCGCGCTCCCACGAGCGCGCATCGGGGAAGTTCTGTGCTGGCCGTGTCCCTCGGACACAGCCACTCACAGATCGCTGTAAACGGCCAATCACAGCGGCCGTTTACAGCGCGATCGGCGTGTCCAATGTGAGATGATCTCATATGTAAACATATGAGATCATCTCTCAGTCCCGCTCTCCCTCCTCGCACAGACAGCGTGTGAGAAGGGAGAGATCAACAGCTGCAGCAGCCGTAAGTTAAAAAAAAAAAAAAAAGAAACGAAAAAAAGTGCCATTCTCTCCCAGTGCCATCCACCCCAGTGCCATCCACCCCAGTGCCATCCTTGCCCAGAGCCACCTGCCCCCAGTGCCTCCTGCCCCCAGTGCAACCTGTTAGTGCCATCTGTTCCCAGTGCCACCTGTTAGTGCCATCTGTCCCCAGTGCCACCTGTTGTCAGTGCCATTTGTCCCCAGTGCCATCTGTCATCAGTGCCACGTATAAGTGCCATCTGTCATCAGTGCAACGTGTCATTAGTGCCACATAATGCCATGTGTCATTAGTGCCACATATTAGTGCCATCTGTCATCAGTGCCACATATTAGTGCCATCTGTCATCAGTGCCACGTATAAATGTCATCAGTGCCACATATCAGTGCCATCTGTCATCAGTGCCACCTGTCATCAATGCCACTTATCAGTGCCATCTGTCATCAGTGCCACGTATTAGTGCCATCTGTCATCAGTGCCACGTATTAATGCCATCTGTCATCAGTGCCACGTGTCATCAGTGCCACGTATAAGTGCCATCTGTCATCAGTGCCACATATTAGTGCCATCTGTCATCAGTGCCACATATTAGTGCCATCTGTCATCAGTGCCACGTATAAATGTCATCAGTGCCACGTATCAGTGCCATCTGTCATCAGTGCCACGTGTCATTGTCCTGGTGCTCCAGGGCCTTCAAAAGTGTAATAGGTAGTCAACAAGTTAGATGTGTAATTTATGCTCCTAGAACATGTGATGTGCTCCCTGCATGTTGGGCCTCTCTATGTGGCCATGCTGTGAAAAAGTCCCACACATGTGGTATTGTAATACTCAGGAGGTGTAGCAGAATTTTTTTGGGGGTGTCATTTGTGGTATACACATGCCACGTGAGAGAAATTATTATTACACTGACAATTTTGTGGAAAAAAATTAAAACAATAAAAAATCTTAATTTTGCAAAGAATTGTAGGAAAAAATTACAACATCAAAAAGCTCACCATGCATCTTACTAAATACCTTAGAATGTCTACTTTCCAAAAAGGGGTCATTTGGGGGGGTATTTGTACTTTCCTGACTTGTTCGGGTCGCAAGAAATGAGATCGGCCACCAGTACATCAGATGTGATCAATTTTGTATGATTCGCACCACAGCTTGTAGACTGTCTAACTTTCTCAAAGACCAAATAATATCCACTAATTTGGGTTATTTTTACCAAAGATATGTAGCAGTATAAATTGTGGCCAACATTTATGAAGGAAAATTAATAATTTGCATAATTTTGTCACAGGAACAAAGAAATATACTTTTTTTCAACATTTTCCGTCTTTTTTCATTTATAGCGCAAAAAATAAAAACCCCAGAGGTGATCAAATACCACCAAAAGAAAGCTCTATTTGTGGGAAAATAAGGACAAAAAATTAATTTGGGTACAGTGTTGCATGACTGAGTAATTGTCATTCAAATTGTGAGAGCACCGAAAGCTGAAAATTGGTCTGGGCAGGAAGGGTGATTAAGTGCCCAGTAAGCAAGTGGTTAAGAGTTTCCCTCACTTTCTCTCTAATAAACATTGGCAGCAGAACAGCAAGTGAGTGTAAATCCCTCTAATGGAACCTCTGATAGGGGTTTTTAACTGCTCCCCACTCTATCCACAACTAGAAAAAATTTTTTGATTGGACATACACTTTAACCCCATATATTCTTCTCCCGCTCTATACCATCACCACGTGTTTTTTTTTTTTTTGTTATGTCCATGAACATTCCCCGTTTTTTTATCCTATGATGCCATCACAGGGGCTGAAAGAATTCTGCAGAAGCTAGGAGGAGGGAAATATGAGGCATCATATGTTATTTCCTAGTGGCTAAAGCTATATTTCTTATCAGTCTTGTGCCTACAGGCTGCTTAACATCTGTAGGTAACTTCTTTGGCAAGTGGATGTGGCTGCAGATGTATCGGTGTCTTTTCTGGGAAACATGCTGGCAGCCTAACTGTACAAAATGACTGCCTCCCTTTTCTCATTTCTTTGCACTGCTGTAACTTTTCTGCAGCAGGGTCAGCCAGGCCAGATTACCCACAATGTGACTTAGGCAGATGCCTATGGCCCAGTGGGTGCCTGGAGTCTGCAAACATAGGAAATAATATGGACAGCTATATGACCTCCCAATCATTTCTGCCTGCTTAAGTCACCAGCACTCAGCTGGCTCCTCTGTTAGCTGCTGAACATTGACAGTAGTATTCAGGATAGAGAACAGGAGGTTCTCAAGAGATCAAGAAATCAGGCGCTGCTGGGCTAGTTGACACATGACAAATGCTGCATAGCCCAGATACTGACATCACATGTCAGAGCTGAAAATAAAAAAGGTAAGAGGGTACCAAAACTCTGACCACCAATGTACAGGCCGCTAAAAACTATTGACAAGCGATAAAAGGGAACTAAGCTGATGACTAAAAAAAGAGAACTACATTGCCTACCAACTAAAAGAGGGGCACTACACTTGCTACAAACTTAAGGGGGGGCACTACACCGACCACCAACTAAAGGTAGGTAATATGCTGCCCACTAATTAACAGAGCAAGAAGCTAAGGTGTTAGCCTAACTATTAAAAGCAAGGGAACTACACAGTATACCTAAAAGCAAGGCACTACACTGATGACCAAACAAAAAAAAAAAAAACGAACACTACACTGCCCGGCAACTTAAATGGGATGACTCCATTCACCATGAGTTTAAAGGGGGGCCTCACACCAGTGACAATGAGCTTAAACTTGGGCACGTCTCTGATCACCAGGGGGACACTACACCAACAACCAATATAATGGGGTGCACTACACCAATGTTTCTCAGCTCCAGTTCTCAAGTACCTCCAACAGGTCATGTTTTCAGGATTTCCATCAGATGAAACAGCTGTGGTAATTACTAAGGCAGTGAAACTGATCAGATCACTTGTGCAAAACAATGGAAAGCCTAAAAACATGACCTGTTGGGGGTACTTGAGGACTGGAAACATTGCACTACACTGACCACCAGTGAAACTAGTCTGATACTACTGTCACAGTTGTCGTCACTACCTTATATTGTAATTAGTGTATGTTTGTTGCCCTTATACTGTTCTTATTGTCCATTTGTGGTCCAAATATTTTCATGCTTGTTTGTTGACTGCATATTGTCACAAATCCCCATTCACTGCCTGCATATTTTCATAATTGCCCATTTATTACATGTATTACAATTATTGCTTGTTTGTTGGCTTAGAATTGTAACTGCCTGTATGTTGTACAGTATATAATTGCCCATCTGTAGCCCATTTATTGTCAAGATTTCCACTTCCACTCAAGTCACTGCTATTTAGAAGATATAAGGGAGAATACAGAAGATGGAAGAGATTAATAGTGGGGTTTAACATTTACACGCCAAAAATATGAGCCACTAGGAGGCCGACGTTTCTGTGCTGAGAGCACACTTGCTATGTGCTCCCACCACAGAGACCGAGCTATGAAAGACATAAAACCTGCCTCTATTTATCCACTGCTATATGCACTCAAATGTAGAGGCTATCAGACTACAGTTAGAAAAAACACTGTACAGAGGGGACTTGATAAGACAGAGTGGCCTTCACATATATTTATAAATGCTGTGCAACTACATCCCCTGCTCCTAATGCATAAGTGTTAGATAGCGTAATTAAAAAAGTAAAAAAAAATAACCCCCCCAAAAAGGGCTTGGTAAGTGATGGTATTCTTTTATTCATAATCAGTATTTCTCTTGCATCTTGCAGGAGAAGGCAGCATGTTACTGCTAACTGTTATCTCTTTGTTGTGAATAAAACAGACATAAGGAAAAAAATGCAGCAAAGTGGAACTCACACATTAGCTAAATCGTGTCCTCAGGAGGAAGCCTTCTGAAGGCAATACTAATATAAAGTGCTCTTAAGCAAGCATTTAAACGTAACTCATTATTACAAATTAGCCTGCCTAGGTTACACCCCTTGCTACCATAAAAATACACTTGTAATATTAATGTGATAACTACTTAAGCATCTGTATAAAAAAAAAAAAAAAAAAAAAACGTTCAATTGTGTTGAATAAACAGAACAGTTAGGCTCGGTTCACACAGGGGCGACTTGTCCAGGCGACTTAGCCGCCTGACAAGTCGCGCTCCGTTCTGTACTATGGAACCGTTCTAATAGGAGCGACTCAAGTCGCTCCGACTTAGAAAAAAGGTTCTTGTAGTATTTTTGGGGCGACTTCAGGCGACTTGCATTGACTTCTATACAGAAGTCGTTTTGCAAGTCGCGTCTGAGTCGCGCTGCAAGTCGTGCCGCCCCTGTGCGAACCGAGCCTTACTTGGAAAGATGCTGAGTGTATCTTTGTATCTGTTCCCCACCGCAGTAGTTATTCATTTGGAACCACTAAGTATGAGGATAGGAGTCAACTATCTATAAAAAGTGGACAGTTACACCTTCAAATTTTAACACCTTTATACCTAAAATTCATTATTTTAAATCACCATTAAAAATTATTGTACAACTCACACAGTATACAGTAAAAAACATTGAAAAGATCACGTACAGCAGTATTTTGTTTGCACCACTGTAAGTTTATTAAGGATGTGTATATCAAAGCCCATAACTTGATGCGTTTCACTGTCAATTTGCCACTTCCTCAAGATCAGGCCACTGATAATATAGATGTACAAGTTCCATATATTTATCTGAAATACATATATATGATCTACAGTGCCTTGCAAAAGTATTCACCCCCTTGGCATTTTTCATGTTTTGTTGGCTCACAACCTGGCATTAACATGGATTGTTTGAGGATTTTCATCATTTAATTTATAGAACATGCCCACAACTTTGAAGATTTTATTTTTTTTGTATTGTGAAGCAAACAACAAATAGGATGAAATAACAGAAAAATCAATGTGCATAACTATTCACCACCCCCCCCCCTCCGCATAAGTCAATACTTTGTAGAGCCACAGTTTGCGGCTATCACAGCACCAAATCACTTTGGATAAGTCTCTATGAGCTTGCCACATTTTACCACTGGATTTTGCCCATTAATCCTTGCAAAACTGCTCCAGCTCCTTCAAGTTGGATGGTTTGCACTTGTGAACAGCAATATATAAGTCTGACTACAGATTTTCTATTGGATTGAGGTCTGGGCTTTGACTAGGCCATTCCAACACATTTACAGGTTTTCCCTTAAACCACTCAAGTGTTGCTTTAGCAGTGTGTTTGGGGTCATTGTCCTGCTGGAAGGTGAATCTCCATCCTAGCCTCAAACACAGAGTGGTACCAGTTTTCCTCAAAAATATCCCCTTTATTTAACACCATCTGTCTTTCCCTCAACGCTATCCCATTTCCTAGTCCCGACTGCTGAAAAACATCCCCACAGTATGATGCAGCCACCACCATGTTTCACTGTGATGGTGTTCTTTGGGTGATGTAATGTGTTGGGTTTGCGCCAGACATAGCATTTTCTTTGATGGCCAAAAAGTTAAATTTTTTAGTCTCCATACATTTTGTGAGTCTCCCACATGCCTTTTTGCAAACTCAACACATGCCATTTTGTTTTTTGCTGAAAGTAATGACTTTCTTCTGGCCACTCAGCCATAAAGCCCAACTCTATGGAGCATACGGCTTATTGTCGTCCTACGTACAGATACTCCAGTCTCTGCTGTGGAACACTGCAGCTCCTCCAGGATTACCTTAGGTCTCTGTGCTGCCTCTCTGATAAATGCCCTCCTTGCCCGGTCTGAGTTTTGCCGTGCGGCCGGCTCTTGGCAGATTTGCTGTTGTGCCATGTTCTTTCCATTTGGTTATGATAGATTTGATGGTGCTCCTAGGGATCATCACAGATTTGGATATTTTTTTTTATAACCTAACCCAGACTTATATTTCTGAACAACATTGTACCTTACTTGTTTGGAGAGCTCCTTGCTCTTTGTGGCAGTGTTTGGTTAGTGGTGGCTCTTGCTTAGGTATTGCAGCCTCTGTGGCCCTTCAAAAAAGGTGTGTATATGTAATGACAGATCATATGGCACTAAGATTGCACACAGGTGGACATCATTTTACTAATTATGGGACTTCTGAAGGTAATTGGTTGCACCAGAGCTTTTAATGGGCTTTATACCAAAGGGGGTGAATACATATGCACATGCCAATTATCAGTTTTTATTTTTGAAAACTAGCTTTATGTATATGCTTTTCTAATTTTACTTCACCAACTTAAACTATTGTGTTCTGATCCATCATATATAATTCAGAACTAAAAGAGGAAGTAAAGGCATTTGAAAAAATAAAATAAAAAAAGGAACTTGCAAGGCAAAGGCATAAATGAGCTAGTATGCATAGCATACTAGCTCATTATGAATAACTTACCTGAGAACGAAGCCCCCGAAGTGGTCCTCCGTCTTCATGTCCGCCGCTGTCATGGATCCCGGAGTGACTTCTGGGTCTCGCTGCTCCGGCGCTGCGATTCGCCGGAGCAGCAATGACGTCACTCCCACGCATGCGCACGGGAGCCGACACTTGCGGCATATCGCCGCGATCTGCGGCCTGCCCAGTGCGCCTGCGCGCCGCTGTCTATGGTGCATGCGCCGTAGACAGTGGTGGCTGTCTTTTTGTAAATATCTCCTAAACCGTATAGGTTTAGGAGATATTTCTTGGACCTACAGGTAAGCCTTAATCTAGGCTTACCTGTAGGTCAAAGTGGTTTGTAAGGGTTTACAACCACTTAAAGGCTGTATTGTAACAAAATAGGTAAAAAGCCAAGGGGGGTGAAAACTTTAGCAAGGCACTTTATTTATTCACTACACTTCTCATCATATGTATGTATTGCAGATAAATCTACAACTTTGTACATATTTCTATGTACATATATGCACATATGCATCATCAATGACCCGATCCTGAGGAAGTCAGAAATTAACTGCGTAACACATCAAATTTTGGACTTTGATATACAGACTATTGCTTAACTTTTATTACAAGTAAATTATAGCGGTCTGTGAGGTTTTCAATATTTTTACTGCATATTCTAGGCGTTGTATAACCACTTCCCGACCGGCGCACGCCGGCAGAATGGCACGGACAGGCAAATGGGCGTACCTGTACGTCCCTTTAAATGTGCCGCTGTGTCATCGTGTATGTGCCACCAGTGGCGCGCACTGGTCGGGGACCTCCGTGAGTGGGATGGTGGGTCCCGTGGACTTGATTGCTGCAGGGATACCCACGATCATCTCACGGGGAGGAAGAACGGGGAGATGCTAATGTAAACAAGCATCTACCCGTTCTACCTAGTGACAGTGTCACTGATCTCTGCCCCGTCATCTGGAGCAGAGATCAGTGACGTGTCACACATAGCCACGACCCCCTAAAGTTAGATGCACGCCCAAGGACACACTTAACCCCTACACTGCCACCTAGTGGTTAACTCCTTCACTACCATTTACACAGGAATAAGTGGTCCCAAAATTGTGTAAAAAATGTCTTTTGTATCCGCCATAATGTCGCAGTCACGATAAAAATCGCTGAAAAAAAAAATTATTAATAAAAATGCCATAAAACTATCCCTTTTTTTGTAAACGTTAGAACTTTTGTGCACCCAATCAATACACGCTTATTGCGATTTATTTTTTACCAATATGTAGAAGAATATGTATCGGCCTAAACTGAGGAAAAAAATGTTTTTTTTATATATTTTTGGGGGACATTATAGCAAAATGTAAAAAACAGGTTAATGTGCAACAATGTGTCTTCACGTTTACCAGTTTGCTCAGACCGTGAACCACTGTAACTAATGTTTACTGTGTAAATGTTTTTTAACCTTGAAATTTATAAAAAATTATAAAACGACTTATTTGTCATCTCTAGTTAAAATGTATTTGTATGCACAGTTAAAAATCCCTTTTTCGTCTATCCCTTATTTAAAAAGCGCAGGGGTGATCAAATACCACCAAAAGAAAGCTCCATTTGTGGGGGAAAAAGGACGTCAATTTTGTTTGGGAGCCATGTTGCATGACCTCGCAATTTTCAGTAAAAACAATGGAGTGCTGAATCGCAAAAAGTGGTCTGGTCTATGGCCAGCAAAATGGTTTGGGGCTTAAGTGTATACCGTAATCATATTTTTAATGAATTAAAATAAGAGATGTTAAGGTATATAAGTGTTATATAATTTTGAGGTACAACTTTCCACTACATTTAAAGTCCCCCACGTATGCTTGGTTAAGACTACTTTATACTTTTGTATAAAAGTAGTATTTTTTGTACTCACCGTAAAATCCTTTCCTCTGTAATTCACCGACTGACACAGCTTCTCTCTTTAGACCATTGGGTTGTTTTGCCACCTTCGGGAGAAGACTAGGCATTACATGTTAACATGTGATAATAAAACTAGAACTTTCTAGTTCCGCCCAAGAGGCGGTCCCTTAGGTAACAACCCCTCAGCATGCTACTGCAGCCTCAGTTTTATTTTGCCTACTGAAGGAGAAGGACCCAGGAACCCTGACGCGCCCATTGGTCCATCTTTTTTTCTGCAGAAGCTTGGCTTTTTGCGCAAGATGATAGATCCTGTGATCTGCTATCAACAGCTGGCTGCGTGAAAGGCTGAATACCCTTATCCTCCTACGTCAACAAGCAGTATAGCTTAAAGAAAAATATGAGGGGCGGGTGCTGTGGCAGTCGGTGAATTACAGAGAAAAGGATTTTACGGCGAGTACAAAAAATCCTATTTTCTCTTATATTCACCGACCGACACAGCTCCTCTCTGTAACAAATGCGACGTCCCCAAGCAGTGCCAAACGAGGGGTGGGAAAACAGCATAAAACTTCATCCACCATGGCATGTGGGAGCTAGTACAAACTTTACCCACCAAAAAACTACAGTGTGTGGAAAAACCACCACAAAAAAACAGGGTGCTCCTCAACGGAGAAGCACTACCCTCAAACCACAACAAAAACTGTGGTAACAAATGCAACAGTGCATTAACTTAAAGGTACTGCGTTTTTACCAAAAAAAAAAAAAAAAAAACAGGAAAAAAGGAAAAAATTGCATATGTAATTGTAACTATACAGCCGCCTGCATAAGAGGCATCACCCGATGCACTGACATCTACCTTGTAGAACTTTGTGAACGTGTGGACAGACGACCAGGTCGCTGCTTTACACACTTAAGCAACAGACGCTTGATGTTGGAAGGTCCAAGACGTTTCGATTGCCCTCATGGAGTGGGCCATGACCGGAAAGGGGGGCACCTGCCCAGTCAAGGCGTAGGCTTGTACTACAAGCTGTCTGATCCACCTGGAAATGGTGGTCAACGAGACCGCCCTGCCTTTCTTTGGACTAGACACCGAAAAAAAGTGTGAGTCTGACTTCCAGAGGGGAACCGTGGCAGACAAATACACCTTCAGAGCCCAAACCACGTCCAGAGCATGAAGGGACCTCCTTAGGATGTGTCGGCTTAGGACACAGAGATGGTAACACAATGTCCTCATTGATGTGAAATGCAGAGACTACCTTTGGCAGAAAAGACAGTTGCGGACGCAACACCACCTTATCCTTGTGGATAACCAGATAGGGCGACTTGCAGGACAAGGCCGCCAGTTCCGAAACCCTCCTGGCCGATGTGATGGCCACTAGAAAGACCACTTTCAAGAGTCAACAGGGGAAACTCTCTGATATTTTCAAATGGCGGTTTCTGAAGCGCCTATAATACCAGGTTCAGATCCCAGGGGGCAACGGTGGAGCAAAAGTACTCACTATAGAGTGAGACGCCAGGGGTCGCTGAAGGACAGCCAAAGCTAATATTTGTCTTTTAATGGTGCTTAATGCCAATTTCTGGTCCACCCTTTACTGAAGAAACAGTAGGATCCTGGATATAGAAAAGGAGTGTGGATGCCATCCTTTCTCCTCACACATGGAGATGCAGGCCTTCCAGGTACGAAGATATATCTTCCAAGAAGAATATTTCCGTACTCTCAACATTTGCGATCACTGAGTCCAACAGACCCCCAGTTCCTCAACACCTGCTTCTCAATAGCCATGCTGTTAAAGTCAGCTATGGTAAAGCAGAATGGAGAATGGGACCTTGAGACAGAAGGTCCTCTCGCAACGGCAGTCGCCAGGGAGCGTCTGCCACCAGGCGCACTAGGTCTGTGTACCAAGGACGCTGAGGCCAATCTGGGGCAACCAGTATTACTGGGATCCCCTCTGCAAAACAGACGTGGTAACAGTTTCAGTGGAGGAAAGGCATAGATCAGCTGGTACTGATCCCACGGAGCCACCATCGCATCTGACGCGTATGCCCATGGATCTCTTGTCCTGGACACGAATCTTGGCACCTTCTGATTGAGATGGAAGGCCAGAAGATCCACGTCTGGTGTGCCCCACTGCAGGCACAGTAGCCTGAACACCTCCAGATGCAATGCCCATTGTCCTGGGTCCAGCATCCGACGACTTAGATAGTCCGCCTGCCAGCTCTCCACACCCGGGATGTAAATGGCCGACAAGGCTGGTACATGTCGCTCTGCCCACCAAAGTATGTGAGCAACCTCCCGTGCAGCAGCCGAGCTTCATGTTCCTCCTTGGTGATTGATGTATGCCACAGCAGTAGCATTGTCTGACTGGACCCTAATCGGACGCCCTTGCAGTCTCATTGACCATGTAGAGAGGCATAGCCTGATCGCTCTTAGTTTGAGCAGATTGATCGGCAACTTGGATTGCTCAGTCGACCAGAGGCCCTGAGTCGACTGAACTCCCATCACTCCACCCCAGCCGAATATGCTGGCATCTGTTGCGATCATGATCCATTTCAGGGTAGGAACAACTTCCCAGACTGAAGCACCAGGGACCTCAGCCACCAGATCAGGGAACCCCTGACTAACTGGCTCACCTGAATCTGTCGATCCAGGGACAACTGAGATCTGTCCCACTTTGTCAGGATCTCCTTCTGCAGGACTCTGGTGTGTAACTGGGCATAGGGTACTGCCTCGAAGGAGGCCACCATGAGTCCCGGGACTCGCATGCAGAAGCTCAGCGATGACCACTTGGGGTTCATCAGCAGTTTTACCGCGGCTCTGAGAGTCTGCAGCTTGTCTGAAGGGAGAAACACTCTCGCTTCCCTGGAGTCCAGCAGCAAGCCTAGGTACTCCAAATGCTGAGTCGGTACTATCACGACTTTTTTAGCTTCAACAGCCCCCCAAACTCTTGCAGGGTCCGCATGGTGATCGCCACATCCTCTTCTAACTCTGAGGCGGAAGAAGCTCTCAGGAGGAGATCGTCTAGGTAACCCACGGTCGCGATCGCACGTTGCCGTAGCAACGCCAACACAGGAGCCAATACCTTGGTAAAGACTCGGGGGGGCTGATAACAAACCAAAGGGAGAGCCACAAACTGGTAGTGGGCTTCCCCGACTGCAATTGCAGAAACTTTTGATGCCGGAGGCATATGGGTATGTGCAGGCACACATCCTGGATGCCAGGGAGTCCCCTTGATGGAGTGCAGCGATTACTGAGCGAACTGATTCCATTCTGAACCTCTGCACTGTCACAAAGCGATTGAGGGCTTTTAGATCCAAGATTGGATGTACCCCTTTCCTTCTTGGGAACTACAAACAAGTTTGAGTAGAACCCCTGGAAACGTTCCAATTCCGGAACAGGTACAATCACCCCGTGATTGAGTAGGTCCCTTACTGCCCCCAAGAGGGCCTCTCGGCAAACCAGGAGAATGGATACGCTGGAGGGAAAGAATCGGTTTTGCGGCCAAGAGAGGAAATCTATCTTGTAGCCGGAGGAAATCAGTTTGCAGACCCATTGGTCGGACAGTCTAGAGGAACACCGGACTGCAAACTCCCGAAGGCAACCCCCCACCCGAGTCATGGGTGGGGGGCAAACCTTCATGCGGTAGCACTTTTGTTTGCAGGCTTGCGGATGGTCTCTGCCCTTCCGTGGTCGCCCTGTCGGGATGGGGACGATTAGCAGAAGCTTCGGGTGGACAAAAAAGCAGTTTGTGAGCGGAAAAAGAGGGCCCTTGCCTATGGCGTGGCTCCTTAGCCTTCCTGGCCTGTGGGAGTAGAGTACTCTTACCACCTGTGGCATTCTTAATAATGTAATTAAAAAAGAGAAAAACCGCGCTATTCAGCACCGGGAGTAGGTGTACAAATCCTATGAATATATATATATATATATATATATATATATATATATATATATATATATACATACACACACACACTACTGTAATTTTAGGTTGCTGCCCCCCACAAAAAGAAAATCCCCATTTGGGGTTTCTTACAAAAATGGAAACAATATAACAACCGGGGTAATTGGCGCTACCTATTTACCAAAAGCCAATAATAATTCTCATTCCACCCAAAAGACAATTATACCTTCTTACAGGAGACCATAAATCCTTTTTTTTTAAAACGAATTAGTTCTGTTGAAACTATGAAGAAATACAGGAACAACTCCTACCAGAAACTTGTACAGTTACACAAATTATATAATGTGTCTCAAACCCAACCTTAGTGAGTATAGTAAATCTCATATAATCCCAAACAAATCATACAGGAATGCTGTGAAGAAACTAAATACCAAACAATAATACTAGGTGCGATTTTTCACAAAAACGCATCAGTGCCAGAATTCGCCAGCAATCTCCCCACTAAATAATAATAGTGAAAAAATCCAGCTTGATTCCTGAATGTGAAAAATAAATACAGTGATTGTATATACCTAAATGCGATTTTTCCTTATAATCGCATCAGTGCTAAATTATAATTGTGCCAATAATCTACCATCTATAATATGTTACCAAAAAAATATATAACTAAATGCGATTTTTCCTTAGAATCGCATCGGTGCTGAATTATAATTGTGCCAATAATCTACCATCTATAATATGTTAATGAGAAATATATAGCTCAATAGTTGAATATAAAAATGCAAATACTATTATTTGTAGAAGTGCATAAAAAAGTGCAGGTGAAAACCAAACCATCTATAAAAAAATATATATATATAAAAAAATATATATATATATAAAATATATATATAAAATATATATATATATATATATATATATGAAAAAACAGCAAATTATATGACACAGCCCATGATAAAAAATATGTGTGAAAATAACCCTCAAGAAATAGATTTAGTGAAAATAATGAATAAGCAAAAAATATAAAAATAAAAAGAAAATATATATAACTAAAAAGAAAAAAAACGAAAAAGTGTTGTCCAATTGTCCAGAAAAAAATATATATATATATATAGTCAATAGTGCAAATCCAACATAAAATGTTCAAAAAGTGACTTTAGTGCTTCTTGTGCAATCTTCAACGTGACTTCCGTGCTCCCCCACAAGGAACCCCACTCACCAGAAGAATGTACCCCTACAGGGGTAGTTCGCCTTCAGACCAAGTCTACCGATGTTCAGCTCCTTAACCCGTGATTAGGTGATCAATCGTGTCCAGAAGAAGATTCCATATATCCTCATAAGAAAAAAATTGTAGTCTCCATAGTGTAATCTATATAAAAATTCTTAATAATGTCATCCAAAGAGGCTCCAAAGAGCCGGTTGCCAAGGAAGGGTAGATCCGTCAGGGCTTTTTTGGATGCCTGGTCAGCAGACCAGCATTTCAACCAAATCAGGCACCTCAGCACCACTGCTGACACTGAAGCCCTGGATAACGGGGAGAGTATCCAGGGCCACGTCACAAACGTACTTAAGGCCATGTACTAGTTGGTCTGCTAGTTCCACGCAGACAGGAGAAGCCAATTCGCAGTGCAACAGTTTTGCCCACTCAGTGTCTGCGACACAAGTGCGGATGCCAGTCCTGGTCGCATGATTGACACCACAACCGTAAACAAGGAACGAGCCACTGCCTCAGCCTTCCTGTCCGTGAGATCCTTAAATGCAGGAGTCTCCTTTCCTGGGATTGTGGTTACATTGTTTAACCTGGATACGGGGGGGGGGGGTCCATGAGTGGAGGAGCCGACCACTTTTTGAGAAGGCTCTCGTTGAGAAGGGGCAATGCATCACCATGTATTTGGGGACCATAAGGGCCATTGCGGTCGACCCCATTACTTATAAATGAACTTGTCAAAATAAGTCGGATACCGGAACACCTTAGGTGAATGGCTGGCTTACGGGACCGCTACATCAGCAGAGGGATCTGCTGGCTCCTGAATCTTCAGGGTATCAATCACAGCTGTGATAAGTGCTCCAACAAGCGATTTGTCGCGCATGGACCCAGATGGGAACTCATCCTCACTGTCCTGGTCAGCGTCATCTGAAACAGAGCAGGGGTCACCAGCCTCACCAGGGCCCAAGCTCTCCCCAGAGGACAGCGGGGCGCAGGGGCTGCTTTTTAGCACCTTGCGCCCATGCACCGCCTTCATCTTGGCAATGAACAAATTGAGGACCGCCGACAAGGCGTCCAAGGGCACTGCGCATTCCGCAGGCGAACCGGTTGCAATTGCCTGGACTTCAGAAATTGGTGTTTCTTCCTCCAAAGCCATGCTGACCCTACCCTGTCTGCCACCTGAAGGGGACTTAGGACAGTGGCAGTCACACCCTCCTTACTGCTGCTGGTTGAGGGGCTCTGTGGTCTCTGTTGGCTCCCAGGTGCACAGGGAGAGAAGAGAGGGAGGTGAGGGACCCCTGAATCGACCTCACAGGGAATGTCCAGCTGCTCACCCCCACCGAGGCAGGGAGAGCTGTACTTACCAGTTCTGAAGAGCTGGGAGACATTCCATCACAGACCCACTCTCTGATCAGTACAGGGTGGCTGCTGGCCTGAGCACACTGTGACGCAGACATCAGTAGCCCGGTCATATGTGTGGCCCGGAGCATAAAAGCTCACTGACCACCTCTGGAGCTGAGGTTTCGTCGTGGCTGAACCTGGTCTGCACACGCTTGATGGCCAGGCTGAGGAGACTACAAGGATAAGAGTATCCAGCCTGTCACCTAGCCGGCTGTTGATAGCAGATCACAGGATCTATCATCTTGCGCAAAAAGCCAAGCTTCTGCAGAAAAAAAGAAGGACCAATGGGCCCGTCAGGGTTCCTAGGTCCTTCTCCTTCACTAGGCAAAATAAAACATGTAATGCCTAGTCTTCTCCTGAAGGTGGCATAACAGCCCAATGGTCTTAAGAGAGAAGCTGTGTCCGTCGCTGAATATAAGAGAAAATTGATTTAGCCTCAAGAGATGATTCTGGAATTGTTCTGACCTTGAGTATGAAAAGGTTGTTTGTGTAGCTATTGCTCTACTGACCTTGTAGATATGATCAAGCATTAATAGAATCATGTGGTGATTATTCTAGAATTATATGACCATATTTAAAAAAAACGTTGTCAGTGTTAACCAAATATAGCTATCGTGAATGTACATAAAGGGCCATATACTAATCAGTTAATTTCACCAATGTAGGTTTAATAATGGCAAACAGAGAACTAATGATGAAAGTTCTAGAATATAGAGCATCTAAAAAAGGGTAGGCTTCCATTTTAAAATATTTTTTGTTAAGTTATGCTATGTGAATGAGAACATGTAAACATGTTATAAAACAGATGTTCTTCCAATTTGGCTGAACAAGCAGAAATACATTTTACATGTATTGAAAAGGTTTACTTTAACTTGGTTTAATTTAATTTACCATTGGTAAAATCAAGAGTGACACAAAGGTCTCTTTGAGGTGTTACATGTTTTAGCCTTTTTCCCCCCCACAAAACACACTTTAAAGCTGGATTCCAGAAAAACAAAAAATCCTTCTTCACAGTGGGGTTGCCCCCACATTGCAAGGGTTAAAAGGGTAAAAGCTTGTTTAGGTCTAGGGTACCAGAAAAAAACACTTTTACTTATCCTATACTGCTAGACCAATCCCATGCAGCCTCTTCTCCTCTACATTCCAGAATCCTCCATCATCATCAAGCACAATGCAGTGCCCACAGCCCTGCACTGGAAATGAGGGACAGTCCATTGATCTTGGGAATGCCTTTCCTGGTATTGAGATTTTTTTTTTTAAGTTGCACAGACGTTTGCCATGTAATGGGTTCATTTATATACTTGTCTTTGATCACGATTCCTGCCCACTGTCTGCCAATGACCTCTACCTGTTTTTGACAACCCCCATTTTGCCACCAAGCAGCTTGCTATGCACTCAAAAGAGAGAAGGCGCTAAAAGCACGAGCAGGGGACCCCACAAGAGGAGGTTCAGGCCTACTCTATGCAAAACCATTGCACACAGCAGGTAAGTATGACCTGTTTGTAATTTAAAAAAATAAAAAATACAAAATCACTTTAATGCAAGTAAAACTGCACCTTAATGTGCATGCAGTATTGTACATACAGGACAGAACAGGACAGGACCTTCAATTTGGGAAGACAAAGGATAGTCTGCCCTTTGCTCTAGTTGGAAGTGTAAACAACTTTCCAAAGCTAAAGAAAACAAGGTAAGCCCACAATATAATGTGAAAGTTAAAAAGTGGCAGACATTCCAACAAACATAGACAGAGATAAAAGTTTAATTTGGAAGTGAGGTCAAACTCTGTATTTATTGCTAGTGCTATGCCACTAGACTTTGAAGCAGTGACAATTGAGCAATCAAAATAATTACCTTCAATATATAAACTGACTGACATGAAAAGGATATCAACACCCATAAACGTGTTGGAAAAGAATACTAGGAAAGTAATACCTTACACATAAACCTATAAAAGATGGTTGCCCTTGTTATAACAGTCAAAGAAAATAAATCAGTAGTTCAATTGTGAAGACCAGAATCTTCAAAATACAAAAACTCAAGTCCCCATAAAATCAAACTCAAGATCAAGATGCAGAGGCACATAAGCCCCATAATATTCTGCACAGTTCTCGAAAAAAGCAGTTTAGTAATTATATGTTTTTTTAACAAATTTAAGTAGGGCTAGTGCCAGATATATTTTTTAAATGATCAGTTATGTATAATCTCTCCATCTCCAAAGAAGTCCAGCACCATCTTGATTCAGACATCATTCAGGCTTAGCATCTGATTGCCAGAATAAGATGCTGGCATAAAATTATGCAGCAATGAAGTCTTTATGTCTTTGGGTATGCACATTATCTCACAATGGCTGTCTTTCTCTGATATTTTAATAATGTTAAAATGTTCAGTCTAAGTCAGGGTTCTCCAAACTTTCTGAACAACAGGCCAGTTTACTGTTTTAGGAGTAGGAGGCCTGACTGTGGCCAGTGTGAGTAGAAAATGCCCCATCATTGGTATTAGTGGGAGGAACATTGCCCCATTGTTGGTATCAGAGGAAGGGATAGTGTCCCATCATTGGTGATCTGTGGGAAGAATAGAGCTCTGCAGTTGGTGTCAATGAGAAGCATAGAGTCCCATCATTGCTGTTAGTGGGAAGAATAGTACCCCATTGTTGGGGTCATTGCTACTAAGAGTGCCCTATTGTTAGTATAATTTGCAGGCATTATGTCCCATTGTTGGTGAAGAAGAAAGTGTCTTGTATCAGTTGGAGGAATAGTGTCCCAGGGGCCTAAAAGAGTGTAAGCAAAGGGCCACATTCAGCCCCCAGGCCGCAGTTTGGAGGCCACTGGTCTAAGTGATAACAGACTGAGGAAATGTTCATTTTTGCTTTCAGTATAAACCAAATGGCCTTCTGAAAGAATTTTTTTTTAGGCAGATCTTTGTAGACTGAATCTAGGCACAATTCCTTGACAGGAGCTCAAGGATTATGTTTTTTACCTCTTCCAACCCCAACCTGTAAAGATACCTCACATTGGGCATAGGTTTATAAACCTCCTTCTCCTGAACAGCCAACATCCGACACTTTTTGTGGCTGCTTGCTCTAAGTCCAGGCTGTCCTGTCCCCACTGACAGGAGTCGTTTTCGATCATGTGATTGATATGTCAGCTCTGACATGCAAGCTGGAGGCTTCACTGATGAAATTCAGCATGCAGATGAACGCTGCATTTTTAGGTTGGAGTGGCCTCTGCAATGCCATCAGTTTTATACTGCAATTGTCCAGCATTGAAGTGTAAGCAGAATTTTTTTATTATTATTAACAGGTAGTTACAAAAGAGACTATGGGATTGATTTACTAAAACTGGAGAGTGCAAAATCTGGTGTAGCTGTGCATGGTAGCCCATCAGCTTCTAACTTCAACATGTTCAATTAAGCTTTGACAAAAAAAAAAACTAGAATCGGATTGGTTTGCATGCACAGCTGCACCAGATTTTGCACACTCCAGTTTTAGTGAATCAACCCCTACGTCTCTTCTACAATAAAATCTATTTTACTGCCTGCTAACAATCGTCTTCTAATTGTACAATGAACCACAAAATCCAGAAGAATGGCAGGAGAAGATGTCAATGGCAGTGATGGAGCAACAAGGGGAGCATGGGTGAAGCATTGCTTGAAGAGGGCATTTAAGGAGGCAAATGTGCCATATATGCAAATATGCATATGATGTGCAGCATAGGAAAAGTCCTGGAAGGACCTTGATGCATTTAGCTCCCCTTTAAAAAGAAAGCAAGAATTACATTTTTTTTTTTTTTTGCGAATTTGTTTTTTTGCTTTTTTTGCTTTTTTTAAAAAAAACAAAGCGCCAAATAGAAACCATAGAGCCTTACTTATATAGAAAAAATATTTATAAAAAATAATCAGTTATTAAGTTAGATTACATTTTGACAGTTATGTTTGTCTTGGGAATCTAGAAAACTTTAAAATTGTTTTTTTTAACATAAGCCTGTTGCAGACTGCTAAATTTACTTATAGTTATTGCATTTTAACTTGATAAAAAAGCAAACCTAAATTGATCATGTCACGGAGCCCCAGAACAGGGAGATGCCTATGTAAACAAGCCATTTCCCCATTCTTTATTTCTAGCTTTCTTTCCCTCTTTCTTTATTTCCTTCTCTCTCCCTCCCCTTTTCTTTCTTTCTTGCTTTCCATCTTTCCTTTTTCATTATTTTTTTTTTTTTATTTCCTTCTCCCTCCCTCCCTTTTTTTTTTCTTTCTTTCCTTCTCCCTTCCTCCCTATATAGCACCGACAGTTTACGCAGAACTTTACAACATTCGTGCAGACAGTACAATTACAATACAATTCAATACAGGGGGGAATCAGAGGGCCCTGCTCATTAAAGCTTACAATCTAGGAGGGAGGGTCAAGCTATACAAAAGGGTAATAGCTGTGGGGGATGAGATCATGGAAAAAATAGTGCAGTTGTTAGATGGAGGCAGGATAAGCTTCTCTGAAGAGGAACGTTTTCAGGGATCGCCTAAAAGTGGATACATTTGGAGACATTCTGACAGATTGGGGTAGTGAATTCCAGAGGATGGGCAAGGCTCATGAGAAGTCCTGGAGGTGGGTATGGGAGGAGGTGATGAGGGAGAAAGAGAGCACGAGGTCTTGGGAGGAATGAAGAGGATGACTGGATTGGTATTTTGAGACTAGGCTAGTGATTTAGCTGGGGGCAGAGTTGTGGATGGCTTTGTAACTTATTGTTAGCATTTTGAATTTAATTTGTTGGGCGAGTGGCAGCCAATGGAGGGACTGGCAGAGAGGGGTGGCAGACACTGAGCGGTTTGTAAGGTGGATGAGTCTGGCAGCACTATTCATGATGGACTGAAGGGGGGATAGTCTATTTAAAGGTAAGCCAATGTATAGGGAGTTGCAGTAGTCAAGGCGAGAGATAACCAGGGAGTGAATCAGGAGCTTTCTGGTTTCATTGGTTAGAAAGGGACATAGTTTAGAGATGTTGCAGAGGTTGAGGCGGTAAGCTTTGGAAAGTGATTGGATGTGGGGCCGAAAGGAGAGTTCAGAGTCCAGGATAAAACCTAGCATGCTGACATGTGGGGATGGGTGGATGGTTGTGCCATTGCTCTTGACAGATGAGTCAGGGGAAGAGACACGTTGAGGAGGAAACATTATAAGCTCAGTTTTGGACAAGTTGAGTTTGAGGAAGTGTTGTGACATCCATACAGATATGTCTGTTAGTGATGCGTGAGGAGACTGATGGAGTGAGTTGAGGGGTGGAGAGATAGATTTGTGGGTCATCAGCATAGAAATTATATTGAAAGCCATGAGAGGCTATCAGCTGACCCAGGGAAAAGGTGTAGATTGAAAATAAAAGAGGTCCAAGAACAGAAGCTTGGGGGACCCCCGACGGAGAAGGGAAGAGGAGTGGAGGAAGTAGAAATGTAAGTGACACTGAAGGCGTGTTGGGATAGGTAAGATGAGAGCCACTGAAGAGCACAGTCACGGAGACCGTGTCAAAAGCAGCTGAAAGGTCCAGAGCAGGAGTACAGAATAGTGTCTGTTGGTTTTTGCAGTTAGTAGGTCATTTGTGAGTTTTAAAAGAGCAGTTTCTGTGGAGTGTTAAGGGCAAAATTTAGATTGAAGGGGACCAAGAAGGTTATTCCTAAGGAGGTGGTCACTCGGTTGTAAACCAGGCATTCAAGGAGTTTAGAGGAAAAGGGGAGAAAGGAGATAGGGCATAGGTTGTTAAGATTGGTAGGGTTCAAGGACGGCTTTTTAAGTATGAGGAGTGACCAGTGCATGTTTTAGAGCACTGGGGCATTTACACAGTAATCAGTGCATTTTTATAGCACTGATCACTGTATAAATGACAATGGTCCCAAAATAGTGTCAAAAGTGTCCAATGTGTGCGCCATAATGTCGCAGTCATGACAAAAATCTCAGTTCACTGTCATAATGCCATAAATCTATCCCCTATTTTGTAGACGCTATAACTTTTGTGCAAACCAATCAATATACGTTTATTGCGATTTTTTTACCAAAAATATGTAGAAGAATACATATCGGCCTAAACTGAGGAAAACATTTGTTTTTTTATATATTTTTTGGGGATATTTATTATAGCAAAAGGTAAAAACACCCATACTCCCCACTGCCACCACCAATTGTGGAAGAGAGTTCCACATCCTTATTGCCCTGACAGTGAAAACTCCCTTGCGCAGTTTAAAGGTTAAACCGTTTCTACTCCAATCTCATTGTGTGTCCCATGTCCTCTTGCACTCCCTGAGACTGAAAAGTTTTCCTACGCTAGGATCACCATTGAGAGATTTGTAATTCACTATTATGTCCCCTCTCAAGTGGCACTTCTTCAGCGATAATAAATTTAGTGCTTGTCATCGTAAAATTAGGTCGTCCGGACCCCTTATTCATTTTGTTGCCCTTCTTTGGACTCTCTCCAGTAACAAATTTTATAAAAATTCATTCAGTTGCAGCAGTCACCAACTGATGTTTTTAGCTTAAAGTGTCTTAGTTTAGTAACAAAGCCAGATCAGCACTGTATGGTTAGCTCTTTTCAGCGAAAAAGCAAGCTATACAAATAGACTGACCTTAAACTTTAGCACAATTGCCAGTTATGCAAGAAAACAAACACTTTGGCTTTAACCCCCCAAAAAAGCCAGATAATCAGTAGGATTACTGAATTTTTGGATTGCTTGGTGTAAATTTTCAGTGTGCCTTGGACCACAAAAGTACATTGTCAGCCTGTAACAGTTGCAAACAGCATGGAGGAGGGTGGGCTAAGCTTCCTTCTCCTCCATCTAGATACAGAGAAGACAAATATCAGTGGAAAAAGGGGAAGGTAATCTACAGCTGACCCCCGATAAGGGCAAGTTGAGTGTAAAAGGAGCTGCTGCAGTTGTCAGTATGTACTGTTAAAGCCATTCATGTTTTGCCACAGTTGGCAGCGCCACACATGTATTTTCTCTGATGCCTGGTACTGCAACAATCACCAGTGATTTGTTACAACTGCCTGTGTGTTGCCTGCGACCTACCAAAACTGCCTGGGTACAGTGATAATTTAGTGACAGGAAACACACGTGGTAGTCTTTGACTAAAGCAGCACTGTTTATTTTAAATGACTATGTGGCTACAAATTCAACCCCTTCTGCATACGCCAAGATTTTATTCTACCACTGTTACTAAAGAACCTGACAGTTAATGCATGGGCAATGACTAATTTTCAGAAATTATAGGAATGGAGGAGTGTTCTAGTTTATTTTGTGCGTACTAACATAGCACTGGCTTGCGTAGGCGACGCCACTCAATAGGGATAATATTGTTATTAGATACTAGCTTGTGTGGCTCCACTAACCATGAAAGATGTACTGTATATATGTCTTACAATGGTTGCCAATTTTGAAAGACCTCCAATCCGCATGCTGTCATATTCTTAAGCCTGTGGCTTGCTCCCATGTTTAGGTCTGTTCATTACACAGCAGACATAATAGAGTAAATTGTAAAGTCGTTTACAGACATCTTGGATAAACATTACATCTTCACTGCTGGTTGTATACAGCTTAACTGTGTATAGGCTCTACATATATACTGTAAAAGATTTACAGGTCTATGCACATAATTTAACAGACTCCATCAGACAAGGTTAAACATACAGTATATGTTAAGTTATTGGTTTCAGCAAACACTGCTTACTTTTATTACTGTTCATCAATCTACCAAGTCGAATGTCAGCTAATGTTTAAGAGGAATATTTACGAAAGCCACCAGAAAGTTTTCCTGGTCTATCGCTGCAAGCTGCCTTATCACAAAAATGTGATGAATACATATTATTAATGACCTATAAATAATAGCAAACAGATTATGAAAATACATGCGTCACTGGAGGCATGAAAAAAGCATGCTGAAAAAGGAAAAACATACTCAATAAATGTAAAGATACTTAAAGAAACTAGAACTACAAACTGTTATTTCCTACACATTATTAGACAAGAATGTTCACGTCCTTCAGGATTTGGACAAGTGTACAAAAAATCTCTTCACAGGTTTCAGATGAAAAACAAGATCCTATCAACCTACCAAATTATTGTTAATTGCTTATTGTAATTTATCATGCCTTAAACTTTAAATTCTTACGATATTAAAACAAAATATGAGTGTAACAAATGCTAGGTCCTATTAATGTCATTTTCAGATTAAGTCTAATGCAAACATGTATCACTTAATCAGAAAAGGAATACCATGTTGTAATTTACAAGCTCACATATGTTGCAATACATTACGGGACGCTACTTGTCAGGAGGCTAAGTCGCCTGACAAGTCGTCCCAGTGTGAACCGACCTTAAAAGACACATATTTTGCACAGCAAGTATTAAAAATAAACATGAACATTTAAAAATAATAAGAGAAAGTAAAACAAACTTAAATAAAAGTGTAAAATAATCATTGCTGGTACATACTGTCCTCTGATCCCTGTGGTGCTTGATCGGTGTTTAAAAGTAAATGTACAGGGGGTATGGCTTTATACACGTGGAGTCAAACAACAAGTTTTACTACAAGCCAGATAAGTATTTGTACTTTGTGCCGGAGGCAGGAAACACTAGAGCAGAGATCTCTCACAAGCATATCTCTTTTAATTATACTTGGTGCGTACACACACAGTGTATGCCTGTGATAAAGTGACAAACTAGGGCACCAAATATTGTCCATATGCAATGCTTTAAAAAGCTTCTCAGCTTCTAAGTTTATAGTTAACCAATAAAGACAACCTTAATTATTCTTCACATTCTAGTATGCTAATACATGATAAATACTGAAAAAAACAATAAGGAAACAAGGCATTTTTATGGTTTATTTGCCAGTTCACAATTAATAAGTTAGCAGTGGAAGGCCTCATGCACACCAAGCATTTGCCCGGCTTTTCTGAACGTCTTTTCTCCTGACAGGTAAAAAAGCAGTATTAAAAATGTGACCAAAGCAGAGTTTAGGCAAGTCCGGCATCAGGCATTCATTCACTTAATCAGCCAGATTATTATTTTATTTTGGCCATTGAAATTAACGAACACCTAAGCACCAAACACTTAAGCATGTTTAGGGGCTTTCTGCATTTTTTTCAGTTTTTCTCCTGAAACGCTCTTCTCCTGAACACACAAGTGATGGGTCTTTTTTTTACCCTCTACCCTGCAAACTACTATGTGTGCAAGGATACACATGATAAAATTGGAGGTGCATTTAGAGGCAGAAAAAAAAAAAATGCGTCAAACATCCTTAACTGCTCTGGCCTATAGCAGAATGACGGCCGGACAGTAGTTCAGTTATCCTGACTGAGCGTCATGACATCCAGCAGGATAAGATGCCAGCGCGCAGCGATCAGTGGTGCTGTGTGTCACTCTGACACACTGCATTTCCGATCTAACAGAGGCCCCTTACCATGTGATCAGCTGTGACCAATCACAGCATAAACCAGGAAGTACCGGTAAATGGCTTTCCTTGGTTCTCACTGACAGAGAGTCGGTCTGTGCTGATAATCAGCACATTGATTATTAGCATAGCCCCATCGGATGTGCCACCAATGCCAATCAGTGCCCATCAGCTACCAGTCAGTGCCCAAAGTGCCAATCAATGCCCATCAGTAAAATGTGTCAGTTCCTCATCAGTGCTGCCCAGTGTCATCTATTAGTGTCCATCAGTGCCACCTGTCAGTGACCATCAATTCTACATAATCAGTACTGCCTCATCAGTGTCCATTAGTGCCCATCAGTGAAGGAAAAAACACAATTTTATAATAGAAACAAAAACTTTTCTTTTGTTTTCCAAAAATTTGTCTTTTTAAATTTTTTTAGCAAAAAATAAAAACCCCAGTGGTGATCAAATCCCACCTAAATAAAGCTCTATTTGTGGGAAGAAAATGCAAAAAATGTTGTTTGAGTACATTGTTGCATGACCACGCAATTGTCATTCAAAATGCGACAGCACTGAAAGCTGAAATTTGTCCTGGGCAGGAAGGGGGGAAAGAGCCCAGTATTAAAGTGGTTAAAAATTGCATTTTTCACACCCAGTGTGCATTAGACCCAATTGTCCTGGACAACACCAAAGTGCATCATGACGAACAGATTTATAAAAATTTAACCACATCAAGGAGATCCCTGGCTCTATTGTGGGCAGTCTTCAAATACATAGCTACATAGTAGGCGAGGTTGAAAAAGACACAAGTCCATCAAGTCCAAACCATGTGTGCGACCACACCAGCACTACCCTGTATATCCCTGTATGTTGTGGTCGTTCAGGTGCTTATCTAATAGTTTCTTGAAACTATTGATGCTCCCCGCTGAGACCACCTCCTGTGGAAGGGAATTACGCATCCTTGCCAATCTTACAGTAAAGAATCCTCTACGTAGTTTAAGGTTAAACATCTATTCTTCTAATTTTAATGAGTGGCCACGAGTCTTATTAAACTCCCTTTGGCGAAAAAGTTTTATCCCTATTTTGGGGTCACCAGTATGGTATTTGTATATTGAAATCCTATCCCCTCTCAAGCGTCTCTTCTCCAGAGAGAATAAGTTCAGTGCTCGCAACCTTTCCTCATAACCAATATCCTCCAGACCCTTTACTAGCTTTCTTGCCCTTCTTTGTACTCACTCCATTTTAAGTACACCTTCAGTTACTTTTCGTAACATTAAATGTTTACATGCATTTACAGACGGTTCACACTGGAGAGTGCATATTTTGCTGCATTCCTGCGCAGTCCAGTTTTGACAGCACATTCATTTGAATGGGCAAAAAGTAGTGCAAGCACTGCTTTTTTAGATCTCACTCCACCAAACTGCATGGTGAATGTGGTTTGGTGGCCGCAAACGTATGCAATGCATACTAGCACATAACTGTGCCTTACAGGTTTAAAAAGAAAAACTGCGGTTTACTACCGCTTTAAGTGACCTCTAGCAAAGAGGTCTACTAGAAAAATGTAGTAAGGCAGATCATGAATCTTCTAGCCTTTGGCCAATATTACCGTGTAAAAAAGGGGGGGGGGGGAAAAGCCAAGTTTGCTGCAAGGTAGTAGTATAAATAGCAAAATTAATGATAAAAAAGTATAATCTGTTTCATTTATTAGAAGAATATCCCATGAACATTTTTTTTTTAAGTTTTTTTTTTTTTTTTAGGCAGTGACTTGCTAATCTATGTTAAAGAATTTATGACACAGTAAGGCCAGATCAAATACAAAACTACAATTGTATGTCACTTCCTAATGTTTTACTTCCCATTAGTGATAGATGAATATGATCAGGTACATGGGCAGATTCAAACAAACATACAGAAATCCGCAATTTGCGAATTCTAATGCAAACCCCATTGAAAACAAAGGGAAGCAAATCCTGAAAATCAGTTCTCTCTATTTTCAAGGCTAATACACAAGGAATTGTCAAACAAAATGGCATGGGGGTTTTCTACGCTTTCAAGGAAGACCAGAAAATGTACCTATGAAAATTAAAAAGATTTTAAAATACCATATCGGGGAGCAGTTTTTTTTTTTTTTTATTAAACTGAAACAATAAAAATGTGCACTTCTTTACATAGCATGCTTGAGGGGTGCCTTAAGCCTGCCAGTGAAGTGGCAGATCTGTAGCATGTACGAAGCAAAAGTGACATTTGCAAAGAAATAAATAACTATTGCTAAATGACACGTGTACCCACAGCCACAATCGCCCGCACAGAGAAACATGCTGGATGCGTGCAGGTTCCATTAATCCTAAAGGCTCGCAGCATGCACTGGAAATCACACCCGCACTGCATTTACGGTTCCCATGCAGGCTGAGCTTCCAGAAATGGGGCAGGTGCCTTTTCCGATCATTTCTGGTGGCACTCATTTGAATGGGCTGCCATGTCTGTGCAAAACGCAGCTTGCAGAGCCACAAAGATGTGAACCAGGCCTAAAAAGAGCTTAATGTACAATAAAATACACAGTTCCTTTAACCTCTTTAGCCCGGAAGATTTTACCCCCTTTCCTGACCAGAGCACTTTTTACAATTTGGCACTGCATAGCTGTAAATGACAATTGCGCTGCTGTTCGACGCTGTACCCAAACTAAATTAGCGCCTTTTTTTCTCCAACAAATAGAGCCTTCTTTTGGTGGTATTTGATCAGGTTTTTATTTTTTGCACTATAAACAAAAAAAGAGCGTAAATTTTGAAGAAAAAAAAATATTTTTTTACTTTTTACTATAATAAATATCCCCCAAATAAAAAAAAAAAAAAATCAAATTTCTTCATCAGTTCAGGTCAATATATATTCTTCTACATATTTTTGGTTAAAAAAAATAAAAATAAAATATATATATATATATATATATATTGGTTTGCGCAAAAGTTATAGCGCCTGCAAACTATAGTAAAGATTTATGGCTTTTTTTTTTTTTTTACTAGTAATGGCGGTGATCTGCAATTTTTAGCAGTACTGCAACATTGCGACGGACAGATCGGAGACTTTTTACACTTTTTTGGGACCATTGGCAGCTATACAGAGATCAGTGCTATAAACATGCACTGATTACTGTGTAAATGTCACTGGCAGGAAAGGGATTAACACTGGGGGGCAATCAAGGGGTTAATTGTGTTTCTCCTCAGTGTGTTCTAACTGTATGGGGATAGGACTGACTAGGAGAGGAGACATATCGTTTTTCCTACTTAGTAGGAACAAACAATATGGCTCCTCTCCTCTGACAGCACAGGGATTTGTGTGTTTACACCTACAAACCCTGTGCTGGTGCACATGATCGCGGGTGTCCGGCGGCGATCGTGCCCGCCAGCCACGCACATCAGGTCCCCGACATGCATCTGGCACACATGCTCTGGTGGATGAAAAAGTGAACGACGTTCCCGATACGGTATTTCGCCCAGGGGAGCCATCTTCGTGACATGGTCGGCAACCAGTTAAATAACATGCTTGAGGTAGGTCTTAAATCTGCATTTGAAGTACAACTTTTTAAGGCAAAAGTAATATTTATATTAATATAAAAAAAACATTTAAATGACTATTAAATGACACCTCACAGTCGCCTCATTTTGTTTGTAAACAAAGCAGCCATGTTTCCGCTCAACAAATAAGGCAATTGGAGGACCTCTGTTACAAGGAACAACTACAAGCATTAAATATGTTCTCCCTGAAGAAGAGACACTTATGAGGGGATATCATAGTGATATACAAATAACTCAATGGTGATTCTAGAATAGGGACAAAACTCAAGTCAGGTCACTCAAGAAGACACATGGCCACTCAATGAAGTTGGACAAGAATCAGTTTAACCTTAAACTGCATAGGGGGTTCTTTGCGGTCAGAGCGCTAAAGATGTGGAACCCCCATTCTTAGTTGGTGATGTCTGCGTGGAGCGTTGATAATTTCAGAGGATGCCTGACATGGTACTCTACATCTTGTTGACATCAAATGGCCTGGTGAGGTTTAGTATTGGAGAGGGGGATGCATGCTCGCTCCCCCCTCCCCCTTTTTTGGCCACTCAGGCTGCATGCTTGCATAAGGGTATGCTATGGATTTGGGTGGATACCCCACTTTTTCCATAGGGTACCCCCTTAAAATCCATATTAGGCCCAATAATGTGGTATGATTTTTGGGTGGAGATCACACCCTTATTTTATGTGGGTTGCCCCCTTAAAATCTGTACCCTTCCCCTATCTAGGATAAGGGCTGTGGTATAGATTTGTGGGAGATTCACATTTTTTCTTTTTGCACAGCATCATTAGGGTTCACCATAGTAACCAATGACACTTTGTAGCCACTTGTGTCCTAGCAGTTAAAAATGTCTGCGACCCATCCAACAGAAATCTGGCCATTTAGTTTGCCTGTTCGGTGAACCCCAAACAGGTATGATTTGCTGCAAACCCCACATCGCAGGGAACTTGAAGCTCATCACTACTCATCATTAAACTGAAAACTATATTAGAAATCAGAGTAATAGGCTCCACATGAAGGATTTAGCTGCATGAAATGTATTACCTTGTCTGTGACAAAAACAAATCTGTTTTTCCCATATAACCTAGAAAGAAGACATTCCTCACGTACTGTCCTACGTTTAGTGACCTAACATAACAACCTTTTAGTACCTATGCGTTTTTAATCTTTTGAAGTAAACAAGTTTGGTTACTGTAATTACATTTTGCCTAAAACTATGAAGAATGGGTCTGCCAGCTTTGCTAGAAGGACAGGAAATACAACAGCTCTCATTGGTTGTGTGAACATGGTTGCGTGAACATGGTTGCGTGAACATGGTTAGAGCTGGATTCTCTTTTTTTATGGCATTTACAGTATTTAATTTGAAAGATCTGAATTACAATATCCAGTAAACACTCCACACTCTGGGAGCCACATTCTTTCCTTCTCCTCACAACCACCCCAAACTACTCCCTGTAAATGTAAATAGCATAGTTGCATAATAAGCAACACACATTTTACCTACAAGCAATCATAACAAGCAATTCTTCTGTTGTTCCAGCCAGGGGCTCCATATTTTATCAAATTCATTTAGGCACACCCAGCCAGCATACATTAGGCAAAGCCTCATTATTCAGCTGTTTAACCCTGCTGGTGAGTGAGCTCTAAACTCTTCAAAAAGTCTCAATGGCTAAAAGCAACATTTCTGGGATTAGGAGAACCACAAATCTCAGTTTTTTACATTGAGACAAATTATATTCTCAACCAAATAATTATGTATCTGGAGGCAGTCCAGAAGATGTGAAATGGTTTGTGCAGCGCTTTTCAAAACAGATGAGGCATTTCAATATAAGGGGCTTGCTCATGAAAGCTTACAATCTAAAATATTGGGCATGGTGCCCAATAGGAGACCCATTTTTTGCTGAGATTCAGGGGCTTATCAGAGCTGGTGAATGAGCTTGAACTGTATTAATTTGTCTGCAGTACTTACTGTATATCCACCTCATGCCAGTCATATTTTGTTACAGTGGGGACATGTTTGGACTATTTTCCATATATGGTACTGAGAACTGGGGACAACTGAGGTAACATCAGGGTGTAGATATTGGCGACCGTTTTAGGTCACAAACCATGAGCAGATTTTTTTTTTTAAATCATTACACAAAAGGAGCAATATTGCATTATTTTTGAAAATCTTAATAAAAGGTATTTCACTAACACTTTGTGTGCGAGTCTCTTCTTCCTTTTGGGCCCATCCACACTTTATCATTCTGGGGTGTTGGATTATTGTATGCACATTAATATACGCTACATTAGGATAGCTCATTCTTTGTAATTTACTGCCAATGCACCCGAATATTTGGACCAGTACTATTTTTTGTGATGCGGTGCATCACAACACATGTAGTGCGTTACCCATTGTTGCAGTGTACTGTCATATGCATTGGGGAGGTTTGTTGGGATGCCATTCAAGATGAGTTGCAATGCACATAAAGTGTGAATGGGCCCTAAGTATTTGAAAGACAATTCACACATTTGAAGAAAATATGAAGAAATATAGTCAGATTGTCAGCTCCCACCAGCAAGACCCTTCCAAGTCCACATTATTGATATGTATTGTAACTGTACTGGTCCTAGTTATTTTGTAAAAAGCTGTGTAAACTGTTGGCACTATATAACTCCTGTATAATAATACATTTAATCCTTTTCGAGTCCCGCCAGAATGTGTCCAGTTTCTCACATAATTTCAGCAAACTGAAAATTGAACCATGAAGGGAACATAAAAGGAATTAAACATTTGAGTAAATTTCAACACTTCTGTAAGCAATCTCAGTTTTCAGGAGGATGTGATGGTGCCATATTGTAGATTTTCACGTTACAAATACAGACTAGGGGGGCCAGAAAAGGGTAATAGAAAAACAAAAGCCTGCTCTAAGCAGGTGGGGATCGTGAGACGGCCCATAAAACATGGGATTTGCTATTGCAGTTCCCATGCATTAAAACAGTGGTCTTCTAATGCTAGTATAAGTGTGTTTGCCTAGCTAAAAGCCAGTTTTATTTGGGTGTACTAGAGCGAATATAACCTTAATATAAAGTTCTGCATATTTTGGCCAAGACTTTAAGAACTTCAGCCCCAGAAGGATTTACCCTCTTCCTGACCAGAGCACTTTTTGTGATACGGTTTAACTGACAATTGACATCATTTTATTCCCACAAATAGAGATTTCTTTTGGTGGTATTTGATCACCTCTGCAGTTTTTATTTTTTGCGCTATAAACAGAAAAAGAGTAACAGTTTTGAAAAAAAAAAACAATATCTTTTACTTTTTGCTATAATAAATATCCCCGAAAAATATATAAAGAAAATATTTTCTCAGTTAAGGCTGATATGTATTCTTCTACATATTTTTGGTAATGAAAAAAAAATTGCAATAAGCGTATATTGGTTTGTGTAAAAGTTATAGCATCCACAAAATAGGGGATAGATTTATGGCATTTTTATTATAATTTTTTTTTTTTATTAGAAATGGCGGTGATCTGCGATTTTTATCGTGACTGTGACATTATGGCAGACACCTTTGACACTATTTTGGGACCATTGTCATTTATACAGCGATCAATGCTATAAAAATGCACTGATTACGGTGTAAATGACACTGGCAGGGAAGGGCTTAAACACTAGGGGGCGGTTAAGTGTGTCCTAGGGAGTGATTCTAACTGTGGGGGGATTGCCTCACCAGAACATGACAGAGATCACTGCCCCCGATGACAGGAAGCAGTAGATCCCTGTCATGTTACTACGCAGAACAGGGAAATGCTTTCTTTCTCCCTGTTCTGCCGCTCCATGACATGATTGCGAGCCCCCCCGGCGGACATCGAGTCCACGGGACCAACAGGCATGGTCACGAAGTATGTAGTGGGTGCGTGGGCGCCCACAATGCCGCAATTTAAAGGGTACGTACCTGTACGCCCATTTTCTCAGCTATGCCATTGTGCCAACGTATATTATTGTGCGCTGGTCAGCATGTGGTTAACATCCGCATTCAAGGGTAAGAGGGGGTTTACTAGAGTTGTAATGTTCCCTAGCCTTGCCAGTTCTGTGTATCTGGACTTAACGATTTATGCATGGAGCTTTAAAGACTGCCTTTTTACAACACCTTGAGGTACATTTTAAGAAAATGGGGGACCATTAATTACCTGTTCGTTTTATACCACTCTAGTGGTAAGTAATCATGTCCTGGAGTTTAGAAATTATACTATTCTGATAGCTTCAATTGCACCATGTGGTTCCAGAGTTAGACTCTGAGGACATTTGGGAATACTCCATGCTACAATTGGTCTCTACTAGAGATCAATTGATGCAATTTTAAAAAAAACTGCACAATATTTTCCCCTCACCCCCCTTCAAAATGTTTGGCAGGATTCAGGCACATTTACACATGTTTTTTGGGAATGTCCAGTCTTTAAGTCCTTTTGGGCAGATGTCTCTAAATGTATGTTATTCAGCACAACTGTTTCGGTGCCCTTATCAATTGATATCTATATACTGGGCCTTGTTCATTTGCTGGCCATGCCCAGAGCAAATGAGAACTCTATTGGGACTGTTACTGTTCTACATTCGTAAGTCTATTCTCCTTAAATCAGGCATGTTCAAAGGCCACACACGGGCCAATTGCTGCCTGCATTTTGGTTTCAAACAGCCCACTGGTAATTTGGCTATATATATATATATATATATATATATATATATATATATATATATATATATATATATATCTTTTGTGGCCCCCAACAAATCCCTGAGTGCCACATGGGCCACAAAGATATATACCCAAATTTATTAGCATATAACCAGCACTTTTCTCCCCTGAAAATCAGGGGGAAATCTTGTGTGCATGTTATACAGCGATTCCTGCTGTCTCTGAGTGGAAGGAGGGGCAGGCAGAGCCTGATTACACAGATCGATGACCTCCTGTGTATCCACGATAAGTCACACACAGTCCCGCCTCCTGGCCCACAATTAGACCATTGTTCGGTCTTTCACAGGCTGGACTGAGTGTGACTGATCGCCGGGTACACAGGAGATTGCGGCGCTGTGTAATCCAGAACTGATGAGGCTGCAGATGAGCAAGGATCTGCAGGCTGCATTCATTTACAATGGTGAGGCTGCATTAATAGGCAATGGAGATGATGCTGATGGGCAATGTGCAGGTTGCATTAACCACTTCAGCCCCGGAAAATATGGCTGCTCAATGACCTGGGCATTTTTTGCGATACGGCACTGCGTCCCTTTAACTGACAATTGCAAGGTCGTGCAAAGCTGTACCCATACAAAATGTACGTCCTTTTTTTCCACAAATAGAGCTTTGTTTTTGGTGGCATTTGATCACCTCTGTGTTTTTTATTTTTTGCGCTATAAACAAAAGAAGAGCGACAATTTTTCAAAAAAAACACAACATATAATAAATATCCCACTTTTTTTTTTTCAAAAAAAAATTTTTTTCCTCAGTTTAGGTCGATATATATTCTTCTACATAATTTTGGTAAAAAAAATAAACAAAATCACAATAAGCGTATATTGATTGGTTTGCACAAAAGTTATAGCGTCTACAAAATAGGGGATAGATTTGTGTCATTTTTATTTTCATTATTTTCTTTTTTACTAGTAATGGCGGGGATCTGAAATTTTTAATCAGGACTAATATTGCAGCGGACAAATTGGACACGTCTGACACATTTCTGGGACCATTGACAATTATACAGGAATCAGTGCTATAAAAATGCACTGATTACTGTATAAATGTCACTGGCAAGGAAGGGGTTAACACTGAGGGGTGATCAAGGGGTTAACTGTGTTCCCTAGGTGTGTTCTAACTGTAGGGGGATGGGACTGTCTAGGAGGAGAGAGAGAGCGAGAGATAGAGAGAGATCGGTGTTCATACATAGTGAGCGTGTTCCCCTCTCCCCGTACAGAACCAAGATCTGTGTGTTTACATACACAGATCCTGGTTCTCGCTCTGTCACGAGCGATCACGGGATTCCCGCCGGCCATCGCGCCCCCCGGGCACATGCACCCCTAGTAGCCAAAAGACTAAGCCACCTAAGGCAATGCAAGTTTGCCCAGCCGTGCCATTCTGCCGCAGTAAAACTGCGGTGGCTGGTCAGCAACCAGTTAAAGGCAATAGTAAGGCAGGTATGGGCAATGTGCAGGCTGCATTAATGGGCACTGGTGAGGCTGCAGATGGGCACTGATCAGGCTGCATTGATGGACTGTGACCCTTATTTTGCTTCAAAGTTCTTTATTTAAAATGTAAGTTATTTTTTTCCCTGAAACTTCCCTCCTAAAATGAAGGTGCGTTTTATACACCTGGGTGTGTTAGACGCCGATAAATACAGTATATCCAAATAGCACACTCAAGCTTATCGGGACAACCACAAAGGCAAGAGAATTCTTGTTAGGCAGTGTATTAGTGCTCGGATGAACACACTTAGACCGAATGTTTTTGGTTCAAAGAATGCCCTCACGCCCCTCACGCATTTTCACTTCATCAAATGTGGCGCTCTTTGAAAAAAAAGTTTCGACACCTCTGCCTTAAATGGAAATCCCTTCAGGTTCCTATATCTGATTTCTGGAAGTCCAGGGTTAATACAATGGTACCACTGTATAAATAGACATACGAGTCTAAAGCGGGCATCATTAATGGTGGACCGCGGACTGCGTCACTCCCATTCGGCCCGCCGTGGCCCCATTAATTAGGAGTCTTTCCTTCCCCTTGCCATCACTCTGTAATCCTCACAGAGCTGACAGTGGGATATGGGGCGAAGCTGCCTGAGGTTAGAAAGCAGGGGATTGGCTGCTAGAATGAAGGGCGGTCCTGGCACCCAATCACTATCTTTGAACACCTGCCCTCTATCCAGACATGCTGTACCTCCCTCTGATCACCTCTCTGTGCAAGTTAAGACAGTGATGGAGGGGGTGAAGTTACAGGGGGTAAAGACACTAATGTGAAAGGCTGAAAAGTCATGAGAATGTGTGTGCTGAGGACAATGAGATTTGGGCTGATGACATTAAAATTGGAGGAGGACTGTGATGTGGGGGGGCTGTGGACTGAAGTGGGGGGTGGGGACTGTGAAGTGGGGGGACCTGAGGACTGATGTGGGAGGACAGTGATGTGAGGAGCAATGGGGACAGTAATGTGGGCTGGCGGAGGACTGTAATGGAGGGGGGGCTGATAACTGAAGTGGGGAGCAAGAAGGACAGTAATGTGGGGTGGTTGATGACTGTAATGTGGTGGGCGGACAGGACACTAAGGACTAATGCAAAAATGTGCCACAGATACCGATATGATATTCGGACCTCTGCTGGAAGAAAATTTTACTGACCTGACCTCAATGAATTTGAATTCAATAACCCTGGTCTAGAAGATGCCCTAATACATTTTCCAAGGTCTGGGATGTTTGGCAGTGATTATGGCTCATTTCAGAGTGCTGTAGAATCAATCCGCTTTGTATGTTATTTACGGTGCCTTCAGTGGGCATTGGTTGCCATACCAAGTGTGTTTTGTGTTAAGTTGTTTTTTTAGGTTATACTGCGTTTGTTTAAGCCTGGACATGGCCAATAGGTTTTGTTTTGTATAACTATGCCTTCTGAAAGCCAATAAAAAGAATTTACAACAAAAATTATTCTATTCTACTATTTCCTCCTCTATTTAATCCTGTGTTATCAGATTTAACTACTGATTATACAAGCAGAAAATAGGCATAAAAATGTTAGTTTATGCTGTAAGAACATTTTAGAGGGCCCTAAGAAAGCTTTACACCTTTTGTTACTGCCTATAGGGCGAGCGATTTTAGTCCCTGAGGAGTCCTGTATATTTGGCATGGAGACAGATGACGATTCTACTCATGCCAAACATGCAATGAAATGTAATTTTCATACTATCTTCATTGGAGGCCAAATGATAAAGCAGACTTTTTTTGGTCATCCAATTAATTTATGTAAAACATTTATCTCAAAATTGTAATAAAAAACAAAACAAAAAACTTGCCGTTACCACTTCTAAAGTATTTGTGGGAGTTCTGCATCAATATTTTTGGTGTATCCAAATCTGCTAGTCCATCTAACACTACCCTTCCCCCAAGCTGGTAATGCTTCTGTCTGTTGCTCCTTCATCCAGTGTAAGAACTCTAATACAGGTGGTGTGTTTCTATCAGGATCCCCAGGTGAAAACAGAGGGGAAAAAAAACATTTAATATACAAAACCAATGCAGCCACCATACTGAGGTTGGTACGCTGCAATATATTACATTTTTGGTGTTGGGTTTAATTATACCACTTTAATCTTATAAATGGATCACAAGAGAGAACGCAGGAGATATTTAGAATATCCAGGAACCCCAGCACAACCTATGATCAACAGTAAATAGAGATAGGATGAAGAAAAATAGAGATTGGGATGAGGGGAAGGCACAGGATACAACACACAACATAATTACACGTTTATTTCAAATTATAGATAGTTATCATAGGAGCATGAGTTTCTGTTGGAAGATTTAAGCTGGGTACACACAGATCAAAATGTGGCTGGTTGAGTAGGGACCAGCTGAACTTCAAACTGTGTGTAGTCCTTCTGGTTTGTCAAAAGTCTATAACCCCAGGAGAATTCCTGCTTGTGTGCGATGTGGATGCAGGAATCCTCCCCTGCCGGGACATTGTATTCTGACAGTGGAGAATCTCTGATGTCAGAATACACTGATCAGTGCTTTTTTTTCTTTTGTTTTTTTGACAATTCTTTTATTAAAAAAACAATGTCCCCTGAAGTTAATCCAGCGTCAATCACAATCAACGCCGCCGACCAGGAAGGAAAAACAAATAAAACAGAGAGAGCGGTCCGAACCCGACGAAGGCTCCTGCCATCTGACGCTTATTAAATACCGTATTTATCGGTGTATAACATGCACCTTCATTTTAAGTGAGACGTTTCAGGGAAAAAAATTAAAATTTTAAATAAAGAATTTCGAAGCAAAATAGGAGTCAATGCCCATCTGCAGCCTCACCATTGCCCATTAATGAAGCCTGATCAGTTCCCATCTGCAGCCTCGCCATTGCTCCTTTTTGCAGCCTAGCCATTGCCCATCATTGCAGCCTTGCCCATCATTGCAGCCTAATCAGTGCCCATCTGCAGCCTTGCCCATCATTGCAGCCTAATCAGTGCCCATCTGCAGCGTTGCTCCTCACTGCAGCCTAATGCCCATCCGCACACCCCCACAATCACTGGCCAGGGTTAAAGGGAAGAGGCACTTGTCCCCATCAGCATAAGGACAAGGTGCTTTGAGCCCCAAAGCAACCCCCCCCACTCGATGTTGACTGCATGTGGCCTGAGCTGGTATGGTTCAGGAGGTGGGGCAGCAGTCACTCATCTGTCTCTCCCCCCTTTCCTGGCCTGCTGGGCTCCATGTTCGGATAAGGGTCTGGTATAGATTGGGGGGAGGCAAGCCATTTAAAAAAAAAAAAATTGGCGTGGGGCTCCCCTTAACATCCACATTTTAGTCAGAAGACTAGGACTAAAACGAAATCAAAATTTGATGTCAAAATTAAACACTGCCGAAAGGTTCTTGAGCTACTTTGGGACACAGTGGGTCTGACCTAGAGCTGCAAGATTCTGGCTAAAATAAGAATCACGATTTTTTTGCTTAGAGGATAGATCACAATTCTCTCACGATTCTTGCGGCGTAACATCATCTTTCACATTAAAACAAAAAAAAATTAGCTAACTTTATTTATTTTATTTTAATTATTAAAGTGTATTTTTTCCCAAACAACTGCTGGGCAAACACAGTGCAACATAAAATATTGCAGCAATTGCCATTTTATTCCCTAGGGTCTCTGCTAAAATTATATATATATATATATATATATATATATATATATATATATATATATATATTATATAATTTTTATTTATTTATTAATGTTTGGGTGTTCCAAGTAATTTTCTAGCAAAAAATATTGATTTTAACTTAAGAAAGAAGTGTCAGAAAAAGATTTAGGCTCGGTTCACACAGGGGCGGCACGACTTGCAGCGCCGCGACCTGCACACGATCAGCGGCGACTTGCAAATGACTTCTGTATAGAAGTCAATGCAAGTCGCCCCAAAGTAGTACAGGAACCTTTTTTCTAAGTCGAGCGACTTGAGTTGCTCCTATTAGAACGGTTCCATAGTACAGAATGGAGCGCGACTTGTCAGGCAGCGAAGTCGCCTGGACAAGTCGCCCCTGTGTGAACCCGAGCCTTAGACTTAGAGCCGGTTCACACAGGGGCGACTCAGATCCGACTTCAAGTCGCCCCAAGTCACCTCAGGCCACACAACATGTAGAAATCAATGTAAGTGAATGAGAGCTGTCTTAATGCACACTACTGAAGTCGCTCCGACTTCAGAAAAGGTTCCTGTACTTCTTCAATCCGACTTGTAGGCGACTGGTACCCACTGATTTCAATAGAGGTCGCCTCCAAGTCGGATCTCCATCTATACGGAGGTGACTCTCAGAGAATTATCAGCTCTCAAAAGGAGTTCCCCCCTGAGAGCTCATTCTCTGATTGGCCACGGCAAGTTGCCTGGCCTGGGGCGACTTAAAGTAGTGTTGTAAGTCGTGTCCAAGTCTGTCCAAGTCACTCCAAGTCGCGTCCAAGTTGCCTCCAAAAGTCGTGTTGCCCCTGTGTGAACCGAGCCCAAGTGGTTAAACTTCCTGCATTTACACGTGGTTGAAAGCCTGGCAGACTGCCCAGATTATTTGTTTACACAAGAAGTTCTATGCCTTTGATCTAAGAAGTTAGTTACAATGTTTCATGCAAATTCTAAACTTGGCAGATTGCCCGGGATGCTTTATTTTGACAGCTGAGTGAGCAGATAATCTCTCCATTTGTTGATATGAAAGAATCGCCTATTCTCAGTGGGAGAGATCGTCAGAGGAGAGAATCGAAATCGCGATTTTATAACGATTAATCGCGCAGCTCTAGTCTGACCCACATCGCAACTTACCAAAGTTGCGTCAAACTTGCACCAAAGTTGGAAAGTTACTTTTTAGTACAAGTGTGAATGGAACATAATGCTGATGCAACTTCTGTGAGTGTTTAACATAGAAGTCTATGGGCTGAAATTGCATGGCTCAAGTCCCATCAGAAGTCACACTCGAAAAAAAATTGCAGGATGGAACTGAGGGCACTGGTGTGAACTATACCATTGGAAACCATATAACATACAAAACGTGCGTTTTTGATGCAGAAAAAAAAAAGCACTGGACTGCATGTGGAGCGAATTGGCCCTCAAAGTAGTTCTTTATCCTCTGCACAATTTGTCTCATCTTAAAGAGCATATTTAGTCCTTCAAATTCTTATCTTAGGACTTTGAGTAGTTCATACAGTTTTTACCAACTTTTGCTGGCTGCAATTATTTTATTCATGGGACTTTTTTTTAACCACTTCACCTTTGGGAGATTTTTTTTCACTAGAAATGGCAGCGATCAGCGACTTATAGTGGAGCTGACACATTTTGGGGGCCAGTGACACTATCAGTGCTAAAAAAAAAAGAAAAAAGGATTTTTCTACTCACCATTAAATCCTTTTCTCTGTAGTTCACTGACTGACACAGCTCCTTTACTTAGACCATCGGGTTGTTACGCCACCTTCAGGAGAGGACTAGGCAGAACAAGGGGCGGTCCCTTCAGTACAGTAACAACTCCCCAGCCACCATCCTGCAGCCTCCGTACGTCAACAAACAGAATAATGTAAAAATAGGAGGGGAGAGTGCTGTGTCAGTCAGTGAACTACAGAGAAAAGGATTTTACGGTGAGTACAAAAATCCTATTTTCTCTTGCGTTCACTGACTGACACAGCTCCTTTACGTAGACTAGGGATCTCCAAACTACGGCCCTCCAGCTGTTGTGGAACTACACATCCCATGAGGCATTGTAAAACTCTAACATTCACAGCATGATGGGAATTGTAGTTCCTTAACAACTGGAGGGCCGCAGTTTGGATACCCCTGACTTAGATCATCATGACATCCCAAAGCAGTGTCAAAATGAGGGGTGAGAAAACAGCATAATAATTCACCCACAAAAGGAATGTGGGAAATAGTATAAAACTTCACCCACAAAACAGAGTGCTCCCTAACCGGGGAGTCACCACCTTATCTAACCGCACAAGAACTTACAGTAACAATGCAACCGTGCATTTACTTAAAGGTAATTGTGTTTCTTGCAAAAAAAAAAAAGATACATTTTTTAGTGCAATTGCAAATTACACGGCCGCCTGCAAAACCTTGCGGCCAAAACAGGCATCAGCCGATGCACTGACATCCATCTAACTTGTAGAATTTGGTAAATGTGTGAACAGACGACCAAGTGGGAAGGCCCAAGAGGTTCCAATTGCCCTGGTGGAATGGGCTGTGACCAGAAAGGGGGGCACCTGCCCCCTCTAGGCGTAGGCCTGTACTACAATCTGTCTGATCCACCTTGAGATGGTGGCAGACGAGACAGACATGCCTTTTTTTTTTGACTTCCAAAAAGGAGCCGTGGCAGACAAATACACCCTTAGAGCCCGGATCACGTCCAGGGAATGTAGGGCCACCTCCTTAGGATGTGTCGGTTTAGGACACAGAGATGGTAAACGCAATGTCTTCATTGATGCAGAACACCGAAACCACCTTCGGCCGAAAAGAAGGTTACGGACGCAACACCACTTTATCCTTGTGGATAACCAGATAGGGCGACGTGCAAGACAAGGCCGCCAGTTCGGAAACCCTCCTGGACGATGTAATAGCCACTAGAAAGACCATTTTCTAGGAAAGAGTCAACAGGGGAATCTCTTTGATATTTTCAAATCGCGGTTTCTGAAGTGCCGATAACACCAGGTTCAGATCTCACGAGAGTAGTGGTGGACGCACGGAGGAACTACATGTCGGACCCCCTGAACAAAAGTGCTCACTAAGGAGTGAGACGCCAGAGGTCATTGAAAAAAGACATGCAAAGATGATATTTGTCCTTTTTGGTGCTTAAAGCCAATTTCTGGACTACTCCTCGCTGTAGAAACAGCAGGATCCTTGATATAGAATATGAGCGCGGACGCCATCCTTTCTCCTCACACATGGAGATGTAGGCCTTCCAGGTACAATGATATATCTTCCGAGAAGATTTCCATGCTCTCCACATAGTTGGAATCACCAAGTCCGATAGGCCCCGGTTCCTTAGCACCTGGCTCTCAATAGCCATGCCGTTAAAACCAGTGATGGTAAAGCAGGATGGAGAATCGGACCTTGAGACAGAAGGTCCTCTTGTAACGGCAGTCGCAAGGGGGAATCCGCCACCAGGCACACTAGGTTTGCGTACAAGGGACACTGAGGCCAATCTGGGGCAATCAGAATTACTGGAATCCCCTTGGTCTCTACTCTGCGAAGCAGACGTGGTAGCAGCTTTAGCGGAGTAAAGGCATAGATCAGTTGGTACTGACCCCACGGAGCAACCAGCGCATCTGACGCGTCTGCCCGAGGATCTCTTGTCCTGGACACGAATCTCGGCACCTTCCGATTGAGACAGGACGCCAGAAGATCCATGTCTGGTATGCCCCACCACAGGCACAGTAGCATGAACACCTCTGGGTGCAGTGCCCATTCTCCTGGGTCCAGTATCTGACGACATATAGTCCGCCTGCCAGTTCTCCACTCCCGGGATGTAAATGGCCGATAGTGCTGGCACATGTTACTCTGCCCACTGAAGGATGTGAGCGGCCTCCCATGTGGCGGCTGAGCTTCTTGTAACTCCTTGATGATTGACATATGCCACCGCCGTTGTCTGACTGGATCCTGATCGGATGCCCTTGAAGTCTTATCGACCATGTGGAGAGGCATAGCCTGATCGCTTGTAGCTCGAGCACATTGATCAGCAACTTGGATTCCTCCTCCGACCAGAGGCCCTGGGTCGACAGTGCTCCCAGTACGCCAACTCCAGCCGGTTAGGCTGGCATCTGTTGTGATCACTGTCCAATTCAGAGGCAGGAACGACTTCCTGGACCGAAGTGCCGGAGATCTCAGTCACCAGAGCAGGGAGTGCCTGACTGACTGGCTCACCTGAATCTGCTGATCCAGGGATAATGGAGATTTGTCCCATTTCATCAAAATCTCCTTCTTCAAGACTCTGGTGTGAAACTGGGCGTACGGTCCACCATGAGTCCCAGGACTCGCATGCAGAAGCGTAGCGACGACCACCTGCGGTTCATCAACAGATATACCGCGGCTCTGAGAGTCTGCAGCTTGTCTGAAGGGAGAAAACCTCTCACTTCCATGGAGTCCAGCAGCAAGCCTAGGTACTCCAAGCGCTGAGTCGGTACAATCACCGACTTTTTTAGGTTCAACAGCCACCCAAATTTCTGCAGGGTCTGCATGGTGATCGCCACACCCCCCTCCATTTCTGAGGCGAAAGATGCTCTCAGGAGGAGATCATCTAGGTAACCTATGATCGCGATCCCATGTTGTCGCAGCAATGCCAAAACTGGAGCCAATACCTTGGTAAAGACTCGGGGGGCTGATGCCAAGCCAAAAGGGAGAGGCACAAACTGGTAGTGGGCTTCCCCGACTGCAAATCGCAGAAACTTCTGATGCCGAAGGCATATGGGTATGTGCAGGTACGCATCCTGGATATCTAAAGACGCCAGGGAGTAACCTTGATGGAGTGCAGCAAGTACTGAGCGAACTGATTCCATTCTGAACCTCTGTACTTTTACAAAGAAATTGAGGGCTTAAGGCCTTGCACTAACTGGTCTGCTAGTTCCACGCAGACAGGAGAGGCCTGTTACATAGTTAGTCAGGTTGAAAAAAAGACACAAGTCCATCCAGTTCAACTTAAAATAAATAAAATAAAAAATATAGTACAATCCAATATACCCAATTTTATGCCCACAATTGATCCAGAGGAAGGCAAAAAAAAAAAAACCAGCAGAGCATGTTCCAATTTGTTACAGCAGGGGAAAAAAATTCCTTCCTGATCCCCCAAGAGACAATCGGATTTTCCCAGGATCAACTTTACCTATAAATGTTAGTACCCAGTTATATTATGTACATTCAGGAAAGTATCCAGGCCTTTCTTAAAGCAATCTACTGAGCTGGCCAGAACCACCTCTGGCGGGAGTCTATTCCACATTTTCACAGCTCTACTGTAAAGAAACCTTTCCGTATTTGAAGATGAAATCTCTTTTCCTCTAGATGTAAAGAGTGCCCCCGTGTCCTCTGGGTTGACCGTACAGAGAATAACTCCAAGTTCACTATATGGACCCCTTATATATTTGAACATGTTGATCATATCCCCCCTTATTCTCCTCTTATCAAGAGTGAATAAATTCAGTTTCTCTAATCTTTCCTCATAGCTGAGCTCCTCCATGCCTCTTATCAGTTTGGTTGCCCTTCTCTGCACTTTCTCCAGTTCCCAGATATGCTTTTTGAGAACCGTTACCCAAAACTGAAATGCATATTCCAGGTGAGGTCTTACTAATGATTTGAACATGATGTTGCTCCCCCAATTTGCAGTGCATACGTTTTGCTCACTCAGTAAGTGTCTGTGACACAAGTGCGGATGTCAGTACTGGTCGCATTGCTGACCCCACAACCGTAAACAAGGAATGGGTCACTGCCTCGGCCTTCCTGTCTGTGGGGTCCCCTCTACCGGGATCGTGGTTACTTTATTTAACCTGAAAACTGGGGGGTCCAAGACCGGAGGAGTCAACATTTTTTGAGAAGGCTCTCCTCAAAGGGGTAGCGCACCGCCATATATTTTGGGACCAAAAAGGTCCTTTGCTGTCTACCCCATTCCTTGTATATGAACTTATCGAAATAAGCCAGATACGGAAACACCTTAGGTGTACGGGCTGGCTTACGGGGCCCAAAGGAGACCACTACAGCAGAGGGATCTGCTGTATCCTAAATTTTCTGGGTATCACACACAGCTATGATAAGTGCTCCAACAAGCGCTTTATCGTGCACGGAACCAGATGGGAAATCATCCTCACTGTCCGAACGGTCCTGGTCAGCGTCATCTGAAACGACAGAGCAGGGGACACCAGCCTCAGCAGGGCCCGAGTCTGCGTCAGAGCTCTCCCCGGAGGAAGGGGGGGCAGGGGCCATTTTTAAGCACCTTTACGCCCATCCACTGACTCCATCTTGGCAACGACGTATTAAGGACCACTGACAAAGCGTCCAGAGGCACTGCACTGTCTGCAGGCGAACCGGTTGCAATTGCCTGGATTTCGGGGGAAGAAACACCAGTTTCTGAAGCTGTGCTGACCCTACCCTGTCTGCCACCTGTTGAGGACTTAGGACAGTGATGGTCCCACCCTCCTAACTGCTGCAGGCTGAGGGGCCCCCACCGCAGGACTCACCACCCTGACAGAGTTCTGCTCTGTCCAGCTAGGTGTGCCTGTGTCCTGTATCAGCTCCTAGATGCTTATGAGAGAAAATCGCGCTGTGCTGAGCCCCACTGTACAGCACTGAAGATTAAAAACGTGTTCAGGCTTCAACAAAATTGCCGTCGAGCATCCAGTATAAAGGACATAATCATAGGGAAAATGGCAGCTGGACTACAGTAAAATGGAGTCAGAGCATGCTGCTCCCTGGTCACACCAAAAATGGCCACCGAACACTGTATGCAATGAGGGACAGTGAAAAACAGGCAGAGAAAATGGCGATAAACAGCTCTACAGTGATCAGCAGACACAGCCTCCAGACACCCAAGGGAGAGACCCACAGACATCCAGGGCACAGCCTCCCAGCACAGTTCCCACCCCAGGTAAGAGAAGGGGGGGAGGGAAGATAGGGACAGGGAGAGAACAGAGGGAGGTGAGGGACCCTCGAATCGACCTCCCGGGGAATGCCCAGCTGCTCAGCCCCACCGAGGCAGGGGGAGCTGTACTTACCAGTGCTGAAGAGCTGGGGAACATTCCATCACAGACGCACTCTCCGATCAGTACGGGGTGGCTGCTGGCCCGTCACACTGTGACACAGACATCAGTAGCCCGGTCATATGTGTGCCCCGGGGTATTACACCCACTGGCCACCCCTGGAGCTGGGGGGCATGTCGTGGCCGACCCAGCGCAGAGCTCTGGTCTGCACACGCTCGCTGGCCAGCCTGGGGAGACTACAAGGATAAGGGTATCCAGCCTGTCACCCAGCCGGCTGTTGATAGCAGAAAAAAATCTACGGACCGCTGGGCCCGCAGGGTTCCTAGGTCCTTCTCCTTCACTAGGCAGAAAAAAAACTGAAGCTGCACCTAAGGGACTGCCCCTTGGGTGGAACTAGAGAGTTCTGGTTTTTTTATAACATGTTAATATGTTCTGCCTAGTCCTCTCCTAAAGGTGGCGTAACAACCTGATGGTCTAAGAAAGGATAGGTGAACTTAAGAGAAATGAAGGCTTCTGATACAGCGTTGTTTCCAGCATCAGGTGCCCCCAGGGGTGACACATAGGCATGACATCATCACAACTTAAAAGGAGACATTTCTTAAGAAAATCTCCACTTACCTTTCCTCGCGGCAGGGTTATCTGAGATAAACCCAATCTTCACACTTCACAGTGGGCTCCAAAACCTTCAGGAACAGGGGAACCTAGAGGTTACCCACAATCCTGGACCTGTAACAGCACCCTGCCAGTAAAAACTTTATTGCCTTACTACCAAAAAGTACTGGATCCCAGGGTCCAGCTCTCTAAAAAGAGAAGCATTCGCAAGCAAAACCTTGTTTTTTCGGACACGAGGCCCAGGTACCATTCCCTTAGCCCATGAAAGGACATCTCAACAGATCCGGTTAGCATGGCTAGCCCCAGCAAGGATTGCTTCCAGTGGAGCTCAGCACAGCACATCTTTACTCATGACCATCACCTTAGACACTGGTGAAAAAAAAACTGAGGACTCTCAGTAGTGGGAGGAGTTATATAGGGAGTACACTTCTTGCCTTAGGGCATGCCAGTGTCCATCACCTATCAGTGGCCCTATAACCCACATAGTAAGTACTATGGCTCTGTGTCCCCTGATGCAAGAAAAAAAAAAGTACATTTTGGAGTCACGCAGGAACCCTTTGTCAGGCATGCCTGATGAAGGGATCCTACGCAGCTCCTAAACGTTGCACTTGTTCTTTTGTGATGTGAGCGCTCTGACCTTTTTCATAATGCAGGCTGTTTCCAACACAAAGGTGATGAATCAAGAACCCCAAGATCCATTCAAGAATAATTCATAGATAAAAAAAATCAACCCCATGAAATATATTCTTTAATATATATAATATAAACAGTGTCACTTACACATACTAGTCTACAGATTGTACGTGTATTGCTTACCTTGTCTAAGCAGCAGATGAACTTTATAGCTAAGGGATGCAAGTGAAATTATATCACAACAAGGGAATTCATAAAAAAGTAAGAATAGAATTTCAACAGCAAAAATAGCTAAACCCCTTCCTCTTTAAGGTTTTTACTTCTATCAAATGCTGAGAGATTTACCCCAACTGACCGGTTTAACAATTACTAGTCAGGAAGCGAGTTGTAATTACCAATAGCGTCACAGACAGAAATGCAACATTGTCAGGGCCTGGACATGAACCCGGAACCTCTTCTGTGTCAGGAAATGTCTCTTGTTGCTGAGCTACTTGGAATGCTGGACATTTTCTGGGACAATTCCTTGAATGATCTGGTCCTGAACTTTGTTGGTCTTCAAACCCTGAACACTTTGCTCCTCCCATGAACTTCCTGATTTAAGCCATGTCTCCGCACTGTTTGCCAGATTATTGTTCTTTCTCCAGCCAGTATCTTGCTCCTGTCTTCCCCGCCGCCATCCTTATTTTGCTACCAGTTGTTATCAACCCTTGGCTTGTTCCTTGACTGCACTTCTGTCAGAGTTCCGCTCACACTGTGCGAGCGGATCGCCATGCGCGCATTTGTGCGCCGTTAGGCAGCCTGGGCAATGGCGCATGTGTGCGTGCCGCTGTGCATCCCAGGTGCGCGCTCATGTGTGCGCGCTAGCACGATTGGCACCAGTGGCCCTATTTAAAGGTATAGCTGCAGATGTTCTGTGCTGTTTGTCTGCAGCTAGTACCTGAAAAACCCTGTTACCTGTCTGCTGATTCCTGTTATTGACCCGGGTTCCGTTTGACTCTGCTGCTTTCTCCTGCCCCCACCCCGGCTTGCCTGACTTTGCTACGGACTGTTCACTGTTGCTGAACTTCTGCCTGTTTGTGACGTTGCACTGCCTACCACCTGTCTGCTTGTCCCAGCCTGCCTGACCTGCCTTGTCTGTACCCATGTTCTGAGACCTTCCAGGATCCGCTGCCGCCATCCAGGTCCACCGGTTTGCCTGCCCTGCCTCTGCTGCCAGCTCTGCCAGCCGTCTCCTGCTTCCACCAGCTCCTGCGGTTCCAGCATCTGGAGGTTCATCTGCTCTGCTTGCATCAGCTACTGCATCCAGCCAGACGCTCCTACCCCGCTGCGCTCACGTACCACTGTTTTCACTCCAGTGGCACTTGAACCAGAGCTGTAAGAGAGGTCTTCTTCCATCAAGTCAGGCTCACCACCCAGGTACCTAACAGCTTCTGCCTGACCACAAGCTGCAACTATTCGCTGCTGACCTTTTGGCTTGTTTACTGACTACCCATCTGTTTGATCCCTACCTGCTTATCTGCTATTGGACAGGGCTTGCTCTCCTCCTTGTGGGGGGATCATGAGGACCATGACCTGGAACGATCACGCAGCAAAATCCATCTCCACCATCAGGAGCTCTGGTGAACACCAGTTAATACTTATACTCCGCACCTCAGATGAGCCTGCATCATTCACAAGGGTGACTGCCTGTGTACCTATCCTGCTGGTCAATGGTAGTTGCGCTACTGCTATAGCAACTGGTCTTCAAGCCTGACCCCTGATCAAGACAAACATTTTTAGTAGAGTGGGATAAGGTTAGAATTTCTGAGATTTAAATTTTTCTGTATCCCAGTTAAAGATTTTTCCTTACATTCTGTCTAATAAAACTGCTGTGATGACAGACCATGAGGGAAAAGTCTATCAAACCAAGCTCTTGAAATAACAATATTAATTATTATTATATATATATATATATATATATATATATATATATATATATATATATATATATATATCATATATTTTTTTGTAACGTATTTATTGAGTTGTGCAGTTGTACAAACAGTGATTGCATCGTAACATTCACAGTCATATGCTAAATACAGACGGAAACTTTGAAAGGACTATTCATATACACAATAATTCACATAAATGTGTGCATCAACACGAGCAAATGCTTTAAACAAGTGTATATATAGGAGGAAATTGGAGAGTTTATGAACATCAAACTTTACAGAGCCATTTAATTCTTAAATTCTCAAAATATCAAAGTTGCCATATAGAAAAAAATCATGTGCTGTAAAAAATAGTAACCAAGGCAGGTTCAACAAATGTGCTGTGCAAGAGAGAGAAGCAAGGAAAGAAAAAAAAGTGGGTGGCGGCGAGGGTAGAGAACCAAGGAAAAAAAAAAAAAGGGGGGGGGGCGGTGGTTAAAGATGGTCCTGATAAGTAATAGAAAAAATATAGCAGAGCCCGGTGTGAGAAATCCTGATAGTACGGGTCGCAGTCGGTAGCATTTTAGCTCATGCTAAAAAAAAAAAAAAAAAGTCCCATCACTCACACTCAATCAACCAGAGGTTCCTCTTATGCCGCATACACATGAGCGGAATATCCGACAGAAAAACTCAGACGGAAGCTTTTCATCGTATATTCCGATCGTGTGTAAGCCACATTGGACTTTTTTTTTTTTAATTCTGACAGACCTAGAAATAGAACAGGTTTTAAATATTTCTGACGGAACCAATTCCTATCGGAGAAAACCGCTTGTCTGTATACTGTTCTGACGGACCAAAAACTACGCATGCTCTGAAGTATGAGACGGAGGCTATTGGCTACTAGCTATTGAACTTCTTTTCTATTCCCGTCGTACCTGTTGTACGTCACCGCGTTCTTGGCGATTGGACTTTGGTGTGATCGTGTGTACGCAAGACAGTTTCAGCGGGAACTCCGTCGGAAAAACCTTCAGAGTTTATTCCGACAGGAAAACCGGTCATGTGTACGTGGCATAAACCTTTTCAGTAGAGGGTTCATGATTAAGAGTTCATGGTTGGACAATAGTATTCAGTTTGGCTTATATGGTTTGCCTTTTCAAAAAGATGGATACCAGACATTGATACAAGTAGTACAAGAACACCATGGTGTATGCTATAGAAAGGTCTAAAACTCGCACATAGTGGTACCATCATTTGTTGCTGTAGGCACACAAAAAAAACAATGAATTATTGTCTCGTCATAGGGCTATGGTCTGGTCATTTGAATCCGTAGTTTTTTTTATTTTTTAAAGAATTGGGAAGTGAGAAAGGTCTAGTTGCGTGGTTCACATTGGAAATCTATAGGTAACGTGAGTAAGAAAGGTAGGTGTAGGAAGGTAGAGATAATAAATAAGGAAGAGTGAGGTAGATTTTATAGAGAGCACGTAAAGGATAAATTGTTAAAGTATCAGGGGGCAGTGTTTAACCGCTTCAGCCCCGGAAGATTTTATCCCCTTCCTGATCAGAGCAATGTTTTGTGATTCGGTACTGCGTCGCTTTAACTGATATGGCCGATGTGTATTCTTCTACATATTTTTATTTTTTTTAACCAAAATCGCAATAAGCATTTACTGATTGGTTTGCGCAAAAGTTATAACGTCTACAAAATAGGGGATAGTTTTATGGCGTTTTTATTTACATTTTTTATTAGTAATAGTGGCGATCTGCGATTTTTATTGGGATTGCGACATTATGACAGGGAGCAGTGATCTGCCATGGTACAAGCCAGAATGGGGAAATGCCTTGTTTACATAGGCTCTTCCCCGTTTTGCGGCTCCGTGACACAATCAGGTCACGCTGTACACAGAGGGCACGCGCCTGCTATCTCCGCCTCTTAAAGGGGACGTACAGGTACACCCATTTGCCCACCGCTGCCACTGTGCCGAAGTATATCCGTGAAGTATATCAGCATGCAGTGGTTGGCAAGTGGTTAAGCAAATATTTTCATATTGGGTAAGCAGTATGAAGTAGCCTTTATATTAGGGAAATTATGAAGTAATGCGGTTGTCTCCAGTTATCCAAGTCATGGGCATACTGCTTGTAAGTCTAGAAGAACCAAAAAAAGTTTAAAGATTTGGAATATATAATTGGTAATGTTTATTCCCAGATATCTTATCAATGTAGATGTTCGTTTGAAGGCTATGGTTTCCTTTATCCTGGTTAATAGGCTACTAAAATGACAATGCTTTTAGTTCTACCAGTAAATGGTGAATGTTGATAGTTGACCTAAGCGTAAGGCAGGCAATACAGGGTGCACATCCCTTGGTTGCGGGAAAGAAAATTTATATAATTGCCCTATCAACACAGTCAGTGCTGACAGGAGAATCCCTCCCGCCGAGCAATTGTCTGCTCATGGTGGGGGGGCGAGGGAAGACAGTGATTATTGCTGGTAGCTATAAATCGCACGAGAATCCGACAGGCTGGTTGTACCCAAGTTGATCAACTTCAGCCTGTCCATTAACGGTTCAAGATTTGTGTATTGTTGGGTCTTCGTGTTTGCTGCTGAGCCTGGCATTCTGCAACATTTACAAACTACTCGCTCTTGAACTTCTTTATTCTGGTTTATCTTCCTGGTTTCTGTTCTCTGGCTTACTCTCTCATTTTACCCTGTGTGTACTACTCCCCGCAAGCCATCAAGGTAATCATGTGTTCCACTGTCTAGAGTTGCTAGACAGGCAAATCCATCCACACCATCAAGGAATCTGGCAAAGACCTGGTGACTCCAGAGCTAATATCTATGTTGAAAGCTTGCCTTCTGAACATATTAGTAATGCTCACCACTATTTGGATCCCCCCTGTTCCTTGTGCTGTGTGTGATCAGTACATTATCACGGGCACCATCAAAAGCCCTCAATCATGGAGTACTTTGCAATCAAGCAATCTCTTATGTGGTTGTAGACAGCTAAGCTGACAGATGGCTACTTTGCAGGCTACCTTACCCAAAAATCATTCTAAACCTGTACTTTAATCACTTAGACCAGGAGAGCCTACCTTACCCCTTCTTGACAAAGTGACTGCAGCCTTTTTGCCAATTTTAAGGAGGCTTTCAAGCTTTACCTCTGTCTAAAGGTGTTCACCCCTTGAAGATGTAAGAAAGGATGGTGGGACTAGTTTTGTTCCTCGTGTGGATGGACCCCCAAATCTAACTCACTAGTTTAGGATCCTGCTCAGCATGTAATGAACACTTTTTGACACTTTGGAAACTCTGTAATTCCCGACAGGAGCTTTACAGAGCTTTGAGATGGTAAAAAAGTTAGTCAACGGGCAAAGGAATACAGCGTTGAGCTTTGGCTATAGTCAGTGAACACTCATTAAAAACACCCTGCTACATTACCCTGCTCCCAGGGGAAATGTGCCCAGCCACCAACATAGAGAGACCTCTCTGGTTAAAGAGGCAGGAATGATTGAACACACCTCTCCAAGTTTAAAGCATAACTAAAAGGCAAAACCTTTTTTTTTGTTTTGGATAGAGTGGGGAGGGATTAGAATACCTGTCAGCTTTTATTGCAGTCTGTGCCCCTGTTAGGGAGATCCACCCGCTCTATTTGCCCTGTTTACCATTATCATTGAAAGAGAAAGTAAAAGAAATAACCCAAAAATTGGGTTGTCCCCAGAAAAGTAATAGAGGGGAAACCTTCCAATGGGGACACTAGTTCTGATGACCCAGGGGTCCCCAAGGAATACCCTTGATTTGCAGAGATTTCCTCTCACTTCCCGTTTAGCTATGGGACAGGAAGTGAAGGGAAATCTCCCCAATGGAACACAGATTGCGAAAATCTTGCTCTATCCAAAATGGAAAAGAAAAAGTTTTGCCTATAGTTATACTTTAAGATTCCAGCTCCTGCTGTTTCATATGCACCTTTCTCCCAGTTTGAGCCCTTTACAGTTTCAATTCTAAAACAGAGAGGTTGAGACACTGATCCCAAAACCTCTGTTTCTAATTCCGGG